>NW_027186296.1:88362655-88381963 GCF_028583685.1 Petaurus breviceps papuanus
CCCCCGCCCCATGTGGGGTCTCCTAGGCCCTACCCGGGCTCCCACTCCAAACTCAGTTGCCAGTCCCCCTTTCTCCTCCTCTGCTAATTTGCATAGTCTTCCTAAAACCATTCCTTTTCCCCTTTACACTTACATATACTCTCGGCCTGTCACACTCATTCCTCGTCCGTCTTTCCCTGTCCCTCCCTTTCTCCTCCTTCTCCTCTCTTCCCTCCCTCTTTCTCCTTCTTCCAGTCCCCCTATCTTTCTTTCTCTCCTTCCCTCCCTCTTTCCCTCCCTCCCTTCCTCTTGGTTGCCAGAAAGGATCATTGTTAGTTTCTCTAGCTCTTTCCCCCTCCCAGCGCTGTTTATTTATGCACACGTAACCCGGCTTGGCCCCGCCCCCTCCTGCATCTCATTAAGGGGCTAGTGTGTTTCTCTCTCCCTGTCAATAATCTAGGCTCCCAGACTTCTCCGTTTCTCCGGATTTCGATCCCCCTTTTTCTATCTGTCAATCAGCGCCGCCTTTGAACTGAAAAGCTCTCAGTCTAACTTCAACTCACTCAAATCCGAGCGGCACGAGCTCCTTCTATATCTACGGCTCCCCCCCCCTCCCTTTTGCTCTTTATATCTGACTTCTTGTTGTTGTTGGTGTGTTTTTTTACCCCCTTTTTTATTTATTATTTTTTTTTGCACATTGATCGGATCCTTGGGAGAGAGAGAAAAAAGGAACCCAAACTCACGCGTGCAGAAGGAGAAGAGATTTCCCCCCCCTCCCCTCCCCTCCTCCCTCTTTTCCCCTCCCCAGGAGAAAAAGACCCCAAATCAAAAACTTCACCTTGGACTCTTCTTTTTCTTGCAAATTTTTTTTGGCAAAACTTTTTTTTGGTGATTTTTCCCCCCGTTTTCCCCCCTTTATTTTTCTTCCAAAATTGCTGCTGGTGGGTGAAAAAAATGCCGCAGCTGAACGGCGGTGGAGGAGATGACCTAGGCGCCAACGATGAGCTGATCTCCTTCAAAGACGAAGGGGAGCAGGAGGAAAAAATCTCGGAGAACTCCTCGGCCGAGAGGGATTTAGCTGATGTCAAATCGTCCCTAGTCAATGAATCAGAAACGAATCAAAACAGCTCCTCAGATTCCGAGGTAAGGCGAACCCCTCGGGCTGGTGGGGTTTCATCTATTTCCTTAGCTTGGCAAATGTTTTTAAAAAATGGATGGGAGGGGGCCAGGAGGGTAGATTGCATCGCTCTGGTTGCTGTTTGTGGGTTTCTTCCATTGCAAAAACTTGTAACACTTTTTTTCTCTCCCCTTTTAATGCCCCCCCATTTGTTGTTCTCTCTCCCTCTACTCTCCGTTCTATTCTTCCTCGCCCTCCCCACCAACACCCATTCGAAAGGCGGAAAGACGGCCCCCGCCTCGATCCGAAAGTTTCAGAGATAAATCCAGAGAAAGTTTAGAAGAAGGTGAGTAACCCCCAAATCAGTGAAATTACCCCCAAAGCAATCTCTTCCCTTCCCCTTTCCCTCCTCCCTCCCACCAAGAATCCCCCCTTCTTGAACCCAAGTCCAGTTTTGCAGAACTCGCTGGCTGCCTTGATCCAGCTGTGCGCTGGTCCAGCTGTGTAGCCGTGCAACTTTGGGACACTTTCTAAAAAGTTTTCTCTCTTTTTTTCCTGTCCTCCCTGTTCCCTTTCTCTCGCTCCCCCGCCATGTTAGCCGCGAAGAGGCAAGATGGAGGGTTGTTTAAGGGGCCACCGTACCCTGGTTATCCCTTCATTATGATACCCGACTTGACTAGCCCGTACCTCCCCAACGGATCCCTCTCTCCGACGGCAAGAACAGTAAGTGACATTTTTATTCTTGTAAATTCCCTCCCTCCTCCTTCGCTTTAGAGTCACGACCTCGAAGGGTCCCTGCATGTAGCCCCTTCTCTTCCTTTCCCTCCCCCTCCCTCCTCCTTCCCCCCCTCCTTTCTCCTCCCCTCCCCTCCTCTCCCCTCCCCTTCACCAGTTATTGCAAGGCTGCCAGAAACTTTCCAAACTTTTCTGCCTTTTGTGGAATGGGATTTGTTTGCTCTTCGCCATGTTGTTGCTTTCAGTTTGGTGCCTCGTTTGTTTTTGAAACCTTCCTTTCAAAGCAAGGCTTAAAAAAAATAAGATCAGTAACTTTTGCGCTCTGATTTTTTTTGTTTGTTTCTTTTCCTTGGGAAGATTGCTGTGATCACTGTCTGGCTCTCCGGCTCTCCCTTTCTCTCTCTCTCTCCCTCTCCCTTTCCCTCTCCCTCTCCCCCTCTCTCTCTCTCTCTCTCTCTCTCTCTCTCTCTCTGGTCTTTCCCCGTTTAACCATTTCGCTGCTGCAGAAAGCCCTCTGGTGACTGATTTAGCGTAACCGCCAAACTGAGTTGGTTGCTAGATAGTATCTTTTCTATTAGGCAATGGACTTTACAAAAGGAGAGTCCCATGCGCTAGAAGGGGGACCTTGGCTTTCTCTGAAGGATTTCTATTTATTTATCCTCACGAGTATTGTTAGTAGTACTCCTCACCCTCCTTCGCCCCTCCTCCCTCTTCCCTTGCAAGGTCAGGCTTCATCGACTTGTCTCTGCAAACTTGGTGGCCCCGAGGCTGCTTGCTGACTCTTGGCTCAGCTTTCAAACCTCGGGGCCGAGGGAAGCACGGCCACTGTGGGCCGGCAGCGCAGTAGAAGGGAACTTGGCATCACCCTGTACCCCCTGTCCCCCCAGGCCGTGTGACTGTGGGGGTCAAGGTGGGAGGCCAGGGTGAGAAGGGGGGGAGCCTTGTTGATTGCGTCCTTTACTTCTGTGCGGCTCGTTTTGTCTTGTCTTGGAGACTTCAGGAGAGTCAAAATACTTCGAGGGATTTTTTTTTTTAATGATACACACAACTGAGAAAAGCCTAGAAAGATCCCCTTGGTGACTGAGGCGGGGCAGTAAGGTTCAGTTCTGGAGAGTGCTGAATAAGGATCCTACTCAACTTTGGGGGCACAAGGAAGGAAGAGCCGGGCTTCCCGGAGCCTTCTGTCAGCTTCCTGCAGTGTGCATACACTCCCACCCGATCTCCTGCGATGCCACTGACATTTTTGTTTTTAAGAGTAGCCCCCCCCCTTTTCATCCTTGCCTACTCTGCTCTCTTCCTCTTCTCCCTTTCCTCCCCCTAAAAAAAAAATCTCACCCCACCCGGGGCCTGGCTTGCCAACCCCCTGGAGAGAACAAAACGTTAATACGTGTTTGTGAATGGCTCTCCCCGGGTTCTTTCACCTTCCCCCGGTCGCCTAGTTTCCCCCCACCCCCATCCCGTGCCTGTGTTATTTACACGTTTTTTTTTTTTTTTGGTAACTCGAGATAGCAGTTTGAAATAATACATTCACTGTTTAGCCGCCGTGGAATCGGTGTTAATAGCCGAGGTCTTGCAGAAATTGACTCTATCATCTACAAGTGTTTTATAGCATTAAAATATTAAACATCAGGTTTTACTTGTTTGGGATTTTTTAGAAACCACTAGAAAATAGGGGCATGCTAGATTGGTCCATTTTTATGGTTGGAAACCTTCTCTTTCTCTGTGTCTCCCCACTTCTCCTCCCCCCCTGCTACTCGCATGCATGGGAAGCTAAGAGGACGAGTCTGTAGCTGACTTCCTCTTAGATGGCATCTAAAAGCCTGCTCTGCTCCTTAAAGATGCATGGGAGCTTATGCACTGTAGTGATTGGAGTTCTGAGGGGAAACATAGATTGATTACTTTGTCTTTTTCTTGGAAGCTTCTGTGTGTAGGGCTTGTGAGCCCTGGGATCAAAACCTGATGGTTTGTGACAAGACAAAATCAAGCAAAAATATTACAGTGTAACCTTAAGAGAGACTTATTCCTATTCCCTTCTACCCGAATTTGAGAGTTCCTGGGAAAGAATATTTATTTTTCGATTTAAAATCTTGTTTGAATGGCACTTACATGATAGTGATTAAATCTAAGAGAGATACTTAAGATGCTGGATTTTGGCTTGGTGGCCTTTCTTCCTTTCTTTTTCTTTATTTTTCAAATACTGCTGCAACTCAGTATAGATTTTTTTAAAAACCTAGAAGTGGAAATTTTCCAGTAGTTAAAAAAGAAGGTAAATCTTGATCATAAAATTATTTTCTCCTGTATTAAAAATGACTCCCCAAAATGAGTCCTTTAATGGGAATTAATAGGTACAGAAAAACTTCTAGTTATTTTATTGTTGACATAGCAGGTGGCCTTGTAGTGTGACATCACATTGAGCCTAAAAAGGCTGCTTTGTACTCAATAGGCAATTTTAGTATTTGCATCTCAAACACCAGTACATCTCTCCTGGTATTTACCACTTTCCCCCCTGCACTAAGCATACCTTATTAACTTAATTTTTAATTGTGGGCTTCCTGGAATTAAAGTTATTTATTTAGGCCCAAAAGCTGAATAATTTAGATTAAATCGAGATAGCTGCTCTGTGGCATCCTGGTCTCTTTGACACCTTCTATCTGAGGTGCCAGCTTTGAATTCCAGATTTGCTGCAGGGAGCAAGATGGAGAAAGGAGACAGCAGACTTTTTTTCAGTGACCATCAGAAATTTGTATTGGCCTTATGCTGTTTTGGGTTTTGGTTTTTGAGAGCAAGGTGGAAAGATAAATTAGCAATGTGTGCCTCACTCATTTCTTAGGCCCTTGTTGATGCTGTTTTACTAGAATTTCTGTTACTTCTGAGTCTACCTGGGAGCAGCTGCTTGCCGCTCAGAAGCAAACTCCCAGAACCCTGATTTCTGCTTTTCTGTTTAAGAATGTAAAGAATTAAGGAGTATCATTAAATCAGCTTATGATGAATAATACATTATCTCAAGAATAATACTTTAATTGCTGAAGACTCCATAAAGCTTGATAGTAATAATTTTATTTTAAAACGACAAAAATTTCTGCATAACATTAATTTACTCTTTGATACAGTAATGTGAATGGCTTTTAAGAATACAGAATCGAATAGAGACTCGCATTAAGGAGAGGGTTAGTTAACTAGATAGGAAGTGATTTAGCTGCAGATAGTAGAATTTTGGTAACATTTGTATATTAGGGATAAAAGGAAAGTGTTTTCATTTTAAAGTTAAAAATAAAACAAGGGACTTAAAAAAAATCTTTAAGAGCCAGTCTAATTGGTACTTGCAAACAGCAGAGAAGAGTGTGGGGGTCATGATTTCTAAGAGACGTCTTTGCTTATTTAGAGCTTACCTTTAGGATTTTTGCAGCTTTTATTATCCAAAGTTATTTATTTTCCAAGTGATCAGTTTGCTACTAGATAGGAAAAGCAAGCAACATCTCAAATGCATTTTAAAGAATTTGGAATCCTTCATTTCAGCAAAACCAAGGGCAACCTAATCACCTTGATGCCTTTTTTAGCCAAGAAAGTTTTTTTTTCATAGATACATGAAAAATGGATGTTTCCCAGAGCAGAAGTCCACCACTAAAGCTGTGGGGCCAGGAGTGTGAAGGGTTAATGGTGGTCCTTCTTTCCCCACCCCCCCAGCCCACCCCCCTTCTTTCCCTCTGATTGTTTTGACAACACTTTTCAAAGTGTGACATTCCAAGCCCCTACATAACAATGTAATATTACTGTAATTACACAGGTCATTACATTTTAAATAGAGAACAATAAAATGCTTATCGCCCCTGAAAAAGAACAGGTGTTCTTGCCCCTTCTTTGGTATTTATGCTAATTGTTTTTCATCTCCTTCAGAAATATTTATGGCCAGCTTGTTTTGATTTCAGTCGCAATATATTGGTATTAATTCTTTACTAATCTTGATTGGGTTTGAGGTTTAATATCTACTGTATAGATTAGGGTTTCCATAGCTCGTTAGTTTAATAAAGTAGATATAGCCAAATATATCAGTAATTTGCTTTTTCTTTAATTTCTAAAATGATGTGAAAAATTGAATTTATGAAGACTTGAATTTATGTTTAGGAAGAGTATGTTTGGGGGAAACTTTTGCCTGCTTGTTGGAGGGAGGGGGCTTCCGGATCTGTTCTCTCTCCAATTTAGGCTAGATTCCATGTCCGTGGCAAACAGGCTGGCCTCTGTTCATTTCCACCTGGATTTTAATTTCTTTGGACTCCATTGACAGTGCTATTGTAGTCGGTGAATTTTCTGAGTGGGCTGGGGAAAACTTGCTGTAAAGTTTGAGGGAGCTTGCAAAACGAAATAATGCAGCACTGTGAGTGAACAGAATAATTGGACCCCTGCACTTCATTAAAAATAATATTTGCCCTAGAAGTTACACGTTTTAAGAGTTGCACCAGGTCGGTCTTTGCTTTCAGAATTACTGTAGAGGCCTTTCCAGGGAGTTCCTGAATGCCTTCATACATTCCAGGGGCTAACTTTTAGTTTGGAAGTGTTAACACCAAATGCATCGATTTCTTGGTTTGGGGGGGGCAGGGGTAGAATCCGTGGAACTCCGGTCCCATACTGGCAGCATGTAAACTGGAAGGTCTCTAAAAGGATTTTACGTTTTGTCAGATGTTTCACAACAGGGCCCCCAAATCATATTAAAAATGCAGTGTAGAGAAAACAGAGCAGCTGTGCATTTCTGTGTGGACGTGTGTTTCTGAACCATGACTAAAACTCAGAGGACCTTTTCCCAGCTGTCTGGAAGTTATGTGGAAGTTGGATTATTGGCAGTTAAGTATGAGACAACCTGGATTTAGCAAATGCTCTCTCCTACACAGGAAGTAGATGACATTATATTGGGGGAAGGGAAAGAGGGAGGCCCAGGCAGCTTCAGGCAGAGGAACAGGCTAGGAGGGAATTTGCCTTTTTTTTTTTTTAAACCATGGTGTTGAGGGATAAATAAACATTTTCAAATGTAGCATGGGTCAATTTTTAGGGTATGTATGTGTATATATGTGCGCATGTATTAGGGGGAGGAGAATCAGACAATATGTGAAGCCACCTTTATAACTATTCAGAGGAAACTTTTGTTTCCTGAGTTTTTAGAATGGGTGGGGGAGGGAGGACTTAAAAGTTCTTTGGCCCTTTGGAGAGTAGAGGAGCCTATGTTTTTCTTAGGGGAGTGAGTAGTGGCAAATATGTAAGCAAACCTTAAACTTTGACTTTTAATTGGGCACGTTTGTTTGGCTAATTTTACAACCAAAAGCTAACTTGCACCTCACCAGGGCTGCTGAAAGAAATGTGCCCCAGTCATTTGCTGGCAAGAGCCACTGTGTCATAAATCCACAGGGTTTATTTACAGCCTATAACACTTATGAATGTTAAGATATTTGACGCCACGCTGGCCTTATAATATCCAAGGTCCGTAGACACTGGCAGTGGGTCAAATTTCTTTCACTAATTATAAGCAATGAGATGGGAGGGGGAAATATCACAAAGCTTTCTTCCTCCCTTCTCTTCCCCCAATCCCACCTCCCAAATCTGAGTCTCTGGGTACCCTCACTTTTCACTCTCTGTTGATACTCTTCTTCCGCTTAGGGTTAACACTTTCAGTCCTGAGAATTCAAGCAGGGACTGGGAACAATGCAGTTTTGAAAACAAAGTTGCTACAGGTTTCTTCTTCTCTCATCTTTAGAAAACAACACTGCCTGTATTGTGGAGTGTGTGTGTTGATACCGAACCAACAAAATATTTCCCAGAATACTTAAAGAAACCTGATACGGGGAACTGCTATTTAATTTATTGATGTACCACTGAGCTGGAAAGGGAGAAAACACACACACAGGGCACCAGTTAACATCTTGAGATATTGAGCTTTTTTTGAGGGGGTGAGGGGGAGGGGTAGCTGATTAAAAAGCCTTGGGAACCTGGACTAAGGGAAAAAGCTAGGCTTATTTGAGGGTGGGAGGAGAGGGGAAAACTGGGGGTGGGGAAGAGAACTGGTATCTGGGGGCGGGGAATATACTGAAAAATCCAAACTAGGGGGAGAATAATGTGAGGAGAGAGATTACAAATTTAGGGGAAAGCATATTTGTACTACAGATTCAGCCGGAAGTTAGGGATCCAGCGACTACCTCTTGAGTGTCTGGAATTCATGGTGGTTGTGAAGGACATAAGGGAGGGAGAGAGGATGAGAAAAAGGACTGCTTTGCTCACTCTCTCTCTTGATCAACCAATATATTCTAATGAAATAGTTGTTTAAAAAAATGGGGGCAAGTTTGGCATTGGAGGGGATCAGTGAAAAGGGGGTATATGCTTCCAGATTTTAATTTCTGTAAAGTAAAATTTTTTTTTATTTTCGACATCTTCTGTATTTGCCTCCCATATTGATCACAGATAGGAAAACGGGAAGACCAGAGAAAGATGGTCAGAGTGAGAAGTCTGATTTTTTTTTTTTTGGCTGTGAAATTGTGTGGAAATCATAGATACTGAAGGAGTTCAGGAACCTGATGGGCCCTGTCATTTTATGCTATTCTCCCTCCCCCCAAACTAAAAATTAACAGGCAGAGCCTGGGAGGGTTTATTTCCTAATCAATGGAATCCTGAAACTTACTAGTCCTCAGGGACAGCTAGGAATCCCTCAACAGGACTTTATAAATATGGTGTTGTGTAGGACCTTTGAACAGGTTATCTGTCATCAGTGGTATTTTTCAGATTTCTCTTGATACTTTTCTCTTCTTCTGGCTCATCTAATTTTACATGGATAATTCTATCTGTCATATCTCATTCTTTTGTCTTAGAGATCCCCAAGCTGCCTAATGAGGAGCTAGGGGGTTCACCCAAGTCACTCAATCAGCCCTGAATGAGTTAAATTGCTTGCTAAAGTTTGGCATCATGAAAATAAATTTGAGGCCTGGTAGGCATTACCAGGGCACAGCACATTCACAGAGCTTAATTAGTGCATACTGTAATTGTCCATGCTTTGCCAGGAAGAGTCATGTTCAGAAGTGGAGTCCTTCTTCTGCAGTCTTCAGTTTTAAACTGATAAATCACTTGCATATTTGTGCAGTGATTCAAATGGAGCTAAGACCTCTCCCATCTCAACATGTGGTAAATTGTAAAGTCAATGAATTGCAGATGTAGGCTACAGTGAGATTCTCTAAGAAAATGCAGAATGAATGGGAAAGAGTGATGCTATAAATATTTACTGAGAAGATAACTAGATTCCTCCATGCTGGGCCAATTATGATGCACTAAATATATTAGCAAAAAAAAATGTATTAAAATCTAGAAGATATATGTAGGTCTTTGGGTGGGTTAGTTTGTTTTGGAAAGTGAAATAAAAGGCATCGTTTTTATTTTCATTTCACTTTTATGAAGCCTGAATCACAATGGAATGCTCAGGGAAATACACATGAAGCCCACATTAATGCAAATTAATTCGTTATGAGTTGCCGCACAGTGACTGCTAAGTGAAGTAATAATGATTGGGCATCATTTTATGAGTGTTAGTGTAGCAACTTTTAATGAAAAATGCTGTGTTAGGAACATGTCTCAGCGTAGCAGCCCCTGTATGTTTATCTCTGGCGGAAATGTGTTTACTACAAACCCCGGAGACTGGATTCGGTTTACTCTCTGCAATTTAAGAAATAGTTGATTTTTTTCATTTTGATGTCGGGAAGAAAAATATTACCCTTTCTGTGAAATTTTGAGTTGTGTGTCAGCATATCCAAGCAGAAAATCAACTCTTTTAAAAGGTCGCAGGGTATTTGTTGCCCCTCCCCCCCACATAACTTTCTTGTAGAGTTCTCTCTATCATACCCTCCCCCTTCATTTTTTCTTAGAGGATTTTTGTCTCTGGCTACCTTGCAAGTCAATACTTCTTTCTCTTATGTGAGTAGGTGGATTTGTATGGAAGCTGTAAAAGTTAATGATTGTTCTCTGACTCATAGCTGATGGTTTCAGGTTGAGGAAAAGGAAAAAAAAAGTTAATGAGGGTAAATAGACATTTGCTGAAACAACTAGACAGTGGGAAAGATTGTCTCCCTCCATAGACATGTATTTTGTTGTTAGCAGAATGACTGACTGAAGGGATATGGCCCTTCAATTCAGAAAGGGAAGCTTTTGTTAAATTGTTTTTTTTGGAGGCCCTGAATATTCAGCTTTTATAGGGCTTTGTAGGAACATTTAAACCCATGTCCCTGCCAGTTGATACTGGTTTGCTGTCCCTGTGGAAGCTCCAGGTCCCCTACCCACTGCTTTGTAAAAAGGGAGGCAATAACCCAAAACTTTGTTCCCTGACACAACAGCCTTAGCACCTGTGGAGACCTGGGGCCACACCCACAATGGCCTTGTTGGTTTCCTTGTGTCCCAAAGCATAAGACATAAGAGAAGGGTTTAAGTAAATCTACAAGTTTGCTATCTTTTGAGCTAATGATATAGAAATGGGAGAACCCCAATAAGTCTCCTGGTCACTGATATTTGGAGAGAGGAGAAAAAAAGGGAGGGTGACTAAATAAATAGTTCTTTAGAAATAGATGAAATCGTTTCCCAGGAAATCAAATTATGAGTGTTTTTTTTTTTTTTCAAATAGGATCTGGAGCATGGGTTTTATTTGTTTGTTTTCTGAACTAGGGGAGGGGGGAAGGGTTGGTGGAATAAACCCAAAATCAGTCCATTAAAAAAAAAAAGACATTGTAGAGTCAAGCAAGGCCCAAGTCCACTGTCCAACCCAGTCCTTTCCAATTCCATGTGTGATGAACATCCTGAAAAGTAAACAAAGACACTGAAAATTAAGTGAGTTATTGAAATATCCAGGATAGGGAGGTGTGTGTGTGTGTTTGTGTGTGTGTGTGTGTGTGTGTGTGTGTGTGTGTGTGTGTGTGTATGTTTAAGAACCTTCTGGGCCCTGCATTTAGTCTAGCTGGTTCTGAAAGAGATGTTTTTCAAACATGGATACAGTGGTTACTATCTCATTTTTCTACCTTGACCATCTTCTGCCTCTGGATATCATTCTAGTGTTACCTTCTCAACATAAGGAACCTAAGAGAGTGATGACGATTCAAGTGAAATGAAGAGAAATTGAGAAATTACAGGGAACAGTAATTCATAAAAAAGTCTAGTGGGAAAAGTTTTGTATAGGGAGTCAGGAGATTTGTCACAAATTCCCTATGTGACTTGAAGTCACTCTGAGTCACTTGAAGTCACACTGAGGCTTCTGGGCCTCAGTTTCCTCATCTGTTGAATGAGGGATTTAGTGATTGTTCCTTGTACTTTTATAATTAGTTCTATGAAATATTGATTTATACATTGCTAGATCACAGTGTAGGCCCATGACATGCAAATTCCTACCCTTCTGTTTTCTTTCTGGTCTCTACTAGTCCTGTTCTGGGGATATGGAAAATCTCATGGGGACCACTGTTAAGAGGTGTGTCTGGGTTAGCTTAAAGGAATTAGGAAAAGGTGAGGTATATTACCATAGGAAGTAACTCAGGAAAATATATTAATCTTTGTTGAGTGGTACTACTTATAAGGAGTTCAAAGTACCTTTTGGGTTACTATTTCATGAGTGCCTGGGACACCCCTGAAAGGCAGGTCCTTAGAGAATAGCATTGCCTTTATTTTATAGATGGCACAATTAAGGGGTTAGGATGTTAAATGAGGTGTTCCAGGTCACAGAGAAGGGCAATTGCAGCAAGTTAGGGATGTTGGAACTAGTTACCTGGCCTTGGAGCCTATAACATTCCCTTGGTTCGGCCATGATTCCGGAATGTTTTGTTAATGGGTTTATTAACCTCCTCCCCATCATCCAAAAAAATAAAAAGAGGTAACCACTACTTGTTCTCTTCTTCCTCGTGGCATTTTGGGGAGGGTATAAATTATTATTCCACATTAGGGTGCCAAGATTTTACTGGGTACTTTTAGTTTATCTTTGTCTTAAAAAGCCAGAATAGATGGAACAAGGCATCTTTGTGTTACAGGGGAAAGGAAAGCAGTTAAACTGTGTGTATATAAGAAAAGTGCATTTAGGGGAAGAGGGAGTGGAAACAGAGAAGGGATAAGAACATTTCAAGTCCTTTTCTTTAACTAGTAAATGTCTTCAACAACAGTCACAAGCTGTTTGCAAAAACAAGTTGAACTCTAGAGAATGAGTTCCTTGTGTTGTGTGTTTGTGAGCAGGTTATGGTTTTTCTGTTTTGGTCCTGGCCTGTGGGGGAAGAGAGGTTATTCTTGCCCCACAGTGGTGAAGACTACAACTTAGTTTGCACTCAGTCGGTCTCTCTCTGGTCATTTCCACTTTTGGAGTTTCTGGCCACAGTTAAAAACATAGCCTTTACCTTAATTTCAACACTCATGGGATATGTTGTTGTCTAGCCAGCAATGAAAATGAAGATTAAAAATGAAACTGGACAAAGGAGAAGATTGAATTTGGATTATCCACAGTTTTCATTAGTTTAAAGTAAGACTGTGATTCTATGAATGCTTTTTTTTTTCCCAAGACATATACTTAGTTATCAGGTGTCCATTCAATTTTAATTGACAATATAAGATTCCTGTGGTTACCCCGAGTACAGATTGCCTAAGGGCTCTACAGGGTTTGTGGGAAGAAAAGCTTGGACAAGTTTCCATTAAGCTCTGAATCAGGCAATTGGAAAAGAGGAGAATAAAACAGGCTGAAAAGAGGGACGACTTGTTAGTGTTGCATTCTCTGCTTAGAAGGAGAAACCTCTTTTAGACAAGAACGGTTCTCAGGCCAAGAATTTCAAACTCGCAGAGAAACCTGTCCAGAGCACAAAAGTTGTTTGAACGCGATGCAGAATTGTCACAGTAATTAGAACAATCTCCGCTTACTGACTGGCAGTCTTTATAAAAAGGACAGGGGATAAAGGGTCCAAATTCATCTTTCTCTTTTAGTGATTCACTTTTGATGAACTGCTTGGGAGTGTGTGGGGGGCCACATTTTCAACTGCTCATCATTAAATTCTTTGTTTTAGAGGAACCTGGTTGATTTCTATGTCTTGATAAGCTGTAGAGAGTCTCTTTTTTATTTGGATCCTATTTTTACCTCCAGTTGCTTTTTTCTGTGTTGGAGAAGTTGGTGCATTAAATGGAGGCAGTGATTTTAAAGCCTGGGGGAGGAGGGGATCTGTATTTCTACTTCTTCTCTTCAGTTGAGAGGGACAAATGAGTTTATTTCAAAGTCACTTGTATCCTAAAAACAGTCACTTGCAGCCAATAAAAAGACCACTATTATACACCAAGAGCAATGCAGGATTCAACTGAAATGGTGTATTTTATCATGACTGTGTAGTGTATCTTCAGAAGCTGGTGTGTGTGTATATATATTTAAAACTGGGTGGGCTGATTAATTTTTCTTACAGTGACCAAGATGTAGATTAATTGGCTTAAACCCCATTTAAAATCTCGGTTATATCTTTGTTTTAGTAATGTAGAAATCAAATGTGGCTAAATTTTGGGCAAACTGGATTCTGTAACAGCTCTGGATAGGAAAAGTGACTGTATGGTCCTCCAACCCTTGCTCATATAGCATGATTTAGAGTATGTAGTTACCTATCATTAAGGCCCTATGCTGCTGTTAGTATAAAAGAAATTGTAACCAGTCTTAGAATGAGAGTGAAATTATTGAAGGGAATTACATTTGGGCGAAGCTTTTTGCTTCTATTTGTCAGGGCACCTAGGTTCTCCAGCTGCTTCCCTTAAAAGATGGATGTACCTTAACCCATATTAACCCTTTATAAAAATTTAGATATGGTAGGAGGTTTGCAGAAGACTTGAGCCCTGGTCAAAGACATTTGACGATTGAATTGGGACTATGAATGAAGGAGTCAGTGACCAGTATTCTCCCATTGGCTAAAGGAAACAATCACTGGCACTCAAAACTTCCGGCTACTTTCTTAGGCTGTGACATTGCTGATGAAGTGGAGAGTGGGATACAAATGGGCAGCCTATAGAGAGAAGCAGTAGGGTTCCAGTATGTGGTTATCTTAATGAAATGCATGATAAACTGAGTGACCCTTTCATCACAACACATCTGATGCCCCAGAAAGAGATTTATTGTTGGTAGCTTTTTTTTTCCTTTAAATATCTAGGGGTCAAGTACCAAAAATATGGGCTTCTACCTGTTGCAGATTCCTAAGCATCTTATGCTCCTTCCTCTCCCCTGTATGTTTTAATTCTAATAATTCCTTAGCAACACACACTGTTAATTTTTCTTCAGCATCACTCACAATACACTGGCTTTCTTTATGTCTTAATGGGCATCAATTTTTCTTTTCTCATGTCATCGATTCTCACTCTCCCCCCCTTTTGCTTATTGAATAGCCTTCTTTTTTTTCCTTTTACTTCCCCCTTAGATTATTATGATCATCTTATCCATAGCAACAAATAAAAATCCACGCGTCTTCATTGAATGCCAAGGCTGTAGTCCAATCTAGGAAGGTTTGTCTGCTATTCATAAACTGCTTAAGATGTTTTCTTGTAGTTTGTGACATAAGCAGAATGCTTTGATTTGGTTTTTTTCACAGCTCCATATTCAGTCGGGGAGCACACATTACTCTGCGTACAAAACGATTGAACACCAGATTGCAATTCAGGTAGGAAATTCAAGTGAACCTGAAACTTGAGTTGTCAATATGTAGGTCGTGTGTGTGTGTTTCCCCCCCCCACCCTAAACTATAGTATTATTATTTATTAATAATTTGGGGAGGGGGAGGCAGATAAGAAACAAGGGTTGGAGGGAATGAGGGGAAATGTGAAAATAATTTAAAGATGATGGAAAGAACCAGCGATTGTCAAATCAATTATTTTGAGTTCCTTGTTCACATGTAAGGGTGTAGCCCCTAGAGAGGAAACTGTTTTGCATACGGAAGGACCTTGGACAGGGTGAGGAACAGGCAGCCAAAAAGGCAATGTGGCAAATGAGGGGGGAATAAGAAGAGGTTGTGTCCTAGCCAGCTGCTTGTTTCCGGTGGCTCAAAATCATGTTAAGTGATGCTAAGAATATCACTTTTGACCTGATTGTCTTGAAATGTTGATTTATATGTGACCTATTGATATATGAAGCTAAAAGTGCTAGAAGGAGGAGAGGGATAGATCCCAGTTTCTGTTGAGAGGTCCTATTTCCTGCTCATGTAGTATGACCATCCTTTTGAATTCAAAGGCTAAACTTAATCAAAGACTCATATAGACCAAGAGAGAAGAATTCATGCCAAAAGAACAGAGCTGTAGTGTGAGAAAGCAAACTAATAAGGTTTTTAGTCCGTCTGTTGTGCTTGGTGAAATGAGTCCTTGAAGAAAGGATATACTATAGAATAATTATGCAGTGCCCCCCCCCCAAAAAAAAACCCCAACAACTTAACTTTGAACATTGAGATTTAACCCTTTCCTTACAATGAGGAATTAAGAAGTTGTAGGGATTTTAAAGCCTGACTATAGATTCTTTTCTTTCAAATTAATTTGTTTTTGTAACATAATTTTGAAAACATTCCACTGCTTCCTTTCTTCCTTTCTGAAAGTGCTAACCTTGTAGATGATAACTGTGCCTGTCCAAATAGGCAGGATTGAGATTGAGAGTAACAGTTGCATCTTTGTAGCAGGGTTCATTTATAACTGAACCAGTCAGTCAGTAAATCAGCCTTGCAAATAGCCACTTGCCCAAGGTGAAGTTAGAATTTTGTTGGACTGGTAAATAAAGAATGTTGATTATATCTGTTTTCACTACCTCTGTACCCCTGAGGGTATCTAGGCCAGCAAACTTACTTATTTTGTGTGTTTCTGGGTTCCTGAGATTTTTTTGTTCTTATTTGCAAGGCTTTAATAAATTGTCTTCCTTTGATCATTTCCACTCTGTTGTGGTGCTGATGTTAAGTGTTCGTATTTCAGGGGAAAGAGACACTTTTCTGTTGCTTTTTGAAAGTGTTTTCAGGCTAGGGCATCATGAGTCCAGTCCTTACTGGTCAACCTGCTTAGAACCTTTGAGATCAATAAGTTCTGTAGAAAATGGAGTGGGTAAATGTCTCACAGATTTTCCCTGCTTGAATAGAGTTTCTTTGTGTTGATTAATAGAGTAGCATGTATTAATGCAGGGGCAGAAGCTAACTTAAGAAACCTGAGTTCTTGTACCAGAATTTCTACCAATAAGTTATGTGACCTTGGGCAAGTAATTTACTGTTTTTTTTTTTTACATTAGTTTCCACATTTATAAATCGAGGGCACTAGATAACATGAGATCCCTTCTAGTTTATGTTGAGGTTTGGGGATAGAGCTCCAGATTATAGTTCCAGGAAGGATTAGGTGAATTCTGGAAAAGTAATCCAAACCACAAATCTTAATGGAATATGTGAAGTAGATTCTGTGACCTGGAAGATTGTTAAGGACTCCCTGAAAATCTTGCTGCCCCTGATGTTGGAATTGTTTCTGCTAGTTAAATAGCAGAGTGATCTCTTATCAGAATGTGGAGGCCGGCCAGGCCTCTGTGATGAAAGACCAGCCCAGCTGTTGTATCTTTACACCTTTTCCTAAAGTGCCCCTTGTTAGGTTAGACAGTCATTCCCTCCAAACCACCTGGCACTGAGAGCCATGTGAAGATAGTTCTCAGGAGGAGGATGGAGTAAATTACAGAGCTCATTGTTCAGAGAACTGAAACCATTAATATTCCTCCATGAACAGGTAGTATTGTTCTCCTCTGCTTCTGTTTGCGAAGGCTGGATGCCCATGTGGACAAACAGAGAGACATTTTGTTAGATATGTAGCCCCAGAATGCTTTCAGTATTCATTGTCCTTCCAAATCCTTGCTAGACCAGACCAAAGTTGATAAAGCCAAATGTCACCCATTGTCATTGAGTTTGATCATCAGAGAACAAATGTCTAGTCTGAGTAATATTCAAAAAAAAGAAATTTTTCTTAAAAAAAAAGTGAATGAAATAAAATCCCCTGACTATTGGGGTTGAATTTAAGTGGCCAGTTTTGGTTGGGGGAGAGAGTTCTGTTGTTTTGATCCCATTTTAAATGGTGAAAACTTTATCTAGTTATTTGGGGGGGCTTCCCTTTCAATATATTAAAGCGAAGCATTTCTATAGCCAGAATTTCTGTCCTGGAGCTTGAACTATTTTAAAACACCATATTTCAATGTAATATGAGAGCCAGATTTGGCATTAGGAAGACCTGGACTCAAGTTCTGCCTTTAACATTCACTAGATCAATGAGACCCTGGACAAGTCACTTAACTTCCCAGTATGTCCCAAGCAGTTCTCTAAAATAATAAGTAACAGACTTAGTTGCTAGTCTTCATCTGTGGAGAGAGCTGCTACACTGAGAGTTCCCTTCATTGACAAAATTACAGGTCTGGAATATGTCCCCTCCTGCCCGCTCCCCAACCTGAACTGATCCCAGCCCTATTGCTTTCCTCAGCTGTATCCTAAAATAACCCAGGGTAGCATGACACTGTACATCACATGAGATTCATGTCCCCTTCCACTCCTTCTGCCCTTTTGCTGATCTCTATGCACCAGCCAAGTTTACGGTTTATATGAATGACATTAGGATGATTCTATAGATGTGTCATGTTCTTATAAAAGGTTTGGACACTATCAGTTGCTATGTTGGGATCATTCCCTCTTAATATCCTCCTTGCTTACTTTCAGTTTTGAAAAGCTAAAAATAGCATGGAAGTCCCAAATCTAACTCCATGAATAATCATAACCCCCCTTGCCAAATCCAAGTAGAGCAGTATGAGTTTTTTTTTTTAAAAGAACACTCATTCTACTAGCCAGGATTTTTTTTTTTTAAGTGAGACTGGAACCCTTCTTTTCAAGTGTTCTTATTCATAATCATTAACATAATTGTTTCCATGTTTCAGAGTTCAGTTAGACATGAAAAGCAATAAATTAGGTCTGAGATTATGAGAGAACAAGGCCACTTTTGGTCTTTTCTCATGGTGATCAGTGTCCTGGAGAGGATGGAACCATAGCATGCCAGGGACCTTAGAAATCCTTCCTTCTAGTGTTTCTTGTACTGCTTTGGCCATAGGAAGCTGGGAGGCTTGGAATAATTTGTAAGAAACCATAAAGTAGTGGTTGAGGGCTATAGAACCCCTGAGGTTGAGATGTTGGAGACATTCTTTGGCTCCAAATAGTGGAAATTGAAGTTATTTTAATATAGGAAAAAAACTCATAGGTAATAAGTATTTTTGGCGTCTATGTGTGTATATATTTTAATGTACTAAGTAGGAATTATATGCACCACAGCATAAATGATATCTTGAGGTGTGTATGTGTGTGTGTATGTATGTATGTATGTGATCCCTATTCACATCTCCACCTCCCCCCCCCAAACAACCAAACAAAACCCATCAGCATGTTTTCTGACAACCCAGTTTGGGGAGACACTGATCTAGACCATCCAGCTCCCTCACTAAATGAGGAAATGGAACCCCTAGTAAAGAAGGCAGTTATTGGTTTAGCCAAGGCCAACGTAGCTAGTGAATGACAAGATTTGAACTAGTTTCTATTGTCCCTCTCTACTGTACTCCCAAGTCCGTGCTCCACCTTTTACTTGTCTTGGCATATATGGGCCAGCATTCTGGAGTGAGGCCTGTACTACAGTTCTTGCCAGAGGCCCTGGGCAGCTGCACTCTAGTAAGTTTGGTCATACCCATGTTGGGTGGGTAAAAGTGAATAGGCTGACTGGCCTCTCCTCTCTGGTAGATGTTCTGCAGCTGATTTAGACAAATGTTTGTGCTTCTCTAATGCCTCCCTGGAGGGATCTCTTCCAACACTTCACAACCCATCATTATTCCAACCCTAATAGCAGAGCTGCAATCAAGGTCAAGGCCTCCAGATAATTTTCCACTTGGTTTCCAGAAGGGCTATCACTGAAGCAATTCCGTTTTTGTTTTATGAGTACTTTGGCCAAACATTGATATTTTAACACCAAATCACACGTGCTTGCCCACGTAGACCTTCTTGGGTTGTTTTCCTTTTGAGAAGATGTGAAATTATGTGTGTATACAAGTCAACTTGGGGAGCATCCAGAAGAAATGGACCATTTTATTTGTTTATACAGCTGAGTTTCAGAGAATTTCCAGTGGGTGTTGCACTACCCTCTTCCCCTCACTCTTTCAGGTCCTCATCAGGCTTTTACAAAAGCTGATTTTAGTTTTACCTTGGGATTCCTTCCACTGTGACAGTACATGGGCTGTCCCTACATGGGCTGATTTCCAGGTGCTGTTGAGTGTATTGGGGGTTGGAGGAGAAGGGAGGGGTAGAGACTATAAAGGATCCTCTAAGGTCCATGATCTTCGTGGACTCCTAGGCCACAAGCTGGCTACAGATTCATGAAGTTCCAGAACTCCACAGTCCTTTAGCCTCTATAACCTGGAGCTCCTCCCTTTGCCCATCATCTCCTCCTCCTCC
>NW_027186296.1:88381973-88418873 GCF_028583685.1 Petaurus breviceps papuanus
TCTATAACCTGGAGCTCCTCCCTTTGCCCATCATCTCCTCCTCCTCCCCCATTCACTTGAGACCTTTCTTCAGACTAAGGTAGTAGCCCCAAGTGAAGTGTGGGGGAGGGGAGTTAGAGGGAAAGAACCTCCAGTCTCACTTAGATAAGGGGAGAGGTGTTCCTGGCATTTGTAGGACTTTAAGGCTCTATTTCTTCCTGTGTGCCCTGGAATTAGGAGGAGGATGGGTAGGTTGGACATTGCTTGTTCCTTCAGGGATAGTCTGTGAGTCTTCATAGACTATGCCTTGAGGACTTGTGTACCTTCCCATTTGATCTGGATCAGCTGTTTTAATACTTTAGGATTTCAGTCTAGGATTACCCCCTCCTTGCCAAAAATAACGTACAGACATCTCCCTCCTTTCCACCCCCATTTAACCACTAGGTTGTGTTCTACAAGATCATTTGTCAGTTATTTGGAACTTGGAACACATTTTCCTCACAGAAACAATGTTCTACATAGTGGTTAGGTGCTCAGGCTGGCCCCTAAAGGACCCCTCAGGTGCCCTGAGTACAACACCTGAAGTACACACAGACCTGTACAAGTTCTCTGTACAAGAGAACCTAAGGACAATGAGTAATAAATAATGTTAACAACATCTCTATGGGAAAAGGCATTCATTGTTTGAACTTGGGATGCCAGAAACACCTCTCCCCCTACCTCAATGATACTTGGAGACTCTTTCTCTCTAACTCCCCTCCCCCTCCACTTCACTTGGGTCTACTACCTTGGTCTGGAGCAAGGTCTCAAGGAGATGGGGGAGGGGGAGGAGATGATGGGCAAGGGGAGGAGCTCCAGGGTATAGAGGCTAAAGGACTGTGGAGTTCTGGAACTTCTTGAATGTGTAAAGCTCTTGACCCCGCCCCCCCTTGAATCCCATGCATTGAACTGACTGCTTTCCTTAGTATGCTACTAATGACCAATTTTCCTTCTATCCATGCCCTCACTGCTGAATAGGAGATTTTGAGGTCTTCAAAAAGGCTTTGCAATTCATAAAAAAAGAAAAGAAAAAGAGAGAAAATAAGACAGGAATTGAATAAGTTCACCTTTCTACCTTTTCTACTCCTCTACATTTTTTTCCCTTCTCTAATTTTTTCCTCTTCATTTCCCCTTTTTTCTTTTTTTAATTTAGATCCCGAAATGCAAGGTAAAAGTTCTACATAGGTGCTAATGGTGCTTCTTTGTACACAAAGGATTAGAAGAAGATTGAGTTACATTTTAGAGGAAAATCAGATTCAGGTTGAACTGAGTGTGGCCACAATCCCCTCCTTCCCTCCAGTCTTTTTTTTCTTTTTTTTAAGCAATCAGGGTTAGGTAACTTGCTCAAGGTTACATGGCCAGTTACTTTTTGTGTGGGTGCCGAGTATCTGAGGCTGGAACCGATCCCAGGTCTCCCGACTCTGGGGCCAGCGCTCTTACTCACTGCGCCACCTGGCCGCCCCTAATCTTCTCAACATTATACTTTTTTATATATTCACCATAGTTTGATTTACAGCATGATTATTTGTGTACATTTTATAGACAGCAAGTTCCTTGGGGGCAGGCAGCACGTCTGATTTATAAATAGTTATTTTTTTTTAGTGAATAACATATTTTGTGCTTTGTAGGTACTTGTAATACATGTTTGAATGAATGAATGAATGCACGAGAGAGAATAGTAATTTGTTATACTGATTAGTAGTAGTATACTGATTAGTATTATAATGATCTCGAAGTGAAAAGTAATTTTCCCATCAGTTAAGCAAACACTGAGCACCTAATATGTCCAAAGACCTGTGCCTTGCTCTTAAGTGAAGAATAAAGAGGGATATAATCCCCATCTTCAAGAAATATACAAGTTAGTAGGGAAACCAGGTCACTCACATGATGGTTTAAGTCTGTTTTGTCTATAGCTTTCTAGCGATGATGTAGAACCAGGCAGGCAGGTTTGTAATGCCAGAGGAAGGGCCAAGTCACAGTGGGGGCAGAGGGAGTAACTCTTGGACAATTTCCATGGTCTTAGGGAGCCAGAGGCCATGCCTGAGAATTTATCATATTCACTGTCGGCATAAAATTAAATATAACGGGGACTGAGGCTCTTCTTGAATAGTATTTCCTGTAGTTTGACTACAGGACTGGCTCTAAGCAAAAGGCAAGATTATTAAACTAAGGAATGGTTCCATTTCTGAGCTCAAATTGTTTGTCTCTAGGATAAACTATTTTGATTTAGACATTTATTACAGACTTATGACTGACTGTGTGACCATGTCGTCAGCATGTAGTGTTGGCCCATTTAGGCTGCTTCGGTGCCACTGGTCAAAAATGAGTGTCTGGAACAGAGTGGAAGAATTTAGTGTGGCTGTTTTAAAGCAGCTTCTGCTCTTTCATAGATTAGCAGGCAGTTAAAGTAGGAAGAGACCAAAGAAATCATCTATTATCTCCTTTCAAGAGGGGCAGCTGAAGTCCAGAGAGGGAAAATGACTTACGTGAGGTTGTATAGCCAGCTGGTAGAAGACTTAGGGCCAGGTCACTTGACTCTCAGTTCTTTGGGTTTACTCTCTGGTCCTTCTGCGTTTTAATCAAAAGAAGACCCAACCATCCAAGCAAGTCAATCAATAGGAACAGAACCAGGACTAGAATTCATGTCTTGTTTAAGTCAAATCTCATTTCCATGTTTTTAGGTGGAAGTCTATCTCTAAGTACCAATACTGACTGTGTTGTCCACATCAAATGAATCGATCTAGCAAAGTTCTTGCTTTTTATTCAAATTGCTGCACAGATTATAGATGCCTATATCAATTCAGATGCTGGCATGCATCTTAAGCATTTATAATCATTTCAGAATATTTTGAAAGAAATTATCCTACTTAGTTTGCAAGTGGATTGAAAATGCTGAAGTCAGGTTGCCTTTGATTTTTATAATAACTGAAACTTATGAGATGCTCAGGTCCTAGAATTTTGCTATGATGACACTGGGATGCTTATAGATAGGAAATATGTTACTATTTGTGAATTGGAAAATTTGCCCATGTGTGCACTATCGTACTTCACTCATATGATCATGGCCAGAGGCAGTGTGGTTCATTGGAAATAGACTGAATATGAAATGATAGGGGGTAGATTCAGGTTTTTCTTTTGTCACTTAATACCTAGATGACCTTTGTAGAAGGCTACTCTGGCTTTCGTTTCTTTTTTTTCCTTTTTTTTTTTTGAAGAGGGGAAGGCATGCAGTTGGGGTTAAGAGACTTGTTCAAGGTCACACAGCTAGTAAGTGTTAGGTTTCTGAGGCCGGATTTGAACTTGGCTTTAGTTTCTTCATCAGAAAAGCAAGAGGGTTGAATTAGATGCCCTGTACAGTTCCTTCCAGCTCTAATTTGTGGCTGGCTATATGATCCTGTTAGCTCAGTGATTGGAATACGGTTTTAAAAAAATTTTAAGTAAATGTTCTATTTCTTGTTATTTTGAATTTAACAAACATAAGTAAGTATGAATATTTCTTTATACAATGAAGAACATGAAACTAAATCTCTTATCACATAAAATATGTTTTTTTAAAGTATAATATGTTCATTATATTCATTGATTGGAACATAGTTACAAATGTGATCATGTCCATTATTGTCTGGGTTAATTTACTATTATTAGTTAGTAACCTGACAAGTGACACTTTAAGATTTGAAAATCTCATTTGATACAATAACTCTGTGCCACAGGGATTATTATTACCATTTTACAGATGAGGGAATTTAAGGCCTACCGAGGTCAGGTGACCTGCCCATAATCACACTGCTAGTAAGTGTCTGTAATTTGAGTCCCTCCCTTTCCTGACTAAGTCAAGCCCATGTTCCATATCACAAGGCCTCTACACATAAGAACAGGTAGCATGTTCATAGGGCTTTAAGATTTTCAGAGTTTTTCTCTATATCCTAGAGATACATACCCATTCTTGGAAAGAGTAATTATAGGGCCTTGCCTTTGTCTAAGAAGGCTAGTGTAATTATTCTTATGCTGCTGATCATCCAAGGGCACTTGATTATTAGAATGTATCCTCTCCTATTTTGCATACTCTTTTTTTTTCTAGCAAACCCCCCTCCCAATCTTAATTAAATTTTATTAGCAACTAAGACTGTCTTCATGGTTAACATTTACTATTTGAGTCTCACTTCCTGATGCCTCAGTATGTCCTGGACTCCACCCAATTTCTCGAAGGCTGTGACCACAGACTTTGTGAGATATTACCCTGTTGGAAAGTCTTTGAGTACAAGCCAGTGGTTGGACTTCACATCTGACCTCTGAAGATTGACCTAGCTTGATTTGGAGAGGCGGCTCATCAGCTGTAGCTTGATTAATTTGGAGGATTCAGCAGCTCTCAAAGACTGTTTCCTAAGTTGTAGAGAGCTTTTAGTTGGCCTTAGTACAGGGAGTGATGAATGCCATTCATTGAGAAAGGTCCTGACTCCTTGAAACACTGAAGAAGTATATTGTATTAGGAGAGGCACTGTGGTGTAAGAGGAACGGCTTGAGATTTGGCATCAGAGGACTTTGGTTTGATTTTGGCCTCTGCTACTTGCTACCCGCAGGTAAGTCACAATCTCTCTGGGCCTCAGTCTCATCAGAAGTAAAATGAAGTTAAACTTACATCATCACAAAGGTTTCTTGCACCTTTAAAGCCTGTGATTTTTTTTCTAGATCAGAGGTTCTTAACCTTTTTTTGTGTGTCATGGTCCTTTTCCAAAGCCTGGTGAAGCCTATGAACTCCTCAAAATATGATTTTTGAAATGCATAAGTACATAGAGTTACAAAGGAAACAAAATATATTGAAATACAGTTAAAATATTACAAGGGAAACAAGCGCACAGACCCCAGGTTAATAGCCCATGCAATTGTACTGTAAGTTTCTTGAGGGCAGGGATTTGTTGTTATTGTTCAGTCTTTTCAGTCATGTCCCACTCTTTGTGACCTCATTTTGAGTTTACTTGGCAGACATACTGGAGTGGTTTGTCATTTCCTTCTCCAGCTCATTTTCCGGATGAGGAAACTGAGCAAACAGGGTTAAGTGACTTGCCCAGGGTCAAACTGTTAGTAAATGTCTGAGGACAGATTTGAACTCCAGTCTTCCTGACTCTAGTCCCTGAGCTTTATTTACTGGGCCACCTAGTAGTCCCTAAGGGCAGGAAGTGATTACTTTTCGTGTAACACAATGGGGAGTCTGAAATGCTAGAGGCAATCAGCACCAGTGTTGAGCAAAGTAATGTATTATCATTTGTTGAATGAATAAATGAATGCATGTGTAGTAGATAACTTTGTAAACTTAGAGAAGGAATGATCAATAAACAGTAGCAGGGCTGTGGGTAGGAGATTGCTATTTGGATTGAAAAGAGCAATACTGTTTAATCTAAGTTCCCTTTTCCTAGTCTCAGAGATTCTAAGGAGAGCATTATTATTGGTAAATAAATAAAAGGGAATATCTTCTTTTATTATCTCGATTCCATACTAGTTATTCCCATCATTGTGAAATGCCAGTGTGAAAATAAGGCAGGACACATAGGCTGGAACCACTAACAGGCCATGTTTGCTTCTTATTATAGAGGCAGTAAGGAGTTGGTGAAGGTTTTTGAGCAGGGAAGTGATGTGGGCAGACTCATACTTTAGAGCTGTTACCTTGGTGACTCTGTGAAGGGATGTTTTGTAAGAAAGAAATGGAGGCCTATGAGAAGCCTATGACAGTGTCTAGATGAGAAGTAAAGAAAGTCTCAACTAGTTTAGCAATAGGGTGAATAAAAAACAGCGGAAGAATGCCAGGAGAAATTGTGTAGGCATGATAGCATTTGAAAATTAATTGGATTTAGGGGACAGTGGTGAATATTCACAGGTCACTTATTTTTTTAAATTATTATTTTTTTGCCTTTTGGAGGGCAATTAGGGTTGTGACTTGCCCAAGGTTACATGGCTAGGTTTGTGTGTGTGTGTGTGTGTGTGTGTTAAGTGTCTGAGGCTGGATCCAAACCCTGGTCCTCCTGACTCCAGGGCTGGCACTTTACTCACTTCGCCACCTAGCCGCCCCAATCACAGGTCACTTAGATTTAGAGCCCGTGAACTTTGGAAGATTGTGGAATCATCAACAGAAATAGAGACTCTGGGAGTAGAACCTATTTTGGGGGGAAGATAATTTCATTTGGAGCCCTGTTGACTTTCTTGCCATGGGAATGACCAAGTGGAGATATCTAGCAGGCAGTTTAAAATGTAGAACTGGGATTTTGGGGAGAGTTTGGGGATGAAGGTCTCTTTGGGAATCATTCATCTAGCAGTGATCATTGAATTCATAGGAATTCATGAAAATGTTAAGTGAGAGAATATAAAGAGAGGAAAAATACTGAAGATGTAGCCTTGGTGGGGAAAACATACTTTGGGTGGCAGTAGCAAGATGATCCAGGGGAAGTCAAGAAGGAAAAGTGAGCCAAATTAGAGAACTAGAAAGAATAGTGTTACAGAAACCAAGAGAGGAGAGACCATCAAGAATGAGGGCAATGGGGACAGCTAGGTGGTGCAATGGATAGAACACTGGCCCTGGAGTCAGGAGGATCTGAGGTCAAATCTGGGTCAAACCCTTGACACTTACCTAGCTGTGTGACCCTGGGCAAGTCGCTTAACTACTAATTGCCTCACCAAAAAAAAAAAAAAAAAGAAGAAGAAGAAAGAATGAGGGGCATAACTAAGTATCAGACTATTGCATAAAGGCCTGGAAGGACTTTACAAGACCATTGGATGTGGCAATTTAAAAAAGGAGATGGCTGACTTTGGAGTACGTAGTTTTATAATGCTGAGAATGGAAATCAGGTTGTAAAGGGGAGGGAGGATACAAAGGACTACATATTTATTTATTCAGTGAGTGAAGGCAGCAAATACTCTTATGAGAATTTTAGCATATGAGGGGAAAAGAGATGCAAGTAGCGGGTAGTGATGGGTAGTAGGGTCAGAACTAAGCAAATGTCTAGGCAGAGGAGATGAAGCCAGTAGAGAGGAACATAGAGAATCTGAGAAAAATGGGATATAATAGGTGGAGTGAGGAGATGGCTTAGGCACACATGGAGAAATTATCCTTAGCAAGAAGGAAGGCCACTGCCATTCTCTGTCTGGTAAGTGGACCTCAGTTATAATTTTATTGACAAATGGTCTGCCATGTGGACTAGTGGGAAGATTATTGGACTTGAAGCAATCTGTTTGAGTCTCAGTTCTCACATTTAGCTATGTGATCTGGGATAGCACTCCTTCCTCTGAATCTCAGTTTCTTCATTTGCAGAATGGGGGGTTAATAATGTTTTCATTGCCACCTTGTTTTGAGGAAGATAAAGCACAGAGTAAATCTAAGTTGTTATTCTAGGATTGGGGATCTCACGATAGCTCATGATTCCATTTTTGAACCTTGTCTACTTGTCAGTGAGTTCTAAATTGTATTAAGCCTAAATCTGCAACCTTGTATAATGATTTGCACAGGAACTTTCAGAAATCCAAAATTTCCTTAGCTAGTGGGTCATAGTAATAACAATAATGATAGTTCCAGCTTGCAGTTACAAAGCCCTTCATATTTTCCAAAGCCCTGATGCTTAATTGAATTTTTAAAATATCAATTATTTTTACCAAATTAAGCTGTTCATTGAGTTATTTCTTTTAGCAGAAATTTTGATAACTGTCATCTATGCTTTTATAGAAAAAACCCATAAATAAAGAAATCATAAATACTGTCAGATTCTTGGTTGGAAGAATTCACACAAATTGAATATGTGATACTTTTCCCAATCCCTCCATTGCCATAAATGGCTATAAAGATGAGCCAAAATACTTAGCATTAGTTGCAAATCTTAAATAATTTGGGGTTTTGACTTGAATAGGATCCATGATATTAATTCCATGGTGGGGTGAGGCTAGAAGTTAGTTTTCACCAGTGTATCTTTGGGACTGCCAGTGTGGGGAAGATTGGTTTGTGCCAGGAGAGTTTAAGTTGTCTCAGTCAGCATTGTTGATGATTGAAATTGAAGAATTGTGAACACAATTCATCTTCGGGGAACAGAGAGCATGGGGTGTGAGCTAGGCTGACTGGGAACAGACATTGACATACAGGCCGTCATCAAACTAATTGTTGTTTGAATTACCTGTTATGATCCGATGACAAATCTGCTTTCCTCCTGCCACTGGAGCAGAAAATGTAGCTTGAATTGGCCTGATGTTCACAAGTGTAAACTGTACTTCAACAAGATGGATAAACCCAATTATGGGGCCGACCTGTAGAGAGAAAATCCATTTAAATCTCGTAATGTTAAGCAGAGCTGTGTTTAATTCATTTGGACCAATTTGGGAATGATGTATGAGTGTTGGTGAACATTATTCAAAGAAGGGAGCCACTGGGGGAAAAGAGATATGCACTATACTGATGTTCAGCCCCCATGGCAAGTGCTTGTGTCATTTCGGTAGCAGCCACTAATGGCTGAAAAAGGCAAAAATGGCGAAAAGATGTACTCACTGCTGTGCTGAGAACACTGCTGTGTAAATGAACCAATAACTGAGATGTTTGGAGCAGAAACAGGAGGCAGTGTTTTTCCTAAACACTATTGACAGTGTGACTTGAGAAGGAAATTTGTAGTTCTCCTGCCTCCCCTCCCAACCCTATACTCTATGATGGATTGCACTGACTATATGATTGGAGGGTTTGTGGACTTGTTAAGTAATAGCAGGAAAGCTTAATAAAAATTACAACTAAATAGAAATGAATATCTTGAGCCTTTGATTATCTCCTGGAAATCTTAAGAGGAGATACTTATTCTATAATGTTTGTGGGATTTTTGCATCCTATGTGCTTTAAAAAAATATTTAGCTAAGAGTTTCTTCATTTTCTTTTTACTTTTCTCTTTTTTTTTCAAACACTATCCAGTAAAAACTGCATCATAGCCCAGGGCACACAATGGATGTTCAATGAATATTTGTTGAATGAATTGAAATAATTAGCACTTATTAAAAGCAATATTATGGCTATAGTTGTAGGTTTCCATCTAGAATTCATTAAGAAAATGAAATGACTATCCCTTTGGGAATTGCTCCTTATGCTAGTAGAATGTAAGCATTTTGAGGGCAGAGACCTGTTTTTGTTTTGTCTTAGTATCTTCATGACATAGAACAGAGCTAGGCACTTTATAATTGGCTGTTGCAGTACCTTAGATTCCTCAGCAGCAGTTAGTGTGGGGGGAGGTGTATTGCAGGTTTTCTCCATTTCCTTTTCTCTTTGTGGTTTTGGTTTTCTCTGAACAATTATCCTTACTGAGTTTCAGAGCCAATTGTCTGTTAGTATATTTCAGAGGGAATTGTATTGGCTGTGAGGTTTCCTTAGTTTTTAGTTTCTAAAGTGATTTGGATACAAGGCACTTTATCTTTTGTGAGAAGGGAGCTCTTCTAAGTTGTAGTGGTAGGCTCTTCCCTAATGTAAGTAGAGATGTTGACCCTCTTTCTAATATGTTCATGGCTCTGAGAGCTTGCCATTACCCTCAATGCCCATAAACGTAAGTACCCACTGATAGTGTTGAGATATTTATTTATATATATGTACACACATATATGTATACACATGTGTACATACATATGAATGCACATACATAAAGGGATAAAAATTGTCTTTAGAAATTGGGGCACTAAATTGTTTTGGGGTAGGTTTTTTGTTTTTTTTACAGTTTTTGTTCAGTCTAGTAAAGCAGTCTTTCTTCAGAAGCCAAATGTACTTTTTTTGTTCTTGATTTACTTTCTGTAGGATCTCTCTCTCTCTGTCTCTGTCTGTCTGTCTGTCTCTCTCTCTCTGTCTCTGTCTGTCTGTCTCTTCTCCCCCCATCCCAAACCCCATTAGGGACCTCACAGAAGCTTCCTTAGCATCTTACAGAGTCTTGACACTTAATTGTGAGAGTAACTTAGACTCAAATCTAGTCACTGAGTAAATCAATGTAAAGCATGTCTGGTTTTCAGATAGACTGAATACTTTAAATAAACAAAGAACAAGTTGGAGTTAGTCCCCAAACTGGCTGGACCAGATATGATGCTTCCAGATCACTTGTATTCCTCATTCAGTTTCAGAATGTTTAAGTCATTTAACAAAAAACAAAGATAGAAACAGCATGTTGCTATGCTATGCTTCACTGCAGTGTCTCAGTATTAAAGAAGGGAGTACACTATGGTCTTCCATGAATTTTACAAGGAACTTTGTCCTGTGATTGGAAAGTAGCCAGCTATCAGATTCACACTCTTGAAGGAGAGTGCACAGACAGTTTGATGAACAAAAATCTTCCTGGAGAACAGATTCCCATCTAAAGGAAAGTGTCTCACTTTCAGAGCTCGCTAGGTAGCTAGCTGAATGTTAGTCTTCCTGGTAGTTCTTACAACTGAACTTTTCTGGTGGCTACATTTAATTCAGATATAAAAGCTGGGGAAGATACTTTCGTATTTTTGGTTGGATTCTGAGAATTAAAAGTAGTAACAAAAGGCCCCTAGGGAATTTACGTATAAATACTCCATAAAATATGTGAAACAACTGAAATAAGATCCCAGATCTTGAGCTCTACAAGAAATTAGTTTCTTAGAAAAAGTGATTTTGAAATTCAGTTTCTCTTCTATTTTTCTGTGTCAGAGGTTAAGGGTTCTGAATTTCTTCTTTTCTAGATGAAGGAAAGCCTTATTAGGTTGAATTGGTATATCAGGCCATTATAACAACTCTGCAGTGGCATATACAGGAGAACCAAAGCTCATAATTTTGATTCTTTCCTTAAAAAAAATACAGAGCTCTTTAGGTTACTTAGAAATTTAGCACAGTACTAATTTGTGGTTTAGAATCCTAATGATAGGTAATGACTGTCAAATGGAATATACCTCGTTTTTTTTAATTAAAAATATTTAATTGATGACTTTTATTGAATCTCTGTCACTTCCCAGTCGTTCTCACCTTTCCTATTAGAATCTTCCCTTCTGACAAAGAAGCAAGTTAAGCAAAGCATCATGCCCATAAACATTTGGCTTATTCCCTACCTGTAGTCTACCACCTTTCTGCCAAGACAACAATTAGCCCTCCAAAGTCGTGATTGTAACTTTGATGTTAAAAAAAAATAGTGATGCTTTTCATGTAGTCATTAATAGAAATAACACCACCACCCCCATCCTCATCAAACCTTCCTTTTGTAACAAAGAATGATTGTTTCTCCCTATCAAATAACACACTTCTCCCCTTCCCGATCATAGAAGCTTTTTAATAAATTTGTAATCCAAGAAAACGAACACGTCCTTGTCTGAGAGTGAAAGTCTTGACTCTAGCTATCTGATCAATCTTATTTTCTCCCAAGGGACAGGAGGTGTGTTTCATTGTTAGTCATTATCGATCTTGATTGGCTCATGATTTGGTCTGAGTTTTGTGGTGTTTCAAAGTTGTTTCCACTCACATTATCCTTGGACTGTGAATCATTCTCTTGGTTCTGCTTGTTTCACTTTATATCAATTTAGATAAATCTTTGTGTGTTTCTTGAAGCTATAGTATTCGTAACTTCTGATGATATGGTAAAGATCTGTTATGTTCATATGCCACACTTTGTTCTGCCATTCCCCAGTTGATTTGCAGTATGTATGGATCTTTTCCCTCTGTCCTTGATGTCCTTGGGATATAGTTTGAATTCTTTTTAGAAGACTTTTCACTTATGTTTTTGTAGTTATTGTACAAGTTGCTGTACTGGTTCTGCGTATTCCACTGAGCATCAGTTCATACTGATGAAACCTCTAGTTTTCATTGCCTGAATCTAAGAGTTCACTTATTCCATTTGGAATGAGATTACTTGAAAGAGAAATAGCATTGAGGGGGTAGGGTTATCTTAAACTAAATCGACATTGGCCAAAGTCCTAACTCGAAATCCCTGGGTTTTAATGAGTTACCTGCCATTGTTACCATATTTTAGCAATGTTAAAAAGGTAGTGGCCGGAGAGATGTGCAGGTTTCTGATCAAGAACACTCTTCCCCCCAAAAGATAGGCTAGGGTTTGAAGTGCAATTTGTATTCCTGTACTCCAGTTAGGCATTTATTAATCCCCTAGGATGTGCTATGTACTGAATATAAAGACAAAACGAAAATCCCTTGTAATCAAGGAGATTCTATTTCTCACTTTTGAGAAGAGACTATTAGTTTCCTCTTAGATATTTGGTTTAGAAAATCAGTACGAGTATTTTTCTGTCTGCTTTTCTTAATAGAAAAAGTAACCTTCCTTGAGGTATTTGAATTATTTGGCTCATTTCCTTTCCTCCTCAGAAGGCAGCAAGGTGTTAATACCTACCTGTTATCTATTAGAATTGAGTAAGTGATTAGAATCTCTCTAACCAAAGTATTTTCATAGTTGTTTAAGGAAAGCCATACTGCACTATTAATGACGTGACACACAAAACCACATGCAAAGTCTGGATGGTTTTGATTTCAGCCTCAGTGGGTCTGCTATCATTTTTGTCTTCAGTGAGTAGATTTTTGTCTCTCCCTCTGTGAACTTTCGTCTGGTTTCTGGTGAAGTTCACAAAAGGTTTGTGGTTTTATTGGTAGTGCTCACTAGGGCTTCCATTTGTCATTATGGCTCATGAAACAGCTGTTTGAGAGTTCAGTTCTCACACTACCTCCTAGGCTAAGTTCACTGTTTTGTTGTTATTTTCTTTAAGATATGAGCTCTCCCAACAGAATTTAGTCCTAAGCTTAAGTGAAATAATGTATATAAAGGACTTTGAAAACTTTAAAGCACTATATAGTTGTCAGTTATTATTTACTACTGAATCAGACCTGTGATTTCTTTGAAATAGAAAACTTCCAGTGTGGAATCTCCTACCAATCCGTATTTGCACCTGTTCTGCGATTTATATTCTTAGAGAGTTTAGAGAGTCAAGGCAGGGCTTGAACCTAAGTCTTCCTGATTCAAAGTCCAGTCATCGTCTTATTCTTGCTTTTAGCTATCTCTCCCTTATAGTAATAATTGTTGCTGCAGGAGCACCAGGAGGAAGTGTGAAAGAAAGGGGAGGCCTCTTCATGAAAAGGAAATTTTAGATAGAGTAATCTAGTGTAAGTGGAGAATGGCCTCTCCTTAGAAGGCACTATTAAAAACAACAACAGACAAACCATTCTGTGTGTGTGTGTGTGTGTGTATGTTCAGGCATACTTTGCTGAAGTGATCTTAACTTCCCTATTGGGATTGAACTTTTTGGCCTTGTTAATCTGAAGGTCATAAAGGCTATTTAAAAAAAAACGCACCCCATTTGTGCATTTTCTTGGACTTAGTTTTTCTCTAGTCCTCTTTTCCTTCTCATTAATATTTTCTCTTTACTAACTGCATTGGAGGCTAGGGAATGCTTCAGTTGGTTGCCTCAAATTCTTTTAGACCCTAATATTGTTGTTATATTGTTTTAGTTAAAACTGGAGTTATTAATGTGTTGTTGATGAGCCTTTATATAGAGCTAATCCGTTCTTTAGACTTTTTTCCCCTTGGGTTAGTTAATCTGCAGAATATCATAGCATATAACAGCAGTAGCACATTATTCCAGGAGACAGTGCTACTGAATTTTCACTGTCTGGTTCTGATGATTAACCAGTGTGACTTTGGGCAAATTACTGCCTCTCTTAGCCTCAGTTTCCTGAGCTGTAAAATGAAAGAGCCAGTCTAGATCAGGGGTTCTAAAATCTCTTCAAGCTTTAAATTTATGATTTTGTGATCCAAAGTATGAAAATTAAATTTTATTCTTTCTTTTATCCTGATAACCCCTCCCTATAATAATAAATAAACAAAACTTCACAAAACGATGCACAAAAATTCAAGTTGTGACCCTCACTAGTGAGTGGGCCAAGCCAGGTGGCCTGAATACTGAGCTAGGGTGAAAGAGTCCATGATGTGACATAATTTATCTCCCTGTGGAGAGAAAACAAAAGGCTTCGGGGGAGACTGGACTTAGAATTATTCGGTTTTTGATGGGCATGAAATTAGTGACAACGAGTGGGGAATTTGTGGCCAGTTGGTAATGTTTGTTGTCTCTCCTAGGAGGATTTCTGCTGCTCCAGGAATCCTCCTTTCTGCTAAGACCCTTCTTCAACTCTTTAGAAAGCAGAAATCTCAGCATTAGCTTAGTTGATGAAAATGATTTCTTTATTTTTATTATGAGTGTGTTTTCTAGGGGCAACTCTTAACTCAGTGTTGTTTCTCTGAGCTTGTAATAAGCGTGTAACAGCCCTCTCCTCCAATTTGCCTCAGAAGACAAGCGGTGCCCCTTGGCTTCTGGTAAGGGGGGAGGGGAAAGGACTTTTCCTGTGCTATCAAAAGGTTTGCTGTGTGGCTGAGTACCAGAAGATCTCTAGATTTGGAGGACTCTGGGGAGGGATCTGAGCATGGTCTAGTTATAGCCCTGTGCCTGCTTGCAACCCACAATATAGATGGATGGATTGAGTCAGTTATTCTTTCACACAGGGCCATGTGAAAGTCCAAACAGGAAGTCAGCTGATGGAGGGACCTACAACCACCAAACTGGCCTTTTAGAATTGTAAAGTTGGTAGCAGTGAAGCCAAAGAAAGAAATGGTTTGTTCAGTGTTCTTTAATGATGGGAAAAGACGTGTTCTGTGTTATCAGGACAATAGCTTCTATACTGTCTTCTTGATCTCATAAGTTGGTTGAGGCAACACTCTGCATTTAAAGATGTGTGAATCAAAACTAGGTTCTTAAAGATAGGTATGTGTGCCTTTCTTGAGCTCTCCGTGTAATTGGAGGAATCAGAAAGCAGCCCTAATCAATGACTTTAGCTTCAGGAGGTGTAAAACAAAAGATTAGTATGAGATTGTGGCTCTACTGTTCCCTGTACCCCCCTGCTCCCCCCAAAACAAACACACACCATGCTGGTATTTTGGCTTTGTTTAACAGAAAGCCAGTGTGTTTTATGACATTGCTTTTGCCTTCCTTCCTACTGTGAAGGAAGCCTTTCTGCTCTCTCTATTGGTCAAGATTGTAGAAGTGGCTTATATTTCTCTCTACCCTCCCTTCAAGCCCACCCTTCCCTCAGGCATTGCCTATGGACCGGTGGATGGTGGCTTTCTCAGATGGAGAACTTGTGGAAATGTAACTCCTTAGCCTTTTAATTGGTTGGTTTCTCAAAATAAGGATTTGCTAGGTATGGATCAAAATCTGTCTTAATTTATTTAATCTAATAGTTACATGGAAGAAAAAAAAACCCAACAACTATTTCCCCAGGCGGCACTTGGTGAGACAATGCATTCTTCTCCTGGGAGTTCATTGTCTTTTTGGAAGGCAGCGGGGAAGAATTAATTAAAGGAAAGGAATGAAGCTTAATAATTAGAGCTGGGGACCAGGAGTTCTGAATGCCTTGGTTCTTTTCCCAGCACTGCCACTGAATTATATGATTGTGGGTATCTCTTTTGGCCTCAGTTTGTCAAGTGATGAAACTCCTTTGGTAATGGACCCACCAACTGGTGGTGAGCCAAGTTAGTGTCTGTAAAAGTGTCCTCTAAAAGACCTTGCTATGACTTCCTGTTTGGTGAAATTAGTATAAGAATCAGAGCTAAGTGTAACTGTCTTTGAAGTGCATAGGTCTCTTCATTTTCAGCCAACACCAATAGCCAGTTTCCTTCTCTTTAGTGGATTTCATTGACTCTTTCCTTCCCTACCCCCACCTTGTCCATTTTCAGTTAATGATAGAATGAAAAATACATACCCCAGTGAAGCATCAAGAAACAAACCATGTTCTGCTTTGTCAGTTAGAGATCAAAACACTACTTGGGAATAAACTTAAGAATAATTCCATAACCTGATCACAACCGCACACTTGCTAATCAAGTTTTAACTCATGTTTCACATAGGGGGAGTGGTTGTGTGTGTGTGTGTGTGTGTGTGTGTGTGTGTGTTTTTTGTGGTTCTTTTTTTCCCCTTTCTTTTTTTGTGTTACTGCAAGGATCAGTTTCTTCTGGCCCAATTCCAGAAACAACATGCCTGTCTTTTTTCATCGTTGAGCAAAAACAGTCTGAAGGCACCATAATTCCTTAAATTGGATTTCAATCCTTGATCCCCTTCTGTTCAGTAAACAGAGTGTTATATGAAACATCATTGTTTAGGAATAATTTGCCGGCAGAGCTGTATTTTTAAGAAAGAAACTATACTATATCTAAGTTTCATGAGGTGATGATGTAAGTGGGTTCCTGAGAAAGAGGATGGAAACTTACCTGATGATTGGACTGGTGGGGGTGGGAGAACCTTGGAGGAAATAGACTCTTGGAAATGGCAGCATTTTCACATGGGTGTTGCTTGTTATCTGGTCTAGTTAGTTTTGGACAGAACTTGAAATTTTATCACTAAAATATATTAGTGCCTTGTGTATCTGCCACACTATAAAGTCTTGGAATCCCTATATTCAAATCAAAGGCACAGAGAGCAGAGATAAAGGGGACAGTGTGATCTTCAAAGCTGAGGGAATAAAAAAATGCATCCTGAGGAATTTTGCCCACTTTCATTTTATTTATTAAATTAGGAATAAAACCGACTTTTTCTTTGGTAATTTCTTATCAAGCCTATTGGCTGTTTGTTAAGGTCTATCTTAGGAATATTACTTTTCTAAAGATCAGTGAAAATTATCAAGGAGATTGAGGTATAAACCATTTGATAGTTCTCTATTTCTCCCCCCCCTCCCCTTACCTCCCTCTTTCTATTTCTTCCTCTCCCTCCTCCCCTTTTCTCTTAGCTTATTCTACTCAGAGTGCAAGCTTGGCACTGGAGAACTCTGATTAGTTCCTAAAAGAAGCAGTAAGTTGATTGCTTACAGAGATGATGTAAGCTTTGCTCTGGGGTACATCAGCTTGGATTTCTCATGCTTTATCTTATAAAGCCTAAATTAACAGCTGGTTTGGTTTGAGTTCTCCGGGATCTGACTAAGGGATTATAGTCCATTCTCAAGTGAGTCAATCTAGTTTAATTTATTTCAGGTCTATCAAAAAAGATCAATCAAAGCTCTTTTTAAAAGTAAAGCTGTAATCGGCCTGCACACTTAGATGTCACTAGTGTTGCTCTTACTTTGCGTCTCTGGTGGAAAAAATGTTCAGATTCGCGCTAAGAGAATGTATTATAGCATTTTCTTCTTAGTTGTTTCTACCTTTATTAACTGCTTTTCCTCACTCCTACCCTCATCCCCCCACTAGATTTTGAAAGGGGAATTTGTAATTAATATTTCATGAATCATCTTTCCATGAATACTTCTTCTTACTCCCCCACCTCCACCCCTCACTTTCCATGATCCCTTGATGTTCCCCTTAGGTCCTGGATATCTGTACAAGTTGTATATTGTGGGGTTTTATCCCTGATTCTTTTCCCTCCCCACTTTTGATTGAATTTTGATCCATAGATAGACTTGGAGTAAGGGGATCAGCATTTGAGTTGTGGACTTTGCTACTAGTTGTGTGACCTTTTCCAAGTTATTTATCTCCTCTGAATCTGTCCTCATCTGGGAAATGAAAAAAATACTTGTCTTGCTTATATCACAGTTGTTAGGGCTAAGGAGATCATTCATCTATGTGAAAGTGCTTGCATCTGTCAAGTGTCAGAAGTTCATTCTTTCTAGCTTTTCTTTGCTATGTTGGTGGGGGTGGGAGAGGGATTGTAGAACTGGTCTGGAGAAGTTAGGGGGTTAAAAAGTCTTTGTGGGTGACCACTAGTAAGTAGCCAAAAACAGTTTGTTTTAGCCCTACTATGCCTCATGATATAATAATAGCTTACACTGGTTTAGTCAGCTTTATTATTTACAAAATGCATTTTCCCCTCCCCGGCTGTGTAGTGAGATTATCTCTCTTTTACAGATAAGTAAATTGAGGCTCAGAGAGATAAAAGGACTTGCTTATGCCCAGACAGCCAGAAAGTGGCCCAGCCCAGAGCTGAATCCAGCCAAGGCTTCTGATTCTAGTTATTTGGGTGCCCTTTTCTCTATCCTGTTCTGCCACATGGTTATTCTGTTAACTGCCAAGACCCTTAAGAAATCACTTTATTTGATTCTGCTTTGCACCAGAACCTTGTAAAATTCATTTTTATTTATAGTATGTCTGAAATAAAAGGGACTGGGGGAGTTCAGAGTAAATGTGAATAATTTCTTATGTGAGAGATGTTGATAATATGTTGCAATCCTTGGTGTAGTGAAATCTAGCTTAGTGGGAGTAAAGTATCTCTGGGTTCTAGTTCCTCTTCTCTCTAAACACCTTTTTCCTTCTGGTATAGTGAGTATTAGAACAGGATACTGAGTGTTGCCTTCCTAGATCATCTCCCTCCCCTGGCAAAGTGAGTGCAGAAGCTGCTTGTTGAATCAGTGCTCTGTTGACCAGGCTGAGTACTGTCTGCTATGCCTGAGGATTCACCCTACTTCTGTGGTCTGGCTCTTCTCAACTGTCCACTCCCTCTCTTCCCTGGCCTTGGAATCACTCTGTTTAAAAGCCTAGACACTTAGGAAGTCACTTTCTTTGATTCTGCGCTGTACTAGAACCTTTCAAAATTCATTTTTTTTCTCTTACTTTTCCCTGGGATAAAAAGGAAAAAAGACATTCGGAGTAAATGCTAATAATTGTGCCCAGTAATGTAATTGGAAGTGTTTCATTGACATGCTTATGAGGGGTTCTTCATCTGAGGGCCTGAATGTACTACTAGACGTGCATTTAGCATCTTGTTGAAGCCCTTTGATGCAGGTAGGCTATAATAAATAGGCTCGTTGCTATGGTGAAGATCGGAGTCCTTGCTTGCTGTGGGTAACCTTTTCTACCTTTTTTGGACACTGTTTTGATACACAGCTAGCTACATGATAGAATTTTACCCAGTCTGGTTGGGGATGGGTGGGGGGTGGAAGATGTGATGACGTTAGGATCTAAATAGAAAAATCGAAGGCATGTTTTTGATTATTTTTCTAGGCAATAATTTTCTGATTACTTAATGTTGTGCAGGATATTGAGTGTTGGATTTTTTAAAAAGAGTTTTCAAATGGATCAGAGAGAGGGAATACCAGAATTTTTCTCCTTAATGTCCCCCCTTTCCTTTATGAGGTTTTCTAAGAATTTCTTGGCTTCACAGTGGTGCATACGCTGAAATGAAAGTTCCAAGTTGGTGTGATGCAGAAATTACTTTTCTTAGTAGTTATATTCCTATTATTATCAATAGCATAAAAAAATTACCCACCTCTTAAGATACTACCAACACAGGCTCCTAATAGATGGGCATTTCTCCATGGAGTCACATATTTAGTCATAGGAACTGGATGGTTTATGTTAGGAAGTTTGTCTCTTCCAGTCCCTATAGTAAAAGTCATGAGACTTTTGATTCTTTCAAAGTGCATTCATCTGTTGCTTTAAGAATGGTCTTTTAGTTTCCTTCATGAAATGTCAGAGAAGTCCTGGTTTGTCAAATTTAAAAAACTGAGCAAATCACTTTATTTCCATATGTCTCAAGTTTCTTTGTCTATAAGAGGGAGACAATACCATCTGCTTTGTTCATTTTCCTGAATTTTTGTGTGAATCAAATGTTTATGTGTGTACTCTAAAAATAAAAAGGAGACAGTCTATGTGTAAATAGATATTTGATTTAGCTGTGACATGACCTAGAAATCATTTCCTAAGTTGACACAGGAAATTTTGGGAGGATGCCATTAAGATGAGTATGATATTGGAAAAAAACAAACAAACTATCCTCTCCTCTCTCCCCTCTCCACCCATTCTCCCCCCCTCCTCTTTTCTTTTTTTCTTTTTGGAAGGGAGAATACAGGGCAGTTGGGGTTAAGTGACTTGCCCAAGGTCACATGGCTAGTAAGTGTTAAGTGTCAGGCCAGATTTGAGTTCAGGTCCTCCCAACTCCAGGGCTGATGCTCTATTCACTGTGCCACCTAACTGCCCCTGCTCTCCTCTTTTCTTCACTGAGGAGGCAAAGATGAGAAACATATATAGTCATTTCTTCAAGAAACTTGTAATCTAATGTAGGAGGTGGGGAGAAATAGTCAAACTACATTTGTTTAAAGAAGGTTAAGTGCTCTAAAACCATAGTTCTTAAATATTTCTCTCTCTCTCTTTCTATGTACCAGAGACTCAGTGGGATGGAGTAGACAGTGAAGGGAAAATGATATTTTAACCCTCCCCCTCTTAATGCCACTCCTCCAGTCCTCCCACCCATTCTCCCTTTCCCATAAACCAGCCTGCTTATAGTTTTTATTTCTGATTTCTGAAGCAATCTCGTGGTGAAGGTGGAGTGCACACCACAATAGAGGTGCTTGTAATTGTATGGGCAGCTGACAAATGAAATGTTGCCGTGGCATGCATTGTGCCCTGAGCTGGGTTGCTTGTAGACCTTATGATGGGTTGGCTTATGTGTGTATTTAGAAGTATTTCTAGAGGGTAACCTCACTGGGCCAAAAGAGCTTGTCTGAACAAGCGTCCTGGTGTTTGCTCCTAGGCCTGTTACACTGGCAGGGATACAGGCCCAAAGAGGCCTGTCAGTCAGGCATTGGATGAAAACACACACACACACACACACACACACACGTATGTGTGTCTTTTTCTCAGGAATTACAGAGAACTCTAACTCACCCTACACTGGCTTTTCTTCTTTCTCTCCCCAATGCAGAACCCAAACTCTCATTTCATTTGCTCAGGGGAAAAGTAACTATGAAGATGAAAATTAGACTTCGGGGCTGTATATTTTCTACCCCCTCATTCATCTTCTCTCTTCTTCCAAGTGAAACATGTCTCCAGCTGATCCCTGTAGAAGAGATGAGACTCTCTGCAAGTCAGGACACTCAAATTTGGTTCCCAGCTAGCTGCCAGTTGGCTCGATTTCAGACTGACATTTCCAGAACCCCAAGCTTAGTAGCTTTTGGACCCAGTGCCCAAATGGCTTAGAGAACTAAGAAGGCCTTGAGGATGCAGAGGCAATCATGCCCTCAGGACCCTTACTGGCATGGAAGACTTGTGCTGAGTGGACTCCTTTAATCTGCACTTATTAACTGTATTTTACTAAGTCCTTTAAGCTTAAAGTCAGGGTTTCTGCCCTCAGGGAGCTTGTACTCCCAACTGGAAAAGAAAGATAAAAAGATAGAAAAGTATGGTGGAAAGAACACCGTTTGGAAGCTCCAAGCACCCTAAATCCTTGTTCTGCTGCTGCATACGTCCATATGCACATGTTGTCTTTCAGGCTCCCCGAAGGCAAGGATTGTTTTATTTTGTCTTTATATCCATATCATTTAGAAAAGTGTTTGGAACATAATGGGTTCTTAATAAATACTTGTTGATTGTTCAGCCTTGGTGAAATCATGTTCATGTATCAGATAAGGGTATTGGATATCCTGTGACACGGCATTGAAAGGTCCTGTTTAGCTCTCAGTCTGGTGGTCTGTGTTACAGGAACAAGGAAACAGGCCAGCAGAAGAGAATGCATGCCATCGAAGCCCAACAAATGGTTTGGGTTCCCTATGCTTCTCTTAAGTCTGTGCTTGGAAAAAAAACAACCATTTTTCCCTCATAGAAACAATGTTGCCCCTAACAGTTATTCCCAGGCCATTCCACAGAAGTCTAAAGCAGAATATTGTACTGGTAGTATTATCGACTATAATTCGATATTATATATATCGACTATAATTGTTACATGGGTAACAATGTTTCTGTGGGAAATATTCAGAACTCTGGCTTTGTGTATGGGAAATCCAACTCCATCACTTTCCTGTAAGTGAGAACAGCACTTGTCCAGCTGCCCACCATTGGTGGTACCTTCTGTGGCAAGGGACTCGAGTAAGGTCGGGGTAAAGGGCGGAGACAAGGTATCAAGGGTGGGGGCTGGTGGTGGGAACTGTGTTTCTGTCTTCGTCTACTCCAGGTTAGTGGTCCAGTTCTGGAGTTTTTCTGTATCTATTCATGATTTCTCTCCTTGCCTGCTACACTGGGCCTAGTCAGTTTCACACTCCTTCATTGGCTTTTTAGGAATTCTTTAATAAAGGGACAAGATAAGTACCCTCCCAGGCCCTCCTTTTCCTTTTCTCATTTAGACCCTGCAAGACCTCATAAAAAACTATTTTATTCTCTTTTCTTGACAAGTAAACTCAATAGATATATGGGGGGTGGGGGTGGGAAGTGGTAAGGGGTGTCATATTATTTTTGTGCTGCCTGGACATTGATAAGATGGAAAGGCATCCCAGAGGAATGCAATTAGGAAAATGAAGGGCCTTCACGTAGCTGTTAAAAATGGTTTTCTTAAAGTAAAAGTCCCATGATGTCATTTCCCTGCTCAAGAAACTTTAGCAACTCCCTATGTTACCCTTAAGATAAAATACAAAAGGGGGTGGCTAGGTGGCACAGTAAATAGAGCACTGGCCCTGGAGTCAGGAGGACCTGAGTTCAAATTCGACCTCAGACACTTGACACACTTACTAGCTGTGTGACCTTGGGCAAGTCACTTGGACAAGTCACAAGTAACCCCAATTGCCCTCCAAAAAGCAAAAAAAAAATAAAAAAAAATAAAATACAAAAACATATATAACTTACATAAGATTGCTTACTTACTGTTTTGGGGAGGGGAGAGGGAGAGATTGAGGGTAAAAAATTTGGAAGTACCTTTCTTCTCCATCTCTGCCTCTTGGAACCCAGAATTTCCTTCCAGACTCAGCTCTCAAGTATTACCTGCTTTAAAAGACCTTTTCTTGCTTCTCCCAGGTGATAGTGCCCTCCTCCCCTTATAAATAAAACTGTGCATTTATTTTGTATAATTCTGGAATGTACTTACCTGTAAACATGTTATACTGTCTTACTTGACTCTTAAACTTCTTGAGGGATTTCCCTTCACTTTAGTGTTTATATTGCCAGCATAGGGCAAGACATAGAGTGACACTTAAATTAATACATGTTTATTGGTTAATTGACCAAGTCCATGATATATGAGGATTGGTCAAAGGAACTGGGAATATTCTCTTCTCTGTAGAAGAAGAGACCTAGAAGGCTTGAAGGCATCTGAGAGACTAGAAGATTGCCATGTAGAGGAAGAATACCACTTGGTCTCCTTGGCTCAAGATGACAGAACAGTATCAATGGGCAAAGAAGTTGCAGAGAGATACATTTAAGAAAAACTAAGGTTTAGCAAAAAGCTTCCTAAAAGTTAGAATTGTCCAAAACTAAGGTGAGCTGCCTTGGGAGTGAGTTAGCCCTCACTGGAAGGCTCTAAGCAGAGTATGGATGCCAACTTACATGCCAGATACTTTGTAGTATCTCTTTTTCAATGATACCTTAGACAAGATAGCTGCTTATTTAATTTCCAACTTGGAAATTCAACATATGGCCAATAAATATTTGTTGATCTGTAAAACAAGGTAATTGAACTTGTTGGGCTCTAAGGTCTTTTATGTATTTATTTATCTGTGTAAATATATATGCACATATACATATTTATATCCTCTATTAAAATCCTACTCTGATGCTTCATCATGGTGTGGAGGTGACCTTGGAGTTCTTAAATGTTAAAAGAACATAAGCTTTGGCAAAGCAGGTCTTACCCATGCTGGAAGGAGTTCAAAAATGAGACTCTGACAATGAATTCTTATCCATATGTACAAGCCTAGCTGAGCTGGCAGAGATTTATCATAAGAAAATAATTATATATACACATGTGTGTATACAGACATAAGTGTGTGTGTGTGTGTGTAATTACTTTTGATGAGCTTCTGCTAGCTTAGCTAGGCTGGTATATGGACAAGAAAGTACACACATGTGTGTACACAGATGTGTGTACACAGGTGCATGCATATATTTATGTATATACATGTAGGTATGCATATGTGTTATGTTTGTGTGCATATAAATATGTCTATATAAAATTACTTATGATGAGCCTCTGCTAGCTTAGCTCTGCTGGTAGATGGTTAAGAATGTGTGTATGTGTGTGTTCATGCATGTGCACTCAACCTTTTGCAACACACACACAAAACAACAACAACTCATAAAACATTTTACGAAGTTGTGGAAGGATTGTGATCTGAAATCATGGATCCTTGAAGTATTCAAGTGGGTGCCAAAGGTTTGAACCTTTGACTCAAAGATTTGGAACTGAAAGTGTGTGTATATTTGTGTGCATGTGTGTGTACTCATATTGTCCAAACTCCTCACCAGGACCCAGTCCTGATCTCTTTACCCACTTATAAAATGCTTAGGATAACCTAAATGTGACTTTCCACTAAAATGTAGATGAAGCCTATTCTTTTGTATATAAAGTGCTAGTGTTAAACTTCATGTGTGATTTTTGTCATTCCCTATTGGATTTAAATGAAAAAAGAAAAATGTGTTTGTGTGTATGTGTGTGATAGGAGATATTGTAGGATGGAACTATATATGTCAATAGCCAAAAATAAAAATGGCACCTAATAAAGCATTGTGCTTAATATTAATCTATAAAAATTAAAATTCAAGAGAGTAACTGAATCATGTGACTTAAGGAACATACTTGAACCATACTGAAAACATGCTGTCTGCCTTGTCCTTCAAAGGCATAGATGACTGGTACTAGTTGTGTGACCCTGGGCAAGTCACTTGACCCTGAATGCTTCCCCCCTCCCCCCAAAAGCATAGATGACTGGAAAAGATAAATTAATGAGCAACAAAATGGACGCATGAAGAAAATTAAGGTAAGGCTTACATGTGATTTGGCACAATATTTATTAATAGATACCTAGAACTCGTGATCATGCTGTGACTCTAGATATGAATGAATTCGAATGTGGTTTTCTGGAACCTGTTGCCAAATATTATGCAGCAATTATATACAATCTCACCCCAGAGAAGTGTGTTCATTCAGTTCTGGGGAGAACTGCAGCTTAATCTTCGAATTCTATTGTGAATTAATTCATGATGCAAGAGAGCTTATGATCCTTGAATCATAGTTTTAGAGGTGGGAGGAACTTCAGAGATTAGGTAGTTTACCCCCTCTTTTTACAGTTGAGGCACTTGAGTACCACAACAGAGAAGTTCTGTAATTTGCTCAAGGTACTACAGGTGGTGAGTTTCAGGTGAGATTTGAACCTATACCCTAGACTTCAAATTCAGTATTCTATTTCTAATGAACTTTGCTGTTCCTGGGTGGTATTGTGTACAAGAACAGAATTCAGTATTCTGTAGCAGATGTGTCAAACACAGAGAGAAAATTTGAGTTTGAGTTCCAGGTGTGACGCTTACCAAGCTGTGTAAACTAAAGTAAGTCACTTTGCCTCTGAACCTTTGGGGTCCTCATCGGTAAGATGTGAATGCAGGCTTGCATTCACCTTTGTAAATCACAAAGCGACAAGTATTGTTTAGGGGTGATAGAGCATGCAGGTATAAGAAGATGGATGTTTAGGTATTTGGACTTCTTTTTAGGTGGCTTAATAGTTTCCTTTTTTTTTTCCCTTTCAAGTTAAAGTCCTCTAGCATCTAGTAGAATCTGTATTGCTGTTTTTAAAATAGACATCTTTATTTTTTTAAATCTCTATTGTTTACCAGTAGACTTCCTATAGAATCCTTCCTTCCTTGTAACAATGAACCATAATAGGAACAAATCAATTCATTTACTACGTCTAACAGTGTATACCTAATCCCATACCTCCAGTATGCTACCTGTTTTCTGAAAGAGGGAAAGCATGTTTTACTAGTTAATGTTTGGCCATGACATTGATCAGAGTTCTTACGTCTTTCAGTATTATTTTCTTTATATCTTCCAATGGTCAATATGCAAATTGTTTTCCTGGTCCTAGTCATACCACTCTGCATCAGTTCATACACATTTGGCAGTATAGAGCTCCAATGTTTCTCTCCACACAGGCGGAGTTGGTGATATTGACATGGGCAGTCTTGAATAATAAAACTCTAGGAATGTATTATTAAGGATGAGGATGGCAACTCACATTCCTGTGACACTGTAACATTTGTTAAGGTTTAAGGTTCCCCTGAAAAACCCCTGTGAGGTAGGTAGGACAGGTATTCTTACCCCTATTTTAAAAACAAGGAAATTGAGGCAGCTGAAGAGAGGTGACTCTTAGGTGTTGTAGTTCTACACCATCATCTGAAAATATTGATCCTATTTAGGAGGGGAAACATCAGTGTTAAACATCTCTAAGATGATGCTAAAGATGAGGAAGTCTTGGTTGAAAGGAGTCTAGTTGGGAAGCCAGTTCTTCTGATCTAGCAAAGTTTGTTGTCCTGATTTTTTTTTTTCAGATAGCAACAAATGACCATCCACAGAACCAGCTGCTAAGTGATCTGTCTTGTGATAATGACTAGAGTTTATTATTTTTTTTTTCTATTTTTTGGTTTGTTTTCACTTTAACAACGTAGGTTTATATATGTTAGGGTCATACTTTTTTTCCCCTCCCTTTTCTTAGATTAAGACTTCTTATCCATCTGTGGTCCACTGTTGTTTGGCTTTTACCAACTACAGTATGGTTGAAAAAACTTTTGTCAGGGAACCAGGGCCCCAAGTTCTTGTTATGTTTTTGCCACTTACTGTAGCTTTATGGCTATGGACAAATCATGGGATCTTAATGTTGGTTGCTGCAAAGGACCTTAAAAGTTTGTAATTTAACCCTCTCATTTTATAGATGAAAAAATTGAATCTCAAATAGGGTTCATTTCTACTCTTTTTAACTTCGTTTCGTGAAACAGTAGAGGAGCACTTAAAGATCATCTAACTCACCCCCTTCTGGAGGCCCACTGGGGAATAAGAGGGAGTGATTTGTCCAAGGTCATATACATTGAGAGGCAGAGCTTAGATGAGAACTCCTACTCAGTTGACTTTTTCAAGTGGGCTACATTGGTCCATTTCTAGAGTGAGTATAAGGTAACAAGGTTAGATTGGGGTGGGGAACTTGAGGCCTTATGTGGCCATCTAGGTCTTCAAGTATGGTCCTTTGAATCTAGACTTCACAGAACAAATCCCCTTAATAAAAGGGTTTGTTCTATAAAATGTGGGTTCAGTCAAAAGGCCACACCCAAGGACCTAGAAGGCCACTTGTGGCCTTGAGGCCACAGGTTCCCCACCCCTGGCACTAAACAAACTCTTAAGGTGCCTTTAACATCTAACATTTGGGTATTTTAAATCTCATTTGAGCTCTAATCCCCATCAACTCTCATGATTATTTGAATCTTTGGTTTTGTCAGAACTACTCCAAGGTTCTTCTGACTCAAGGTGTCCAAGTTATTTTTTTTTTTAAAAAGGAGGAATCTTTTATAACCTTTGTTTCAGATTTTAATTCTGTTCTTTTTCAGTATAGTTGATCTGCAAAGAATGTATTGTTTTTAAGCAATAAATAAAAAAAGCAGCACTGTTCAAGGGAATTCTTGACTTTTAAGATGAGTAAGCATAGGCTAAAGGGAAAAAAAGCCACAGAATATGAAATAGCATGTCTGTAATTTTTTTCAAGTTTTAACTTTTAGAAGTTGCTCCTCAGTTTAGTTCTGGAAGTCTCAGCTGAATTCTCATCAAGATCTTTAACTTCACCTTCCTCATCTTCATCCTCATTGGCAAGAGTTCCATCCACATGTTATTTGGGCAGCTGCCCTGCCAATCTTTAAGGTAGTCAGATAGGCAGGTCCAAGCTGGTTGAAGCTTCTGGGGAGCATTTCTGTCACTGCTTTGGTTCAGTGTGGCCTGTAATGGTGTAAATGTTTGATACTAATATTGCCTGGACTTTAGAATAGTTAAAGTGGTGAATTCTTGGTTGGTGAATATATTTACCTCTTTAAATTCAGATAGTGTCTCTTCCTATGATCTTGAAGTAAAATTGGAGTTTCTGATCCGCTATAACAGTTTTATGAACCTTCTTCTTTCCCCAGGCAGTTCCTTTCCCAACAATACCAGCTTGGCAAGTTTCTGTTGCTTCATAATTGTTTCTTTTGTCTGGGGCTCCTACTATCCAGCCTTGTCTTCAGACAGAGAATGAGAAAACATGTCCTGGATGAGCAAGGGGTACATTCCTGGTCTACTCTGTCTTCACTATGGTCGGCCTGCCTTGCTGCTTGACTTTCTCACTTTATTTTTGGAGAGGGGAAGGCAGGGCAGTTGGGGTTAAGTGACTTGCCCAAGGTCACACAGCTGGTAAGTGTCAAGTGTGAGGTTGAATTTGGACTCAGGTCCTCCTGACTCCAGGACCAGTACTCTATTCACTGCACCACCTAGCTGCCCCTCTTTCTCACTTCTTCCCTCTCTCTAAAACCAAATTTTGGGGAACTCTCCCTAGAATCTGCTTGCCATCCACTCAGACCCCATGTTCATGCACAGCTTATTTTAACCCTAAATTTTAACCTTAATCCTGCCCTCTGACAGAATTTAATTTTCCATTTTGCCTATAAAATTAGCCTGGACTGCAGGAAAGGGGTTGTGTCTGGCTCTAAATTTCCAGACCTTCCTGTTTACCAGAATAATTAAGTCTCTTTGTGAGAGGTAAAACCACTTAGTACAAATAACACTGGCCATGTAGTCATTCAGTAGACCTGTGTTCAAATCCTGGTTCTGACAGAATTCATTTGTTGTCCATGAATATATGAGAAGTTAATTAAACTCTCTGAGTCTCAGTTCCTTATGTGTAAAATGGGGACAATTAAACTTTTACTACCAGTCTCATAGAGTTTTAAAGAATATTTCATAAATTTTCATAAACATAACTTTATAAACTTTAAAGTATATATACATATACATGCATATGAGTTACTATTATTACTAAGTTTTTAGAGATGAGTAAAGTATAGATTATAGTGAAAGGAATCCTTGGGCCAGTGGCATTTTACTGTGGCAAAGATATAATTCCCTGGAAAGCCAGGTTCCTCAGTTCAGCGTCTAGGTCAGTCCAAAGAAACAGTCAGAGTTAGTGTTTATAATAAATTCCTATTGGAGAGTTAGTAGACAGCCAGGTAGGAAATGGGAATCACAACATCCAAGACACATTTTGATCCTACATAAAAAGCAAAGGGGTTGTTGGATAATATGGGCAGAGAATTGGCTAGAGAGTCAGGAAGGCCTGGGTTCAAGTCTTGTCTATGACATACTTGCCATGTTACCTGAAGAATTTGATTAACTTCTCAGTGTCAGTCTGGCTTGCATTGGAAAGGGTGGGTTCTTCATGAAGAGTTCTCTGTGAAAGCATTTGTCTGATCCAAAATAAATAGGCATCTATCATGTCACTGGGAACAAATATTCTTTGTGGTACCTAATTGTTCTCCATAGGATCAACACAGTAATGAGTTTTATGTTTGGGTATTTAGATAAAAGTATAGTGGGGGGGAGGGCGCAGGCATAGCTTAGGTTATGATATTAGTGCTCAGTATTTTTTTCTGCCTTCCTTTTACTTATGAACTCAATGCTAAATTCCTTGGTTCACCATTCAAGGCTTTCCATGATCTATGATTTAGCCTTCATATATCTTTTTTGAAAAGGTAGAAGAGTGGGAAGAAATTTCTATGATAACTACCAATAATAGTTTTTTTTTTTCAGTAATTCCTGAACTTGCCCAAGCTTTGGTCCAAATTCTCTTCCTGAATATAGCCTTCCTTATTGTTACTCCTAATATTCCCAATTCCTCAAATTTCCTACTTCATCTCCTTCAGTCAATTTTTGTTAATTCTATCCATCTTTCAAAGGTCAGCTAAAATGGCAATTTTCTCTACATTGACTGTCCTGTTCTTAGTGGGAAATGCTGGATTCCTCCTTGGGTTACCTAGAGAAAGAAGTATGTTAACCTTATTCATTCTGCTTTGAAAGATTGTCATGTCTTGTACATGCCAGTTTCCTTGCTATACTGTAGGCTCAACTAAGTCAGGGACCATATGTTCTTTGTTTTTGTATCATTGCACTAGTATGATGCTGGATGTCTGGAGGAAATGACAGGTACCACAGGAATAGACTTTAGAGGAAAGTGTCATAGAAGGGTAAATGTATTCATCCTTGAAAGCTATTGATTAAATGGATGGAGGTCCCAATATCTAAAAAGCATTATTTAATGCCTGTTGCTTGTTTTTCGGTTGTTTTCAGTCATGTCCAACTCTTTGTGACCCCATTTGGGTTCTTTTTTGGCAAAGATACTGAAGTGGTTTGCTGTTTCTTCCTACAGCTCATTTTAAAGGTGAGGAAACTGAGGCAGATAGTGCTAAGTGACTTACCTAGAGTCACACAGTAAGTGTCTGAAGACGTATTTGAACTCATGAAAATGAGTCTTCTTTACTCCAGACCTGATACTTCTACCCAAAACCTGTCCTTTACTTTGCCCCTTTGGCTAGGATTCTGAAGGAGCTAGAAGACCCTCTTGATTAGTTTTATCTTAAAAGGCAAAAGAATGGCTTTTTGTAGACTCTTTCTTCCTGGAAAGTGTTATCTGAGTCAACCAGTCGATTGTGTAGGAGCTGAGTTTTTAGGCCAAGAAGCGAAGTCTGTGAAATTTACCAGAGAAGCAAGCAGACTATTCCCAAAGGATCTTTTCAAACTATAGAATTCTAGAATGTCAGCATTTGATGGGCCTTTTGAGAGCCATTCTTCATACTTCAGGAAATATTTATGAATCACTTATTATGTGCCAGTCAATGATCTAGGTGTTGGATATACAAAGACAAAAATGAAACAGTATCTGACCTCAAGGAGCTCACATTCTGTTGTTTTGTAAGTCCAATTTTCTTGACTTACAGAAAATCGTTACAGATCCTGAGACCCATTCACTGAGGCCTTGGGAGGTGAAGCCACTTGTCCAGAGTCACAGAATAACAGTTTGTGGCAGAACTGGGGCCAGACTTCAGTTTCTCTTGACTCATGGTTTGATACTGTGGGGAGGGTTTCCTGGAATATGGTAGGGTTGGAAGTTGTGGGGAGATGGAGGGCAGTGAACCTTGTATTCTGTGGAATTGTCCTGGCTCTCCTAGAACTGCATAGAGCCCTCCTGTTCCTAAGGGAACAGAAAGAAATTGCAATATTTTATTTAGGAGGAATGTTGAACAAAAAGGGTGGGGTTGATTTCTCCTACCATGACATCACTGAAAGGCTGTTGGGCTGGATTCAAAGTGATGGTTGAGCTAAGCTCTAGCTCTCCCTGCTTGGAAGGAAAACCACAGAGGAATGGCTTTCTGAAGTAGATGTAAGAAAGGGTATATTAGTGTTTTTTGATGTGGGATTTGTTGATTAGTTTAATGGTTAATTTTTGCCTCCTTGCTTTGGGCGAGGCCTTCAGTTGTAGAAATATTTTGGAAAAGTTGAGGATTTAAATTCCATATCTCCCCTGTGGATAGAAGATTCATCATAAGGTGACTCCACTTTACTTCGGCATTTATCTAAGGATGGGACCGGAGGTGCAAAGGGTTGTAATTTCTTTGACATCATTGCATGAAAGAGTTCGAGTTCACAGATCTACAAGGGAGAGTTGGAACATCCCTGCCTTCCTGAGATTGGTTAGGCGAAGACCCCTCATCTCTCTTAAGCTCTTGTTTACCTACTTTTAAACAGAAAGGTGAACCAGGAAATGTCCTTTCCCACATTGCCAAAGAGGAATGACTGAATATCAAGCACCCTCAATTGGCCAGGACATATTCTGTGAACCATATTAGGGGACTGGCTCCTGCCTGGGAGGGAATTTCATTCTCAGGATTAGGATCCATTTTGAATGGAGTCCAAATTGTTCTTCCACTGAATTGAGGATTCATATGTGGTTAGCTTTGCCAAGGAAAGCCAAAACCCATTTGCATAGCTCTCTAAATCTAGGTTCTAGCTCTCTTGAAGATGAATCCTGATCTTGTTTGAATCCTGTGACCTTTTTTATTCCTGGTGTGTCTCCTTCTGTTAGTTTCTGTTTTTCCCAGTGACTTACAGTCATCTTTGGAGGAAATGATGAAATGGCTAGTTTTGACAAAGGAGCAAGGCCTGATTACTAGGCTAGAGAGAAAGCCCATTTCCTGCAGAGAGTGTCTCATGTCTAGGAGAGCATCTGTACCAAGGCTATTTTTCTGTAGTCTGGAGAAGATGCCCTCATAGGCACATATGTTGTTTTGATTTTTCAGAATTGCAAAGGGTAAAACATACTTGACCAGCACTCATCAATTCAGACTAATTTGGGAAGCTCTGTATGATTTAGAGAAATCTGAATTATTGAATATTTGAAATAATTTTAAATTACTTTCAAGTATAAACAACAGAGGTCTCTTGGGAAGCAATATTTAATAAACAACTTGGAACTAGTATGTGAATTGTTTTTATATCAGTAGTACTTGAATTGTGGAAAGTAATTTATTGTCATAAGTATCTTGATATACTAATAGATCTGTGATATCATCAGTGTTAGCGTAACACATCTGCCCATCTTGTTCTGTTGTTCATGGTCTCATATGGCCATCACTTAACGTTGTTTGAATGCTAGTAGAACAGGAGGGCTGTCCATAGGCTGTTTCTTGTTTTCCCTATGCAATTGGTCTATCTTTTTATCCAGTCACATTTCTCTGATAACATACCTGTTACCACTTCTACCTCAGTAATTCTTTGTTGTACTATAAATGGAGCCTGCATACGGCCACCATAGGTGGCCCTCTCTTGCCCATTAGGTGATCTTCTATTTCAGCTCATCAGATATTATATAGTATCTTGCTGATATTAGAGATTAAACATTCCCTTTATAACCTTATTTGCATTACCATTTTGCTTAGCAAGTGCTTGTCTTTTTTTTTTTGTCCTTTGTGCAAAGGCAAATTTTTAGCCTCTCCTCAAATTGCTGCAAATTGCAAACTAATGAAGTTGAAAATAATGAGATTTTAAGTTTTTGTTCCCTGTCCTCCTCAGTTTCTATGGAAGATGATTAACTTAAAAAAATAAAGGAATCTTAACATTATGCTTCCTCAAACTACTTGATCTCTCTTTTGTGTTTAGTTTTGTTTCGTTCCTTCATTCTTGTTCTTCACTTCATTGGTTATAATGCTTCTTTATGTAGAGCCTATATCAGATTGGCATGCTGCCATGGTGGGGGGGAGGAGAGGAAAGGGGAAAAATTTGGGACTCAAGGGATTATGGAACTGAATGTTGTAAACTAAAAGTAGATAAACAAATTTAATAAAATAAAATTTAAAAACATTATGCTTCCTATTGTTTTTCTAAGAAAGAATTGATTGGGTTAGATACCATTCTCTAGAAGTCATCAAGATCAGGATAGGCTCAGACACTTTTAGGACTTTAGATCTCTGACAATTTTTTAATTCGGTAATTTGGGGAGGGGGGTAGGCAGTAAAAAAAAAGTGATTTGAATTTTTTTAAGCCTAGAATTCTCTTAGATGGCTTTTCTTTTCTGCACAAAGATACTAATTATTTAGGGGAGAAATTATCTCTTGTGCAAAGTCAGCTTATATTAATAAGCATGAGAGTGACCATCAGAGATATTAGTTCCATAGTGTAAAAGTGACTGTTGTTTTCCTTCTTCATTCTAGACTTCCTGTGAGCTTGAGGTCAAGTCCAAATAGCCTCCTTGGTTCTCCCTTCCCCTCTATTGGCCCTGGTCTTAGCCTTCAAACCAATAATCTGTTGTATTTAATGGAGTGATAGCCTATTATATAGTGAGCCCTTTATCAAGGATGGCCTCTAGGGATCTGTGGACCCAGGGCCAGCTGAAGGCAGTGATGGACCTTGGAACGAATCCTGTCCTCTGAAATCTGTGTTTATAAGTTGACTGCTTCTTTGTGATGAGACTTCTAACACTTCTAAGTATATAACAGGCACAACAGAAGAAGGTGTTAGGAGTATGAGATGCTTTATAGATACTATCTAGTTATATATCTTGGGAGGAAGATGGGGAAGAGATGGAAATTATTATTGGCACTTTTTAACTTTAGTCCATTGACTGTGAATTTAAAGTTCAATAATGTTGTCATTCATAAGAAAATTAAGATGTAGCGATGGTCAGAAACTTTCCTTTTGGTTATACTTCAGAAAGTCTGACCTTGAATCATCTCTCTATAATTTCTCTTTATTGATTGGTCCTTGGTGGACAGTAGGACTAGACTGTAAGACCCGAACTCCTAGGGATCATAAGGAGCCCTGTCATTCCAGACCCAGAAAGTGCTTACCAGGGGTGGAAAACTTGCCATCTAGGTAATCTAGTATGTCCTTTTGAATCCTTAAGTGCTGCCCTTTGACTGAATTCAGTACCTAGAGGACCACACCTGGCCTCAAGGCTGTAGATTCCCCACCTCTGGGTTGGGATGGAACCTCAGTTGAAGCCTAGCACAGTGAAAAGTAGTCTTTGACTCTGTCCCTTATTAACCAGATGACCTTGAGCAAATACTATCCTATTTCTAGATCCCAGTTTGCACATTTGTCAAATTAGAGTGTTAGACTCTAATTTCTAAGGTCTCTTCCATCTCTGCTGCTAGAATTTTCTCTCCACCTTATTTCTAAAATGGAATTAATGCTACACATCTCACTAGTCAGTAGTTGGAGAAAAAATACTAACTGTTGGAAGGGGAATCTAGGTGAAGATAGCTAAGGAAAAATCATTAAGCCTTTCACTCATTTACTAGCTTTGGGGATGTTGTCATGCTAAAATTCACAACTAGAGCTCTGTAGCGGGAGGGAGATGGAAATAAAACCAAACCTAGAGCTGTAATTTCAAGAACTGGTTTGGTTCAGCAAGTTTCCTGCTCTTATCCTGATTCATTGACTTCATCTGTAAAATGGGAATGGTCCTGTGCTTTCTTGGCTAGATTTCATGAGTGATCAGATCTTTTGTGCGCAGATCACTTTGGAGGAAGGTATGCTGTGTGACATCAGCTAGTGCTATCGTTGCAGTCATTTCACAAGTAACCATTTATTGTGTGGTGCTGGAGGCAAAGTCAAGAAATAATAATTCATGAGAGACTGTGTTGAGTATGGGAGCCCTGGGTGCATGAAGGGGCAGGTGTGACTACTTTGCATGTCCGACAGGACCGAAGATTTAGTGTGTTGCAGCAGGTTTGAAACACACCTCCGTCTTTCTGCTTACTTCAGAATATTCAATGCGCTGCATTTCCATTTCTCCCACTTCCAGAAGTCCCTTTTCATCTCCTCTCTTTGTCCCTTTCCCAAATCATCTTGCCTCCACTCTGCTGACCTGCATTGATGCAGTCTGCATTTGAGATTCCAGCTTTGATAAATTTGATTAGGGGATCTGTTGGAGGGGGGAAAGGAGTGATGAGAGGGTAGGGAACTTCTGGAGGGCAGGAAGTGGGTCTCCCCATTTTGTCTCTTCTCTCAGCCGTGCTTCAGTCAGGGTTTTGCTCTGTGGATATGGTTGTATTGACTGCATCGTTTGAGCAGTGTCTGATCTGTGAAGGGGAAGTCCTCAGCCCACCCTTCCCTCAGCGAGGGACTTGGCGGGGCCTGCAGGGCAGTATGGCTGATAGTTTGGGAATCCCAGGTTCACCCAAAGTCTTTGGCTGGTTGATAAGAGCAGCCAGCCCTGAAACTTTTATCAGCATTGCCACAGGAGAAAGACTTTCATTTGGCTGTGCTGGTCCAACAAAGTCTATTTTATTCATGTGCTTCCAAGCCCTTAAAAATTCTTTTAGGGCACATCAGTGGGGAGTTAATAGAAACTTTGAAATAGGAAAAATGCCTGCAGGGTAAGTAGAAGCCCAGCCGGCCAGCCTGAGTAAGAGTTTGTGCTTTTAGTTTGCTGAGAGGTAGCTAGGGAGATGCTACCAATTCACTGATTATACTTCCTTTCTGACTGTTATTTTTGAGTTAGCGAGTAGGGTTTTTTCCTAGGGAGGCCTTCAATACCTTACCTATTCTCTCCAAGAAGGGTGGATTGTGCCTCAGACGTTGGGACAGCCTGATGTGATAGAGAGAACACTGGACTTAGCATCATAAAACCTTGATTTGAATCCTAGCCCTTCTTGTGTGTGACCCCAGACTAAGACTCTGAGCCTTGTTTGGTGTGTTTTTGAAATTAGTATAATAATACCCTCACCTCATAGGGCAAATGTGATTAAAGTGTTTTTGTCATCTTTAAAGCACTTGTTGCTGTTCAGTCCTGTCTGACTCTTTGTGACCCCATTTAGGGTTTTCTTGGCAAAGATACTGGAGTGGTTTGCCATTTCCTTCTCCAGCTCTTTTTCCAGACGAGGAAGCTGAGACAAACACATTTACATGACTTATCCAGGGTAACACAGCTAATAAGGGTCTAAAACTGGATTTGAACTCAGATCTTCCTGTCTCCAGGCCTAGCACTCTGTCCACTGCACCACCTAGCTTCCCAAAGCACTCAACCAAGTGACTTATTTTAGTTATTTTTCAACTAGACCTGTTATTGGTATAAAGACCAACCTCTTTCAAAACAAATTGGCTTGTATTAGTCTTGTAGAGTAACCTGGGTCAATGAGCGATTAAGTTGGGATTTGAGCATTGTCTTTCTGACACTGAAGCCAGCTCTCTGTCCTCTGTGGCCAACTGTCTCACTATTATTATCATCATCACCTTCTGAAGGGAGCAGGAGCACTTGGGGTAATGAGGAGCGAGGCCATGGGTTCTCCAAAGTCTTAAATCACCATTCATTTGTTAATAAAGAAGAACTTCCGTTTTATTTCAATAGTGAAGTATTATTATGCTATACCAAGGGAATGATTTTAATCTCCAGATTCATTGAAGATTATAGAAATATGGGAAGCCCTATTTGTAAAGAACCTTTGAGATCATTTCATTTTACAGATAAGACAGTTAAGGCCAAAGAGGTCATAAGACTTAACCCATAATCATATAGAGAAGCTGGTACACGAACTAGATAGAAGCTAAGTCTCTTAATTCATAGTTTCCAAAAAACATTGTTCTTTTCCTCTCCCT
>NW_027186296.1:88418973-88491275 GCF_028583685.1 Petaurus breviceps papuanus
TTATTAAGTGTTTATCAGGAGCAAAGCACTATGCTATGCACTGTGAATGTGAAGATTGATTTGAAACAGACCCTACTACATAGAGGAGTTTTGGCTTTTATGGTTGAGGCAGGAGGGATATAGGAAATAGGTAAAATATGTACACAGTTAATTATGACACAAGGGGAGAGTATAATAAGTGTAAAGGCAAGAGTGGCCCAAGCAAAATACTTTTAGCCCATAGGTGTCAAGGCACCTTCCCATTCCCTTAGGATAAGATAATTCCCTTAATTCAATGAGATTTGATAGGGAGGGGAAGTGGGGGTCCATTTCAGGCATTGGGTGGGGGATAGAATAAACAAAAACATAGATACAGGAGAGGACAGTTTAAACAGCAGGTATTACAGACCAGTTTGGTTAGAAGGTAGAGTATATGCAGGGTCATAGTGTGCAACTGGAAAGCCTTGAATGCTAGGAACAGGAGTTTATATGTTAGTCAGTAATCAGTGGAGAGCCACTAAGGGTATTTTGGATCCTTATTTGGTCAAGGTGGTACATTAGGAGAATTACTTAGGTGATTAAATGAAAGGTTGATTGGAGAGTGGAACACTTAGGAGTAGGAATGTCAGTTGAGAGGGTATTTGGATGTTGAGATGTTATGAAGCCCTGAACAAGGGTGACAGTGGAAAGGAGGAAATAGGTATGAGAGGGCTTGTAGTATGTGGCAGTCGATTAGCGGATTGATCAGGTGAGAGAAGAGTCAAATATCTGAATGCTGTCTACTTATCAAGTCTGGTGACTGGGAAGATGACTTTTCTGTTCATAATGATTGAGAAATTAGGGTGAGGGTCAGATTTTTGAGAGGAAGTGGATGACTTTAATTTAGTATGTGTTGAGTTTGAATTACTGGTTACACACCCATATGGATATGATCAGGAGGCAGTAGGAAATATGGGACTGAATGAATGGTATGGGAATTACCTGCATTGAGTGATTCCCAAAGCCGTAGGAGTAGATGAGATCATCAAGGGATGGAGAAAGAGGGTAGAGAGCACCAAGAACAAAGCCTTGCACACACACACTTCCTTAAGGACAGTAGGAAAAGAATCAGAAATCAGCAAAGGAAATGGAGGAAGATCAGTTAAAGAGAGATAGGAGAATGATAAGAATGTAATGTCTAGGTAGCCGAGGGTATCCTAAAGAAAAGGGAGTGGTTAGCAGTACCAAGTGCTAATGGGAGACCAAGGAGGGCTCCCCCCCCCCCCCATCAAAAAAAAAAAGACTTTTGGAGATATTGATCTGATGATCATTGAGTAACTTTTGAGAGAACTGTTTTGGTAGGGTCATGTAAAGAATAGCAGATTACAAAGTACTGAGGTATAACTGGGCTGTGAGGAAGTAAAGTGAGGGTAAACTCTTCTTCCTCAAAGGAGAGAAAAGAAAACGGTAAACTGAGTTGTACCAGGCTTAAATAAGTTTTTGCTTTTTAGGTGCAGGGGACATCTGAGCATGTTTATGAGCAGAGGGAAAGGTGCTACTAATGATGCTTAAAAGAGAGCTGGTTATTGATGGAGAAGTGTGGAGGTGGAATTTGGGGTACGAGTAGATTTTGGGGGAGGGGTAAGCAGTTTTATTTTGTTTAGTGTAATAAAGTTTTGTTGAAAGCCATTTCTCCTGCCACAAGGAAGTCCTCTGAAACTGGTAGATTTGTTAAAGATTGATTCTACATCGAGACCAGAAAGAACAAGGAGAAAATAGAAGACATAGGAAGATTTAGAAGAATAGAGGAAGGAAGTTGAGGGTGTGCATGGTATCCTCACTCTTCCACAAAGTTGGAGGCAAGGCTGTCAGTGGAATATTAGTACAAAAGGGTGCTAGAGTTGGCGGATTGAGAAGAAGGGAAAATATTTAGTGTGTATTTTGAGGGTTTTAAAATGTCTACTCAGTGCCCAATACTAGATTAGATGCTCTGAGTGACAAAAGTATTGGATGGTGTCAGAAAATCCTAAAATGTTAGAGTTGGAAAGGACCTTATAGTTGACCCCCAGTTTCTTTCTCCTCCCCCCTCAAGGAAACCGAGACCCAGACAGAGGAAGGTCCTTGTTCAAATTTACAGCCTTGCTGGGGAGAAGACTTAGATCCCTGAGATGTCAGCAAACAGTACAAGATGTGATGTGATTAAGTGCTAAATTGTGTGGTAAATGGGAAGTAGTGGTCTAGGACATGCTTGTTGACTTTATGGTACAGATGAAGGACACAGGCCCTGTAAGCCATGTGGAAAGTGAAAACTTTCTCTTACTCCTGAAGAGGGCAAGTGGATAATAAATAGCTCTTCGTTGTTTTCCCTCTTGTTCTTTGGCAGAGAACTCTGTGTGATATGGATCGACAAGGAGAGGAGTGTGATACTTGTTCCCTACTGGAACTCAATTTCAAGGTCTCATGAAGATGAAATGGCACTTATCTTCTAGTATTTTCCTGGTCTCTCATTTAGCTTTCTAAATGTTTGTCTAGAGGCATTTCAAGGTGTTAGAGCCACAACAGGTTAAAGTGCCTATATCTTTATTGTTATTATTATTATTGCTTTTTTTTTTTTGGAGAGGGAAGGCAGGGCAATTGAGGCTAAGTGACTTGCCCAAGGTCACATGGGTAGTGTTAGTGTCTGAGGCCAGATTTGAACTCAGGTCCTCCTGATTCCAGGGCCACTACTCTATTCACTGCACCACCTAGCCGCCCCTATCTTTATTATTATTGTTGTTATTATTTGAGAGGTTAGGGATGTTGGGTGTTTCACTGGGATGAATTTCTTTAACACTTTTTGAAGTTTAGTTTTTGGCTATTATTGGGGTTTTCACTTTGACCTTGGAGTTAATTCTGTGGGTGCTCAAGATCAGAACCTAACCTGTGGCTTTTGCCTAGATTTAGAAAATCACCTTCCCCCAAACAGACAAACAAACAAAACTTCCTAAGTAAGAGAAATCAGTGTCTGTTTTCAAGATTTGGGCTTGTCACAGTTATTATTGTAACAAGAATAGTGATTTTACCCCCCTTTTAAACCTCTATATACAAGTACATATTGTACATATTCTATGTAGCCTGTGATACATGTGTGAGAGAATCTCTCTTCTCTTCTCTCCTCATCTCCTCTTTTAAGCCGTCACTGACCTATATCATTCCTATAGGTGGCATTACTTATGTAAGGTTGTTCACCATCTGTGAACAATCTTTCTATTGTGTAATGTACAAAGCAGGCCTTTCTTTAGCAGTGGACATGCAGGTCTGCCTTTTCCAGATACTGAGTGAGATGTTGTTTCTTTTTTTTCTCCCCACATTTTGAGCAAATATTAATCATGGCTGCTTTGCTGCTAAGTTATGACTTCTCTCTTCCCTTCAGTTTTTTGAGACCCTACTGAAGTATTCCACCCCCATCTCCCCCTCACCTTTTTAAGCCTCCTGGTCCCTAGGAGTTTGGGGGGCAAAGACCATAAGGTGAATTGGTCTTAGAATTTGGACCTGACTTTATCTTGCTTATTCTTTTTTTTTTTTCTTTATGGAGGGGAAAGGTAGGGCAATTGGGGTTAAGTGACTTGCCCAAGGTCACACCTCTAGTTTTGTGTTAAGTATCTGAGGTCAGATTTGAATTCAGGTCCTCCTGACTCCAGGGCTGGTGCTGTATTCACTGTGCCACTTAGCAGCCCCTATCTTGCTTATTCTTAAAGTTACACTCTTTATGTTATGAATTGATTGCTGATTTTCTCTTTAATCTCTAACTTCCATAGCTTTTTCAACTCATCTTTACTAGAGGAACCATGGAGTGAGTGGCAAAAATGTGGAAAAACCACTACGGTTTTGAACACGAAGTTAAATCAGTTAGTGATAAGAATTGAGAGTCTGTCATTTGATAGGCCTAGTATTTTGTTCACCTGTATGTGGGCTTTATACACTTAAAAGCAGCATCCCTGTCCTCTAAGAGATTAGAATCTATTTGGGAAGACAAGATATGGTTGAAGAAGCCTTTGTGGTCAGAGGTGAAATTTGAGCAAGAATTATTAGAGACTAAGTATTATTATTAGTTGGACAGAGGAAGAATGCATATCAGATAAGAGGTAAAGCACAGGTTGGAGCAAGGCATGATTGAAGGAAAAAGGGGATAGGGTTGTGAAGTGGAGGGAGCAGCAGGGTCTGCAACAGAGGATCTGGTTTGAATCTCGCCTTTTCCACCTATGTCATCTTGGGAAAGCCATAATAACCTCACTGAGCCTAAGTTTTCTCACCTGTAAACAAGGGGGTTGAATTAGATGACTTCTGAGGTCATATCCAATTTTAAATATGTGATATTTATGTGCATAAGTCACTATATACAGAATACAAAAGGTAAATACTGGCTGTCAGTAGACTGTATCTTTTCTTAATCTCCTCCCCTCCACACTGCTTCCCTTCTCCCCTACCAGTAATCTCTCTCCAAACTGGAGAGAGCAGTATTTTCTTGGTGCCTTTCTTATACACTTATCATTCCCATTTGAATTACAATTTTTGATTTGATTTTAAACTTATAAAAGGATAGATTTGATGCTAGTACAGTTCAGCTGTGCATGGGTCATTAGGCATATTGTTTGAAAACAGAGTTCAGTTAAACAGACATTTAAGTGTTAACTCTGGATAACTCTCTTTGCTAGACTACATTGACAAAAATGAAATTGGCCTTGCCCTCAAATAGCTTATGTTCTCCTGTGGTGACCCCTTTTTTATCCATGTAAATAACATAAAGTAGTATGAAGTACTAGAAAGCATCCTGGACTGGATGCCAGGAACCAGTCTCTTATCTAGTGTGGTATCTTGGGTTTTGTTTTTCTCATATGAAATAAGATTAAACTAGCCACTCTCTGAGGTCCCTTTGAACTAAGGGAAAGTCTGTCTCTCAACTCATAAGATCTAGGACAGGAAGGGACCTTCAAAGTCGTGTTATTCAACCCCCTAGTTTTTAGATGGGGAAACTGAGTCCCAGAGGGTTGAGACTTGTTCAGGATGATCTGTTTGAACTTAGATTTTATGACTCCAAATAAATTGCTCATTTTCACTTCATTTGAACAAGCATCTACTAAAATGCCTTTGTGTTCTTTACAAAGTGCTTCTGTGCCACACTTCATTTTTTAGCTTTTCCATTTGTGAAACTTTTTTTCTCACTTTTTTTTGGAGGGGGAAATGCAGGGCAATTGGGGTTTAGTGACTTGCCCAAGCTCACACAGCTAGTGTGTTAAGTATCTGAGGTGGATTTGAACTCAGGTTCTCTTGACTCCAGGGCCAGTGTTCTATTCACTTCGCCACCTAGCCTCCCCTTTTTCTCACTTCTGATCCTTTGGAAAAGGGAGGGGATGGTTCTCCATATGCTCTGAATTGCTTGAGTGGAAAGAACTTATCACTACTTCTTGAACCTCCTCTTCAAACTCTTTTGACAGGGATTTGAGGGTGAATTGCCACTCTTTGGGGCACAGTGCTTCAGAAGTAACTAGCAAATGAGGCTTGATTTCCCCAATGAGGAAGAGAAGGGAGGAGGAGGAGCCAGCCATGACAGCAGCAGTGGGCCATGGAAGCTTCTGTAGGAGCCAGGCTTTAGTCAGGGGGAGTGGGAGGGAGCAGAGATGCACAACATGACGGTTCTTGATTTCTTCTTGACCCTGTAGTTACAAGGACAGTAGCTGATGGATGAGGGACTTGGTTTGGCAGTTTCCCTCTGTTGCATTTGTTTTGACCACTTCGGCCTCCATGTCATTGTCTAAATGTGGAACATTGTTGTGTATTCTGGGAAGATGTTTAAAAAAACCCACAACTCAAAAAAAAAAATACCCCAACAAAAAACAAACAAACCCCAACCCAAACAAGTGGAGGGTGGGAGGGTTAGGGTTAGGCCTTTGGTATGTGGGAAAGGAGGTACAGAAAATAGTAAAAAGTGTCTATGACAACTATAGACTGAACTCCCAATGAAAAGCAGGGCAGGAATATCTGCCAGTATTCTAGAGGAATGAAATTCTTAGAGATTTGCAAGGTGGGAATAAATCTGACCATGATGGCATTAAATTTAGTTACCTTTAAAAATCAACACTACCACCACCCCCACAATGAAAAAAATCCAAAAGAAATTAGGGAGTGAGGATACCATGACAATCTGTTCCCTGTAGGAACACCTCAGGGTGCTTTTTCAGAGGGACGCTCCCTTTAAATTGAGATGTGATATTTCCCATTAAATCCTTTCTTTGGGGATCAGAGTGTCCTTTTAGGTCTTGGTGCCCCTTGCTATGGTGTGTTTTTCAGGTAGGCAGGTGATTGAATTTCTCTAAGATCTAGCATGTAACTGACTGGTTTATGAGAAAAATCCTAGTGGATTCTTTAGGTAAATTGGTGGTTTATTCATTTTTTTTTTCTTTCCAAGGCAATAATCGGAGCCAGGAAAGTTCAGAACTGATTTTTTGCCATTTGGAGAACATACACAGTCAAGGGAGGAGGGATGGAGGGAGATTTCAGAGGAGCTGTTTGTACAGTACTTTTAGGGATTTTAGGGGAAGAAAATTTCACGAGGGGGGCGTAGGGCGGGAGTGGTGGTGGGAGATAGGGCATTTAATTTTGGGTACAAGTAAAGATGTTACAAGGCCTCATTTGCTAGGGTTTCTGATGGCTTGTTCTTTCTGACCACTTTCCTCTTCCTCCTCCCTCCACCTTGGTTCCCCATCCCCCTACACTGTGTCTCTCTAGTGCTTTGGCTCACTCAGGCGCACACTCTCTCTTGGCCAGGATTTTAACATATATCACAGGCGGGTAGGCTAAGAGCCTGGGACTTCCCCTCACCACACTCAAAGCCTTTGATCTTTTTTGCTTTGGAGGTAACATCAAAAGGATGGCTGAGAAAGACAGCCAGCGCTGTGAAGTTCAACGTTCAAGTTAATAGCTTGACTGAAGGTTGGGCTGCATTGCTGACTGAGACTGCAGTAAACACCGGCCATTCGGCCACGTTTCTTTGGAAATGGAACCTAATATTACAAAAGGAATTTATTTACATTTTGAATGAATTTTGGCTAGGGTGAGATGGATTCCTTTCTTCCTTGTCTCCTTAAGTGTGGAAAAGATGAAGGGAAAAGGAGGAATGGTGATTTGGTTAAGTGAGATAATTCTACCATCTGATTAGTGTTCCCGGGTACTTGCTTTAGTTCTGGTTCTGGGTCCTAGGTTCTGGGCCTTGGAATATTAGAGTCCTATCTTGTGGCTTGGAACTCTGCCCATCTCTCCCACTTTAGTTCTGTGTTTTTCAATGATGGCAGAATTCAGAGAGCATAGGAATACAGTTTTGACTCTGGTTTTGGGAAGTTGTTTATAGTCCAAATGCTGCAGCAAGGAGAATGAGGTATGAGAAATAGAAAGTGAAATTAAAATGAATCAGAAGTGAAAATGAAATTGGTATAGCCATTTCCCTCCTAGTTTATGCCACGCCAGTGGGAACCAGTGGGCAATTTAGCATCCTAGGTTCATAGACCTAAAACTGGAATTCTTAACCTCTTTTTGTGTCTTGGCTCCCATTAGCAATTTGGTAAAAGCTAATAATAATCTAGTTTGTTGCTTGAATTTGTAATAGAAGAAAATGCTAAATTTTAGTTAGAAGTTAGTGAAAATAAGAGTGCATTTTTTTCCCATTTAAATTCATGAACCACCTTAAATCTATCCATAGACACTTTGGGGGTCCATGGACCCCAGGTTAAGAACCTCTGACATTGAGTAAGAAGAGATCTTCTAGGCCATCTAGTCCAACCTTCTCAATTTACAGATGAGAAAATTGAAGCCCCAAAAGGACAAATTATTTTCTAAGGTCATACAACCCAGGTACTGTACGTACCAGAGTTAGGATTTTAAGCCAGGTTCTGAGATGCCAAGTCCAGTGCTCTTTCCCTGGTACCATTATTTTTACAGCAAAGAGAATTCCCTTAAATATTAATGTAAGGTCTCAGTCCCCAAAGCTTATGCAGCTACATCTATTCTTTTCTCATTTAATTGAAATATGTGATTCCTATCTTTGATTTTTTTTAGTTGAGTTGTTTCCTTGAAACCAAACATCTCAAAATTTCTTTACTTTTCCCTGTGTTTTGACTTTTTCTTGTTCCTCTCCCACCCGTAAAAACATCTGTTCCTTTCATTCCAATGTATAATCCCCACTTAAACATGTGACCCCCCCCACTCTCCCTACTAGCATGCCCCCTTATGCTTCACCTGTCCTTCCCACGCAAACCACTTGAGTTGCCTGAACACCAGTCCTTTTCAGCAGTTTCTCTTGACCTTGATGACTTCAGCATCCACTATAGATTACACCTGTCAGGTTTTACTCTCTGCAGGACTGTTCACTTTTTTTTAGGAAGATTCCATTTTTAGTCTATGTGGTCTGTTTCATTCTACTTTAGAGCACATTCACATGTTAAGACTGACATAGGATACAGTCAGGCAGATGGTGCCTAACCTAGGCCTCAGTTGTTTGGTGAAAAACAGTCTAACCCAGCACTGGTCTGGCCTAGACATATCTCTGATCTCACTAAGGATAGACTCAGGCTCCTGCTATAATACCCCCAATCTCCTAGAGGATCATTGAGTTTGTAGTAGATATTTTCTCCACTGCACTATTTCATCCTTGTGGCTATTCTGTCTGTCATGCAGACTGTAACCCTTCACACCTTTGGTACACTGGGAAGAGTGTTTGAGTTTAAGCTCTACCCTGAGTTTAATTACTTTTGAGTAAATCAGTTAACTTTTCTGGGTTTCAATTTCCAAGCCTGAAGAATGAAGGTGTTGGATTAGATGACATTTAAGGTACCACCCAGCTTTACATTTTTTTATTCTAATGAATCATCTCTTAAAAATCTGTTTTTTACTCACTGGGAGGACAATCTTCTGGTGTTTCTCCAAGCATAGCTTGGCTCGTCCATGTACGATAGAAATAAGAGTTCATCACTAGCTCCCTATAGCATATCACCCTTAATGACAAGAGTTAATTTTTGGAACAGAGAGAACCCCCAGAATAACAGAATCACAGAGTCACTGGCCATCCATGCTATATTTTACCTGAAAGGAATCCCCACTATTATATACACTACATAAGTGATCATCCATCTCTGAGAACTTTAAAAGGAGAGTTTACCACTTTTTAAGGCTTGCAAGCCAAATCTAGATTTGTATCAGAAGGTTAGAAATACCTTTTAAGACCAGATAATATTAATATAAACTCCTTTTCTTCTGTAGTGAATAAAGCTCTGAATCTCAGGTTAGGAAGACCTAGGTTCAAATCTGAACTTTAGACCCTTATTGCTGTGTGGCCCTAGGCAAAATCACTTAAACTCTTTCAGCCATGATTTCCTCATCTGCAAAATAATATCTATAACACCTTGAAATATTATTATGAGGATCACATGATTTTGTTTATATATATATGTGTGTGTGTATACATACACACACACACACACACCCCTTTGCAAACCTAAAAGTGCTATGCAAGTGTTGCTATCATTGTTGGCACTGTTATTATTACCAACTGAGGAATTTTCCCATGTTTGATTATATCTCGAATGATCTCTTTCCATCTCACTCATCTCTTGATAGCATAATTAGAAGTGATTGGTGACTGTCCCTGTATTTGCTTGTATTTGGCTAATAATTCCTAAATACTGCATTTTACCATATCCATGGTCACCAGGTACATGACTGAAATAGCATTTATCCCTTACAGATATAATCAGAGCCTTCAAATAGTTCATTTGAATAATGTTTAGTTGCCAGGGAGGTGCTCTCCATAATTTCTTTGGTAAAAAGCATCCTTTTTTATGAGGAAAATAGTCTCATCTAAATAAATTCCATTGACATATATTTTGATAGTTATCTCCCCCCACCCTTGAAGTAGCCTTTTTGGAGTGATGTACCTGAAAATTCTACTCTGATTTTTTTTTTTGGGGGGGGGAAGAGGGTAGTGGAGGCTTACTAATTTAAAGGGCTATTGCCAAATTTATTTAGCCTCTCAAATTATGTTCCTTGAAGGATGGTAAAGTGCATGTGGCATTCCTGGACAAAGCCTTTCATATATTTAAGAAAACTCTTAAAGTCTCTTGGGGAGAAGCGTGGGAGAGTGAGATGAAAGGCTTTCTCCGGGCATGCTATGTGGCATGTACTTTTCTTTAAGGTAATTTTTGGAGACTACAAAGGATCAGAGCATAAATCCATTTACTTTTCACTTGGTGGTCTTTAATTCTTTTGTTGGACTTCTTTAATCATGCCCATTCATTTAGGCAGCACTCCCTCCTAGCTTCCATTCTTAGGGTGTTTTCTTCTAAGGTGATACATCCTGGTGAGTTAGAGGTCACAGCACCTGGGCGTCCCCACCCAGCTTCAGCAACAGAGCACTTGAGGGAGGAAAGGAATTTTTTACCCCCTATGATTGCTTTTTGCTCTAAGAGCTTTTTGGAAGAGTTACTATAGGGTTCTAGCACTTGGTAGGGTGATAGGTGAGGCCATGTCCACACTTCCTTTTTGTTGAGAAACCTTATTCTGAGGCTTCATACCTTCACATTTCTGGCTAGAAGAAGCAAGTACCTGAAAGAATTTTTTATGTTTTCTTCATTTGGATTCTACTAATTGCATATTTGTGGTAATTTGGGCAGAGACTGAGCATGCCTTTGCTCAATGATAGGAAGATTTGCTAAGTAATTGGGGAGCGCAAGAAAGATTTCTGGGGTCATACTTAACCTACTTAGGAGGACAGATTGTTTTCAGGTACTGTAGGAATCTTTCATTTGCATAGAAACACTTAATAGGCTGATTCCAAATTCTTATCTGCTGGTTATCTCATTGTCCATCCCTATCTATCCCCTGAGACTCTCTGTCAGGCTGTTGTACTTGGTTAGATGTGTTTCTTTTTAAAAACAAACACTTTCACAGAACAAAGCATGGATTTTTCTGCAATTTGGACTGGCCTTGCCCCTATCTTTTTTAATCTGTGGAAGGTAATTAGAGTTAGCAGAATGGACTTGCTTGTCTGGCTGACCATCAGCCATAGCTGGGTTTTCATAATTGACTTTCTGTGGGCTTTTGAAGTAAAAACCATATAGGCCTTAAATTTTTCATTTGGGAATATTAACCTAGTTACCTTGAAAAATGGTTCCTGTCCCCAAAGGAATATGAATTCCCAGCACGGAAGGTAGATGGGGGGCTCTACATTTTTCTTCTGGGCATCCCTTCAAACAGATCTCAAGGCCCAAGGCTTCTTTTTAAAACAGGGTAAATGAGGGTACTATTTTATGCTTTCCTCAAAGCTTTTATCCAGGGATCAAAAAAAAGTGTGCTGCTCGTAAGTATTTGCCACTTTTAATTACTCTTGCATTTTACTGAGATGGGAAACTGAGTCACGACAAGAGGTTCCAGTTCTTTGTTGAATTCCCAGAGTATGTGGAAATCAGAAAAAAAAAAAACTGATGCAAGTAGGACCCTGCCCACCCCTGGATGCCCTCTTCAACTGAAAGGAAGAAAGAGTTGGGGCGAATAAATAGATGACTGTTCTGGAGAGGTTTTGAAATCTTTGGCGTTTTTAAAATTCTGAAATTTTAGCTGGTCTAACCCCATTAGAGTACCTTTTCCTTGCCTGTCTCACCCAGGATTCTGCAAGGAATAATTAGTTAATGTTTGTAAAGCACTTTGAAACCCTTAGATGAAAGGCAGTGGAGAAGTGCAAAGTATTATTATTTATTATTAGTCTAGACAGTAATGGAAAAATATAAGTCAGTTGGACAGTACTCCCATCTTGTGCCGATTTAATTCATTCTGCTGTTCGTTTTCCCTTCCGATTCAGCCAGACAGGCTTGCTTTCTCTTCTCCTTTCTTCTTTTTTCCTTTTTATAAAAAAGCTTTGGGTGTTTTATAATTAATAAGTTATTTTATGACTAAATTGCAGACAGTTAAGTCAAGGAAACAACGGTACCCAGTGTTTACAGAATAATAGTCTTATTAACCATTACTGGAGCAGCCATTCACTGCAGTGTTTTGGGGGAAGGCAAAGGAAGCCCAGTTCATTTTGTCCTGTAAGAATAAACAGAGTATTGGTGTATCAGGGATACATCTTTTTGGGGGAAATGTTTTCAGTCCATTAGCAAATATGCTCCTCTTACCTATTGTTGAACCTAATGAATGACATACTGTATGAATAAGAATCCTGGGAATCTGCTTGGACTTGTTACCACCATCCCCTCCTCCCCTTTACTTTTGGATTATGTGGGGTAAGGCTGAGGTCTGTCTTTGGATCATTCTAGGTTAAGTATTTTAGCCATACACAGTGTATAAATATTTGATTTCTTTCTTCAGTTTCGGTATACAAAGACAGAGGCTGAGTACTCTGGCTGTAGAGCAACCCAGGTTTTTTATTTTCCCCCCATCCTTCATCTAAAGGGCATCTGACTTGGAAACTGAATACATTAGCTATTTGTCTTTACCCCCCAAAAAGGTTGGAAAGGACTAGAAAATGGTTGGATGTTAGCTGGCCCATTTTGAAATTAAAGTCCAGCTCTTTATTGACAGATAGCCCTTGCACCTCCCAAAGACCTTTACTAATCAGAAACTTTCCCCTACTCACAACCCTCCTGATGCAACCATGAGAATTTGCTGTTAACTGCTCTAACACACAAGATTATCAGATGTTAGAAGATTGGAGTCTTTGCTTTCTTTTTTGGCTGTTCAGTAAATACTCTGGTGTCTCTAGGATGTGCCCTGAGGCACTGAAACCTGAGGCCTGCCCACATCTTGAGTTTTACTTTCCTGTTTGCAAAGTGCCCCTGGCTAGCAGAGCTGTTGATTTTCTTTCTCTGCAGCTCCCTCTTCCCCCCCAATTTAATAAAATCTCTGCTTTTTTTTTTTTTTTAAGTTGAACTAGTATTCAAGTCCAATTTTTCTTTTAGGTCAAAACTAAATGAAGCCTAAGTTTAGTAAAAATTGTGGTTGCAAGCTCTCAAGCTCTCTTCTGATAATAGAAGATTTTAGAAGTGGAAGGGGAACTCTAGCAACCCTTTTACTTTCCAGTCCAGTAACCCCTTAATGCTCCTAAACACCAAGAAGCCCATAGAAGTTAAATCAGGGTCACCTTGGCAGGAAGAGGTAGGTAGAGCTGGGATTGATGAGAACACAGGTCTTCTGAACTACTCCTTAATTGAGCTGAACTTCTTCAATGGGCATGCTGTGGTTCCCTTTATAGCTTATAGTATTAAATACAAAGCATATAGCACTTTGTACTTGTTATGGGTTTCCTTCTAGTATATCTCATTTGATTTCCACAGCCACGAAGGCTAATTGAGTTAATGAACAATCTTGTAAGTTTGGGAGGGCAGATATTATTTTTCCAGTTTTATAGAAGAAGAAACCGAAAGGTTATTGTTGGTAAGCTTCCTGAGATTAGTGGCCATGCCTTATTTAAACTTTTTACCTTTCCCAGAATTTAGCACAGTGTTCTTCCCATTTTTAATATAGATTTAATTGATGCTTTTAAAAAATATAGCTATCACTTCTGAGTGACAACCCTTCCTATAGGAACTCCTACCCAAAATCCTTGTAATGTCAATTAAGAAACAAACACATCTACCAAATCTGACAATTTATGCCTCATTCTTTGCCTGTGATCTATCACCTTTGCCTTGCCCTACAGGAAGTACCCTGCTCAGACAGCCACCGGGGAGTCCCCTAAAGCAGCAGGGAAGAGGATCTCTGCACCCCTATAGTTCTATGCTGTTTCTCTACCTTTGTTGATAGAATTTCTCCCAATTGGGAAGTATATTGAAATACTCTCATGACTTTGGGATATTGTACTATGGTGTGTACATGTTCTTAGCAACATCTTTCCTGGCCTTTGGTCTTGCATCATGCAAGGAAAAGCCGCACAGCTGGGTACCACTCCTCCACTCCCACAACAAGTTGGTTATGCAGTCTTATCATCTGTCAGAAGCAAAGCACAGTGAAAAAGACCAGGCTCTGTTTGCAAGGTCCCCGACTCCCTTGATCTATACTTGGTACCTTGTGTTAGTATCTAACTGATTTTGCGCTCTCTGTGAAAGAAGATATGCTGCAAAGACAGTCCCCAGTGTAAGGAATCACCCTCATTTCCCCTCTGAAGATCATAGAATCACCGAATCTGAGGACTGAAAGGAAACTTAAGGACCGCCAGTCTGCCAGTCTTCATTTTTTGGACTGAAGTCTGGAGACAGGAAGTGACTTATTCAGGATCACATGCACATCAGTTATAGAGCTCAGATTCTTCTGCTATACCATGCTGTTTTACAGAAGTAGGTTCTTTATTAGGATGGCTTACATTTGTATGATGTTGCTTGTTATTTATTCGTTTCGGTCGTGTCTGACTTTTCTTGACCTCATTTGGGGTTTTCTTGACAACGATACTGGAGCAGTTTGCTTTTTCCTTCTCCAGCTCATTTTGCAGATAAGGAAACTGAGTCAAACAGGGATAAGTGACTTGCCCATCTAGCAAGTGTTCGAGGCTGCATTTGAACTCGGGTCCTCCTTGACTCTAGGCCTGCCACCCTATCCGCTGATGCTTTATGGCTAAAGCAATTGACATGTATAGGATCATTCATTCAGAAGTGGAGGGAAACATTAGAGGTTGTTTTACAGGTGAAGAGATTGAGGTCCAGAGGAATGACTGGCTAGAGGTAAGTGTCAGAGCTGTAATTCAAACCCAGCTCCTCTAACTGCCAATCCAGCCCTCCTTCCACTATGCCCTTTGACCTTTCCAAAAATCCCGTGTAACATAGTCATTTTACAGATGAGGAAACTGAGGCAAAGAGGTAGTCAATAATTGGGATCATATAGCCAAGAAGTGATAGAACTAGGACTTGACCCCCTGTGTCTACTGACACTAAGGTCGGTGCTCTTATCTGGAAGGCACGTTTCATTGTTAGGAGGACTAACATCTCCAAAGCTTGTGTATAAGGGGATGAGGTGTGGTAAATGGTCCAGGACAGATGCAGAGTGGTGCATCTGTTCTGTTTGATCAAAGGGCCCTACCTCTCTGCAAACTATAATTTACCAGCTGAATTTTTGCAACTGCCCTTTAAATGTCAACATACCGGATACTCCCATTTCCCCCTTTTATGTTCTACATAGGTTGCCGGTGCTGGTTTGTTTAATGTGTAGATTATCACTGATCTAGCTCTTTGGTAGTGTAAACTTGTATACGCCTATCTCCTGGACTTCTGAGTGGATTTTGATGCCTCATCTAACCACAGCCTCTTAGATAAAAATAAACCATTGCCTTGCTGGTCAAGCAGTTTAAACTCTTGCACTAAATTTAGGAAGGAGGATAGCATTCAGACTATTTAAAGAATTTACAAGCTCAGTATTCCTCTGGTCACTTCTTTGTTTCTGTCTCTGGGTTTGTGATGTTCTCAGATGTCACCATTGAAGTTCTGTGAAGCATGAGTTGACTTGTCACAAGTGGGCATTCTTGCTTTTTTGTTTTGGAGGTCAGTTGGGGTTAAGTGACTTGCCCAAGGTCACACGGCTAGTTTACGTGTTAAGTGTCTGAGAATGGATTTGAACTCAGGTCCTGCTGACTCCAGGGCCAGTGTTCTATTTACTGTGCCACCTAACTGCCCCTGACAAGTGTTCTTAAAAGCGATAGTGATAAGTCTTCACCTATGGTGGTGGGGAGGTTAAAAATTAAAAAAAGAAAAGGAAAGATACCTCAATTAAACAAATCCCTTGAGAAATCTATTTATAATGATGATGCTCCTGGGCATGGAGGAAGAGAGGGGGAGGTTCTGTTCACACCCTTGGTGGTAGAGGTTCTGAATAGAAGAAGGTAGGTATGTTCTCCCTCTTAGAACCACCAGGCCTAGTTGTTGGGGAAGGCTTCCTTCCCTTTCTGTGTACCCATGAGGGCACTTCCTGGTTCCATTGTGTGACTACAAAGTGGGGAGGGAATCTGTATTTGGAACAAATCCCTGAGCTTCCAATATTCGTTTTACCTCTGGCAACAAAATGTCTGACATCAGAATGTAGGGGGAGGGAGAGAGAGACAGAGACAGAGAGAGGGAGGGAGTGGGGAGAGAGAGACAGAGATAGAGAGAGGGAGAGAGAGAGGGAAGGGAGGAGGGAGGGAGGGAGGGGGAAGAGAGACAGAAAGAGAGGGAGGGAGGGAGGGGGGAGAGAGAGAGGGAGAGAGACAGAGAGAGAGACAGAGAGGGAGACAGACAGAGAGACAGAGAGGGGGGAGAGAGAGAGAGAGAGAGGGACGGAGGGAGGGAGGGGGAGAGAGAGAAAGAGAGGAGAGACAGAGAGAGAGAGGATAGATACACTTTCTCTGAAACTTATTTATTTCACAGACTGGCTAGTCTGGCTCAGTATTCTCAGAGTACCTGGTTATACTTGGCTCACTTGGCTTTTGGATAACCTGAGTTTAGCTCCTTTTGCCAAATAGTTCCCAAAATTCCATCTAACTTGAAAGTGGACAGTAGACTGGGACAGTAGACTGTAGACTTCTGACCTGGGGTGGGAGGACGCGGTGTTCTTCCAGTTGTCTTGGACCTCTGTGCCTGGCTTTAAAGTAGAAAAGTGTGTGGATTTTTCTTTAGATTTTTTCCCCACAAAAGTATATAAAAGATATGCTAGTCCTTGCAAATGCAACGTTCTGTTTATTTCAGAAAGTATTTTTTTTTTTCATTTCCAGATTTGCTGTAAATCAGATTATCTTTTCAGAATGATAATTTCATTTGCTTTCTGGGCATTCGTGAGCCACAATTAGAAGAAACACTGCTAGGTTTAAATTAGTCAGTTAATTCAGTGACTCCCTAATTCATGGGGTTTATCTGAAGGTGGTAAATGGGGAGGAGAAGGCATGAATCATAGTTCTGTTGGGGTTACAAGCATTTGGAGGATCTATTGGAGCTGGAGGGCCAGTTGGACTGATTGATGAGAGAGCTTATAGCCAATGCTGCAGTTGGGCCTGGGTGCATCTGGAAGGAAACCCAATACCCTCCCTTCAATCCTTGAACCAGAATGTTCAGGGAATTGGGGGAGGGAGGAGTAGATTAATGGAATTTTCTAGTTAACTGATGCTTAGCCAGGAAACTTTTTTTTTTTTGGTTTGACCTATGATTTTTGGAAATCTTCCTTCTATGCCCACTATTTTCATTTTTATTGAAAATCAATTCTTCTCTCCTTGTTTGATGGGGTTCAGATAGAAACGGTCCTGGGACAAGCTGATACCTTGCTATTAGTCTTTTATATTTAATGTCCTGTGGACTGTTGCACACATGGATACAATAACTGCTTTTTACAGTTGAATAAAACTGTTAGGTTCTCTAGGCTCCCCCAAAAGCATCCTTGATACCATTCCAGTAGCAGACAGGACAGAACTACAGGGATAATATGTTTCCACATTCTGGAGACCTAGAAGAGGTTTAAAAAAAATCCAGTGGGAACATACGGTACCAATGAGAGAGGGCAAGGGACTGTTTGATTCAGCAAATAGCTGAGAATCTGATCATTCATTAGGCACTGTGTGCTCAGACTTCGGAAAGCTTTTTGGTCTGTACAGCTTGTAGATCATGAGTATTTGGTGTAGTGCCATGTTGCAAAAGGTTGTTCGGAAGTTTTTATGGATCATTATTCTCATTCTTCTGTTTTAGTTGTTGAGAGTTTAGAAGGAAGCGGTCCTGGGACAAGCTCTAAATCTGTGACTCTTGGGTGTTTAATGTGTAGCATACTAAACTTTTGCTAGTAGATAAAATGACTTTTCCTCCTAACTGAACACAGGTGCTGGGAAGGAAGGTTCTCCTCAGGGCCATATTAGTCTATGACTTATCGTTGTTTTTGTTGTTCAGTCGTGTCTGACTCTTCATGACTCCATTTGGGGATTTTCTTGCAAAGATGCTGGAGTGGTTTGCTGCTTCCATTTCCCGCTTGTTTTATAAATGAGGAAACTGAGTCAAACAGGGTTAAGTGACTTGCCCAGGATCACACAGCTGTCTTTTGCCTCTTTTTTTTTATCCCCAGAACTTAGCACAGTGGCTGGCACATAGTAGGCACTTAATGAGTGTTTATTGATTGACCTTTTCATTGTTCTAAGTCCATAAATAATATATGTGGTACTTAAGTCTTCCTGAATCCTTTGTTGATTCAAGAGGTTGGGGAAGGGGTATTCAGGAGTCTTCAGTATTGAATATCCCATCCATAATCTCCATTCTGCAGAAATAGGTGGTGCTGGGGTATAGGAGGTGGGGCAGATGAGGAAGGGATTTTGTGGTGGGAAGAACTGACCTCTGAGGATGATTTCTGGGCCATGAGAGAGGAATTAAAAGGAATAATCTCAAAGAAAATGCTGAATTTCATGAACTCTTTATGTGGATGTAAACCCTTCCTTTCTTGGCCCTTGGAGAGAGCTTTGGCTCCCTACATACATACATACAAACGGAAGAAGAGACCTATAAGATTTTAGTTAGAACAGATAAAAACACTCCCTTAAGGTAACTACTAGCACCATCCAAAGCAAACTGGCCCTAAGTCCAAGGACTGGGTGGGTTCAAATCCCACTTCTGACTTACCCTTACTATGTGGCTTCAGCCAAGACATGTAACCTCTCTGGGACTGTTGGGCTTAGTAGCCTCCTTCCAGCTTACATCATTCACTGCCCCGAACACTTGAAGCATCATCATTCCTTTGGATTCCACTGATTTTGAAATTTGTGATCCTTCTGACTGGGAGCTGGGGAAGGTTACTTAGGGAAACCCTTCTTCCTGGAGTAAAAAGATTAAAAGGGAATTATTTGGAATAGTCAGAGAATTAACTGCAATCAGGCTACATTAGCATATAGACAATGGATGCTACTTACAAATCATTCTCATCTGTTCACTTTATTAGGGGCCCAAAGGATTTCTATTTGGCCTAAATTTTCCTTGGTTGAGGTTTGAGTTGCTGCTAAGTACTTGAAAGTGATAGAATTCTAATCTTTAAAAAGAAACAAAATATGTTGTCTAGGGTAGAAGAGAGGGAAAGGGGATAATCATCCCTACCTTTCTAACTGATAGTGCAGTGAAGGGGGGGAGGGGGAAGAAGAGCCCAAATATGCAACTATCCTTTTATCCATTTTTTCATCTCCCCCACAGTGCCTAATGACTAGGTACTCAATAAATATTGATTGAATTGAATAGTTCCCAAGCCTTTCTCACTAGTTTAGTCTGACCTGTCTCCAGTTAATCTAAATTAGTGAAGTTTTTCTGTATTGGGGGACATTCTCACCCATTCCTCCACCCTTTCTTTCACTCACCTGCTGTTGGAAGGTTGTGGGGGGAGGTGGGATCAGCAAAACAGATGTCTTATCTACATTTGACTGAGTGATTCCAACCTGATCAGTAAAGACCCACCTTACTCCTACCTCTCCACTTCTCTCTTTCTTCATCCTGCCTCTCCTCTCCTCTTTCTTTATGGGTTCCATACCCGTCTGGACCCCAGAGGCTCCAACTATATTAAACCCTCTCCTCTTCATTTTCTATTGCTGTTGAAAACCCAAAGCATTGAAAGTGTGAAGCACTTGAAAATCCCAGTGTAGCTCTAGCTGAGAACACAGGTTGACTCAGACTGGATTGTACATAAAGATCTAGCCTGGGAAACGTACTTCTTGTGAGGAGGGCAGAACTATAGGGGAGGGAGGGAGGGAAGGAAGGAGGAAGCAACCAAACATTTTATTCTGTTGAAATTGATTTTCCTGTCCACATGGCATACTAATGAGCTAAGTGGTTAGCTCCAAATCGTTATTGCTACTTCCCAAGCTAAGTTCTTTAACCAAAGAACAAAACAATGACAACAACAACAAAGAAAAAAACCCAACCAACAAAAAACAACCAAACCCACAGAAAGCAGTACAGGTCAGTTATATGTGGCATGGTTGGGGGTCCCATGTAGGAGAGAGTAATCTCCTTCCCATCAGGAAAGAATTGTACTGTGGTATATCTAGATTGTTTTATATTGACTAATTCCATTTTTCAGGGTTTCTCAAAAATTATTTTTTGTGAATTCATTTTATTTGATCATCTAAGGAGCCCAAAGTGTGTGTTTGGAAAGACATTTCATTTTGGATATGAATTGTGATAAGGTCTCTCTTTAGCTTCACCAAGAAAAAAGCCAAACAAAAATCCTAACCCTTTAATATATCGAGGTACATTAGTGATACTGTATAGACTCAGCATTTCTTTGAGGAGAAAGTTAAAACAAAGTCAATAATCTTGTCTGTCTAAATCACCAGCTTTAATCCTAAATAATCGATCATTGCTATAGTTGGTATATTCTATAGTATATATAGAATTGGGGGGAAGGGCAGGGAATCCATGTTTGAAGGCTAAAGGTTATTTTGGTGGAGAGGCTGCAAGTTTAACAAAGAATTTCCTTCCCCAAATGAAGTTCTCATACTCCAAATAGCTCTTAGCAGCTTATTAAAAGATTTCCCTATTTTGTGAACTGGTGCTTCCTAACTGTTGGCAGTCATATTTGCTGCTGCTTTTTGCTCTCCCTTCTTCTGTCTACTCTCTTTACTTTCTGATAAAGTCATAAGGTGACTATAGGGTTCCTTGTGGTGGTCCCACATCTCGTGCTCAGAGGATTTATTTTGTGTTTCAATTCTCTGTGTTTCTTTGTGGCATTCCTCTCCTCCCATGTTACCCCTCAGGAACACGATGAGGGGCTCTGGGGTGTGGACTTCCCTTGAGTGATTTGGATTAGGCATGTGTAGTCTGCTGTCAAATAACAAGTGTGTGGAGATAGTTAACTATTGTGTGAGGATTCTGGGGACGGAAAGCCTTCATCTTTTACTTTTCTAATGGACAATTGAGACATTCAGCTTAGGTTTGAAAGGAAAATGGGCCAGAGTGGTCTAGCTGGCCTCCCAGACTAAAGCTGGGGAAAGAAACAAATAGAGAAAAGGATTACTGATAGAGGAAACAACTGGTCCCTGAATCCTGGGAGAGAATGTTTATTTCCCTGCTCTCTAGGAGGGATTTGGAAGGAGCCATAATCCTGGGTTAGGAGTAATTTGTTACAGCAAGATGATACTTGAGTGGCAGGAGGATTCTGGCTGAGGTAGCAGGACTTTTGTTCAGGGGGGTCGTGGGGCTTTCAGAAGGTCAGCCTCCCATAAATCTCACCCTAGCTTGGGTGTTTGTTCCTCCCCAAGCAAAATTAACCGAAGGCGCCACTGACCTTTCTGCTTCCTGGGTGTAGCATTACGAAGGCATCTCTGCATGCCCATCACAGCCAGAATCTTACAGCAAAGAATAACCAGAGTGAGGGGCCTGCAGGCCTCTTTCCAGTCTGATTTAAAAAAAAATATTACTCAACAGCAGTGCTTGGGCTTTGAGTTGGTCTGGAGACTTCCCCTCATTCCTTCCTTAAAAAAAAAAAAATCAACCAAGAACTACCCAGGATGCATTTTGTTCTATGGCACTGATGAAAGAAGTGAATGAATTTTCATTTGTGTAACAAACCTTTTTTATTTTTAATTTAATTTAATTTTTTGGAGAGGGGATTTGAGAGGTGAGAGGAAGACAACAGGGTATATAGAATTTTTCAAGTTATGATTTTTAACAGAAGTTAAACATTTTATTTCTTTTGCACTCTAGAGCAAGTATTCTTAATATGGGGTCCTTGAAATTTTTTTCAAAAAAATTTTTGATAACTTTCAGTATAATTGGTTTACTTTCATTTCAGTCTTATGTGTTTTATTTTTTTTTATACATTTAAGAACAGTATTCTGGGAAAGGTTCATAGGTTTCACCAGGCTGCCAGAGGGGTTCATAATATGAAAAAGGTTACGAACCCTAGAGAAACCTGGCATGGTAACAAGGACTCCATTATGGAAGTCACATAGGAGATGGAGACCAGTTAGTGTATGAAATTGTGAAATTGTCTGTTTTGTGGTTCCCCCAAAGTTTACTTAAAACTATCTCATCCATACAAATGTTTATTGTAAGCCTAGGATCGCCAGTAGTTCTTTGTCAAGCTTTATGAGGAAGGAGCAGTGGGGATAAAACCTTATAGTTGTACAGTGCTTCAAAATTTACAACAAACCTTCACATATGTTATCTTTGATCCTAATTGCGGCAGTCTGTGAAGCTGTATCTCCTTACACATGTGGGAAACTGAGGCACAGGCCTACAGAAAGAACTTCATTAAGATTATAGAACTTACATAAGATTCATATAGGATCACAGATTTAGAGTAGGAAAGGAGTTTATGAAGTCATCTAGTCGATTCCCATTTTATAGGTAAGAAAACTAAGGCCCAAAGAGAAGTTAACATGTCTTTATTACTTGCTCAAGATTATACATGGAGAAACTGACACGGAGCTGGCATTTGAACCTAAGTTTAGTTTGTATGCACTTAAAAAATGATATGCTATATATACATATACAATTATCCTTTCCACATCATGACGTTTGACTATTGATATATCATGAATTGGCATAAGAAATCAAATGGGAATTTTTTGGGAGCCACAGATGGCACATGAAGAGCAGCAGAAAACACAGAGCCTATGACCAAATACTTAACCCAAATTTTACAATAAGGTACTGTCAGCTCCCCATAAAAGAAAAAGAAAAAAATTTGAGACTTCTTACTCTGATATTAAGGGAAAGCCAAAAATTTTTATGCAGATTTTCCAGATTGTTGGAATGCTACCCCTGTAACCCTTGCTGTATGGAAGGGATAACTGGATATGCATAGCCATATATCATATCTTTTGTACACATTTATATTTATGTCTATGTATATATAAAGTTTATCTGACATTGAGTGGTATTGATTAGAAATAAATTAAATGAGAATGTATCCTTTCAACTTTCTTGGTGGAACAACTAACTACACAGCGAAGTAGCAAGGGCAGTGCCAAGAGTCCTGAACTAAGAGTCAAGAGACCTTGTCTCCTGGTCTAATTCTGCCCCTACCTCTATAAATAACCTTGGACCTTTTTAACAGTTGGCCTTTTGGAGTCCATGTTCTGTAAACATTTCACCAATAACATTTTATGACTTGTCCAAGGTCACACCATGAGGGAGTCTGAAGTAGTATCCAGATTTCCCAGCTCTTTTCTAGGGTTCTATTTATTCAACAATACTTCATTCCTCTTAGCTCTTACAATTCTGTGAAGATTTTCTCTCCTTTTAGCAGTCTATTTATTATTAATACAATCGTATCATAAGAACATCTCTCCCTTTCACTCTTTGCCTGCCCCCTCTCCTATTCTTTTCACCCAGGGAATCCAGTGTGGTCCATTTATTTTATTAAGAATCTTATAGTACCTACCCCTGAGCATGGCAGGCATGGTGCCATCTCAGCATTCCTTCTCATTTAATCTAAAACCAGCAAAAATCAAATTTGTAATGTATATTTGTTTCCTAAACATCTGAGTTGGATTTGGAAGCTATGCTTCCAAGAAGAATTACAGTTATTCTGTGTTTTTTTTTCATAGTTTAACATTACCCATCTTGTTTTCATGCTTTCTCCTCCCTTTAAGGCTGAGAAAGACTTAAAAAATGAGCATGTTTTAAAAACAAAAATATACCAAATCCAATTGGGTACATTTAGTGATTCAGTCTAGTTTCCCTAATCATTTCCAATTCATAGGATCAGATTTAGAACTGGAAGTGGCTTCAGATATTATTTCATCCGACTCCCTTATTTTACATATGAAGAAACCAAGACTCCGAGTTAGAGATATGACAAAGTTCAGCCAGGTAGTAAGTGATGGAACCAGGATTCAAACCTAATTTCTTTTACCCAATATCCAGCTCTTTCCCCTCTGTTAGCTTATCAGTTAACATTAGTTCTTTCAGCAAACATTTATCTTCTATGTACTAGATTCTGGGAGAAACAAAGATGGTTAAGGGATCATCCTGCCCTAAATGAACTCACTATCTTGTTGAAGAATTCACATGAAGATTGAATCAGTACAATGCAGAAACAGTTGGTTGATTGCTTGGGTTCCTGAACTCATGACCCAAGACCTTACCTTGGAACATTAATAGGAAAAAATAATCCTGGGATGATGATGAAGATAATTAACTTGAAAAAAATTATAATGTTTTCCAATCCAAAGGTAGATAGTTTCTGGTAGGGCCTGCCTTAATGTGTGCTTCCATAAAATGTATTCATTTCATCACACATGAAGTGGGGAGTACAAACAGTATCATTCTTATTTTACAAATGAGGGAACTGGCACCCAAAAGAGATTTGCTTATGGCCACATAATAAATCTGGGAGCTAGGATTTGAACACAGTTCTGCTGATTCCCAGGCTTGTGCTTTTTCCACTTTTGAGAATGATGATGATGATTAATTACTAGCATGTGTGTGTGTGTGTGTGTATGTGTGTGTGTGTATAATTTTAAGGTTTGCCAAATGAATTATATGTTATTGCATTTGATTTTTGTAACAACTTAAGGAGGTAGGTGCTGTTATTTTACAGATGAGGAAACTGAGGCTGAGAAAGATTTAGTGATTTGTCCAGGGTCACACAAGAAGTGCTTGTCCTATAGTGGTACTGAGCCCAGGCCTTACTGACTCCAAATCCAGTGTTATCGGTCTACCTTCCCCTTCCATGCTGCATTGTTAGGTTAAGGAACAGGACTGTTTTTTTTTTAATGGAGAGAATTTATGCTAAGCTCCATATGTCCTATGGAAGTATAGGCCCTTGAAACTGGAGGGATATTTAGAAATCATTTGGTCCCATCCCCTCAACTGGATAGAGTCTGGTTATTAAAGCCCTCTGTGATTTGGCTCCAGCGTATCTTTTCAGCTTTCTTTCATCCTGGTTGTCCTCTCATTTTGTGAAGAAATTGAAGTTCAGTGAGAATATAGGAAAAAGTGATGATGGTAGAATGTAACTCACTCATCTTGGATATGTTTCTAGGTTAGTGTTCTTCTAATGTCAGTGCAGAAAGAAGTGACAATTTTTAGATGTAAAAGAGTTGAAAGCAGTGATATTAAAGAGAAGATTCTCTGCAGCCTCATATTGACTTAGAAAAACACAAATTTAACATTAAGTATGCTGTATTGTATTTTTATTTATTTATTTTGTTAAACATTTTCCAATTACATTTCAATCTAGTGCTCTGAATATGACACTTCTGGTTTAAAGTAAGGGTTTTTGAATCGTTTTGAAGAAGGTGAGCTAAACCATGAACTTGAGCAACGCTCCACCTTTGAGAAAATTACTTCTGCAACTAGAAGCCTCTTACAAGGACATGGGACCCTATTTGCTTTAATAACTTCGAGGATTCCTAATTTGTCTGTGGAGTTACTCCTTTCACTGATAAAGATTGTAACCCCTCTAATGACTTGATAGAGCTAGGCCTTGGGAATTACTGTCATTGAAAACTCAAATGATTAGACTAAGTTGAATTGAATTGTTCATTCTTGCAGTCAGCTTGATGCTTCTCCCAACTGAATTAAGCTGGTCCTTGGACAGCAGATAGACAAGCCATGTAACCACATCTATGCAAAAGCCTTTCTAGCTTGGTAAGACCTGCTAGTTAGTACTCTGCAGGCATTGACTTAGAGAAAGTAGCATCACCTCTGCATCGCAATGAGGCACGAGAGTAGGACTTCAGTAGAAGGGACATCTACATCAGAGGGAAAGAGCATCATGAATTTTTGTCTAGCAGTTTGAAGGGAGATCTAAGGTGATGGGTAGATACAGGGAGGGGAAACTAGCAAGATGTTTCCAAGCTGTGAATCTTGAGGTGTGATGATGTTTGGGGTCATTTTCAGGTGAGGATAACTGGGAATCAGACAGGTTATTAGAATTCTGGTAGAGGATTGGAGGTGAGATAGAGGGATAGTACAGAAGAAAACTATGAAGAGAGAAAAAACATTGGGCTAGAAATCAGAAGGCATGCCTTCCAGTCATAGCTGCTTCACTTACTGACTATATGACCTTGGCCAAGTCATGTAACCTCTGTGGATCTCATTTCCCTGTCTGTAAGACGAAATAGCCATGTCCGTTCTGCCTACCTGAGGATCATTGTGAGCATCTCATGAGCAGATGGATACGAAAATACATTGAAAAGACTGTATAACATGTTTGACAGCTGTAAGCTGGTGGTATTATTGTCACATACCTCTTAGAAAAGCCGAACTACATACACTTAACACAAATATGAAGGGTTCCTGAGCCGGAGAAATTCGAAGCCGGCACTAACGTTTTCCATGTTTAGAATTCCCCTGTGCTGGTCCTCCTTTACAGTAGCTCTGTGGTGCCTTATGGGAAGTGCCTGTATTCCTCGGGTGTGTTCTTGATCATTCCATGGTAGGTTCTGATAATTGGACCATTTCTCTTTTGCAGGGATGGTCCTTTTCAAACCCCTTTGCCCCTTTTCTTCCTCTTCCCACTCTCGCACACTGTGTGCTCAGTCTTCTGGCAGCCATGGTTTTCTCTTCAGTTAATGCAGTGACTCATTAAACTTGTGCTTATCTTCAATTACAGTCATCAAAAAGGAGAAATACTTGGGCTACTTTTTTTTTTTTACACATCCTTCATTTTTCTTTTATGAGAGAGACAAGAGACAAATGATCAGTTGGATATACTATGGGACTGGTTCCAAAGTCTGACTTCCTGGGCATGCCCTTAGGTTAGCGAAGTCTTCTCTGCCTCTCCAAGGATATATGGGACAAGACAGTGAGAGTGGATAATGAAGGTGATGTCTCTGAGATCAGACAAGATCTTGACATGAAAAATCCCAAATTGCTTTCTGAAATTATGTTTCATATTATTTTAGTGTTTCACCTGTTCCAAATCTCTCTTCTAGCCTCATACTCCTATTGATGGATTTAGTCAGATAACCAGACAATTTTACCTCTGTCACTACCTATCACCCAATCTTTCTGGGTTTCAGTTTTCTCATCTGTAAAGTGAGGGGGTTGGGCTAGATGACATCTGAAGTCCATTCCAACTCTAGATCTTTGAACCTATGATCTAGCCCTTATCTCTCAGCAAAGACCTCATTATTTGTTTTAACAGAGAAAATCAGGCCATTTCTTGTGAATTTTCTCATTTCTTTTCCTCTGTTTCAATTAATCAACATTTATTAAGTGCCAGGTGCTGTACTTAGCACTGGGGATATAAAAGGAGGCAAAAGACAGCCCTTGCCTTCAAGGAGCTTACAATCTAATGGGAGAGATAATATTCAGACAAATATAAACAAAACAAACTATACACTGCAAAAAGGAACTAATTTGAGAGAGTGAAGACTCTGGAATTAAAAGGGGTTGAGGAAGATTTCCTGTAGAAGTGGAGATTTCAGTTGAGATTTAAAAGGAAACCAGGGAAGTTAGTAGCTGGTACATGTCTCCAAAAGCCCCATGTTGTCATCTAATTCTATCTTCCACTCCAATATTTGAGAGCGAAGTGGTCTATCTTCTTACCACTTGTTTCCCAAATCCTTACTTTCTCTAATGAGCTCCATTAATATCTCTCATCTTTAATCTTTCCCTTTCTACTGGCTTTTTCTCCCCTGACATTAAGCATATTCCAGTCTCCTAAATCCTAAACAAACTTTTTCTTGAGTGTGATTACCGTCCCCTCAAGTTTTCTTACAATAGCCCTATGAGGCAGGTAATGCAAATGCCTCTATCATTTTACCTGTGAGGAAATTTAAACTTGGAGGTTAAGTGACTTGTCTGGGTTACAATGCTAGTGACCATCAAAGTCAAGACTCGAACTTGTGTCTTTCTGACTCTGAGTCCAGCATTTCTGCCACTACACCAACCTTCTCCTTCCTTCTTTCCACTGTCAAACTTCTTTGAAAGAATAATCTACATCTTCTCATCATCTATTAACTCCTTATAATCTGATTTCTGTCTCTGTCACTCTGCTAATATATCAAATTGCTAAATCTCTTAACAATGTAGTGGTCAAATCTGGTGGGGGCTTTTATCCTCTCTTGCCCCTTCTACAACTTTTGATATAGTTGATTACTCCTTTCTTGACAGCCTTTATAGATGCTCTCTCCAAATATCCCTCATATCTCTGTTGTTTTCTCTTTGTCTTTCTCATTCTCTATCTCTCTTTCCGTCTCTGTCAATTTCTTTCTCTATCTTTCCCTTTCTCTTTCTCTCTGTCTCTTTCTTGCTCTCATGGTTTAATTGTTCCTTCTATGTACGTGGCTCTCAATAAATATAGTTCAGTCTTTTCCCTAAACAGTTCCTCATTTCTAATTTTTAACAACTATTTTCTTCTGCATGTCCCATTAGCACCTCAAAACTTAGCATTTCTAAAACGGTATTCATTTCCTTTCCGCCCAAACATATCTTTCCTCATTTTCCCGATTTTCTTGATAGTAAAATCATCTTCCCAGTCACTCAGACTTGAGACCTTGGAGTAATCATTGATTATACCTCTAAGACTAATTCCTGCGCACACATCCAATCAGTTATCAAGTCGCATTATTTCTTTTTACACAATAGTGCTATCTCCCTTCCCCTAGCTACTACACTACTTTCTACTCTACTTTCTACACTACTTTCACTCTAACCCAGCCCCTTACTCCTCCTACCTAGACTAGCGTAAGAGCTTCCTAATTTGTCTCCCTTGCCTCTAGAGGCTCCCCATTACTAAAAGAATAAAATATAAACCTTTTAGCCTAATTTTAAAGCCATCTACTATATGACTTCCACCTATCATATCTTTTCCTTTTATTTCACATTATTTTCCTTCCCACACACTGTGTTTCAGCCAAACTAAACTACTTATGTCTTGCCCTTTCTTGGCTCCCAGCATTCACACAGGGTAAACTCCCCGCCTTCCCCAATGCCTGGAATGTGTTTCTTTGTCTCTGCTTTGTTAAATTATTGTCTTCTTTCAACACTCATCTGTAATTTACACTATTCCTTCACTCTCATGAAGGCTTCCTTGATTTCTCCCAACTGAAGTGCTCTGTTCGTCAAATAGAGCACTTTAGATCCCCTTCCCTTTTCCTTTACCACAGTTGGCCTTATATCATACTGTTCTTTTTTGTGTAAGTTATATTCCTTTCATTAGATTCTAATCTCTTTAAAGCCAAGGACCAGGTCAGTATTCATCTTTGTTTTTCTAGAGTGCTTTCCATGTTGTGAGCTACCGTTTGTTGAAATTCTAATTGTATTTTTTTGGGAAACTGTTACTCTTCATACAAATACATATGGCAGCTTCTGGTTGACCCAAACAAAATTGCAACTTGAATATTTTAATCTTCAACAATTCTGGATAAGTGAAAATTTGTCATATTGAAAAATCACATTTATTTTCTCTATAAGTTTAAACTAACAGCTGTTCCCTTGCTGGTCATAGCAAGACAGTCAAATTTGTTTTTCTTCCTTTATTGGAGTGTAATAGCTAAAGAATTATTCAAGGGGGGCAGTATGTGTATGTCCATCATAGAGCTGTTAATTTTATGCTTGTCTTTTGAGATTTTAGGATTACAAATGAGAGGCCTGAAAAGGACATACAGTTGAATGCCTTTATTTTTATAGATTATGAAACTGAGGCATGGAATGGTAAATGACTTGCCCAGAGTCACAAAGGCAGTTACAGGGGATGAACATAAAGTTATGCCCTCTGACTCCAAAGTGAACACCCAGAGAAGTCAGAGAAAGTGTTTTGTTCCGGGCTCTTGTCAGTTTTGTCTTTTTTCTATAAAGTAAGGGTCAGGAGATAAGGTGTCCAAATCTGCCACTAACTGGATGTGTGACTTTGGGCATGTTGTATTTTCCCTCTAAGAGATGGTTTCCTCATCTGCTAAATGAGGGTGTTGGATTAAATAACTACCAAAGACCCTTCTAATCCTGAGATATTTCTGGGTAGACTTTAGCATGTTTTATTTAAATATTTGTGATGTGATAGGAATAAGAATAATTATATGTAATAATTCCCAGTATTTATATATTGCCTTAAGGTTTGCCAAGTGCTATCTATTCATGTATTATATCATCTGAGCCTATCTTTGCAACAACTCTATGAGATAGGCACTATTGTTATTATTCCCATTTTACAGATGAGCAAATGGAGTCTGAGAGTGAGTTTTGACTTTGAATTTCCCAGCATCACATAATTCCTTAGGCAAGGGGCGACTAGGTGGCGCAGTGAATTAGAGTACCAGCCCTGGAATCAGGAGGACCTGACTTCAAATCTGGCCTCAGACACATAACACTTATTAGCCGTGTGACCTTGGGCAAGTCATTTAACCCCAATTGCCCTGCCTTCAGCCCCCCCCCCCCCAAAAAAAAAAGCAAAAAAAATTCCTTAGGCAAGATTTGATTCCTATATCCTTGCCTCTAAGGTCTATCCCCTATCCACTGTGACACCCAGCTGAAAATGTATATAGGGATATGAAGCAGTGTCATATAAGGGACATAGGGGTATCCTTGGGGTCAGTAAGACCTGAGTTGTAATCCTTAATCTGCTGGTGCCGCCCCAGGCATATCTCTAAGACAAAAATCACAAGTGAGTTTCTAATGGGACATTGAATGATAAATATAGTTCAGGGCCAAAAGAAAAAAAAAAAGGGTATAGGGAGTCTCTTTTAATTGGTTCTATGAAAACATGAGGTTAGATAGAATGATATTTTAGGCAGTTTGGGGGACTAAAAGCTGCTGATCTCTACCATTAGCTCAGATTTTCACTGATTAGTGAATTTGTACCTCAGGTTGTCCTCCATCTTCCCCACCCCCACCCCCCTATGTCTCTGTCTCGTGTGTGTATATGTGTGTGTGTGTGTGAGAGAGAGAGAGAGAGAGAGAGAGAGAGAGAGAGAGAGAGAGAGAGAGAGAGAGAGAGAGGCAGAGAGAGAGGCAGAGAGAGAGAGACAGAGAGAGAGAGACAGAGAGAGAGAGAGAGACAGAGACAGAGACAGAGTCACAGACACAGACACAGACACAGACAGACAGAGGCAGAGAGACCTTTTCAGTAAGGATTCAAGATGTAGGGTTTGGTCATATATTAATGACGTGAAACATAACTGACCAAGGCAATTATTAGTAATTATTTATAATGATGCAGTTAAGCCGTGTTCTACTTTTTTCATAATAACCTAGTGAGTTCAGTTGTTCAGTTGTGTCTGACTCTTTGAGATCCTGTGGTCTGTAGTATTCCAGGCCCTTCTGTCTTACTGAAGTCTATTCAGGCTCATGCTTGTTGCTTCTATAACACTCTATATCCATCTCATTCTCTGTGGTACCTTTCTCCTTTTGCCTTCAATCTTTCCCAACATCTTTCCCAGTGAATCTCATCTTCTCATTATGTGACCAAAATATTTAAGCTTTCCTTCCAACGAATCGTCTGAATGAGCCAGGTAATACAATATTCTATCCCCATTATTTTTTTTTTGCCTTTTGTTTGGGAGGGGCAATTGGGGTTAAGTGACTTGCCCAAGGTCACACGGCCCATTTTTGTGTTAAGTGTCTGAGGTCAAATTTGAACTCAGGTCTTCCTGACTCCAGGGCCGGTGTTCTATTTGCTGTACCACCTAGCTGCCCCATCCCCATTTTACAGATAAGGGAACTGAGTTTCTGAAAAATTAAGCACTTTACCACATGGCCACAAAGCTTGTAAGTGTCAGAGACATAATTTGTACCAGGACTCCTGATTTCTAGGCTCAGTACTGTATTCATTATGCCATGCTGTCTCTTATTACTCAGAATGTGTTTCTATATCATAATTGACAGTGTGTTAGAGAGGGCTCATATGGCTTGGCTGGGCATCACATCTCTAAGCAGCTCTTCCTAACTAGATGGGCACTGAGCTTTTTCCTTGACTCTCAAGCTGGCTTCCTGTGCTGGTTTATATAAAATTCACCAAGTAGAGTTTACAGGTAACAAAGAAGCAGACGGTGTTCTAATCATAAAATAAATACCCTTCAATAAAAATTCATGTATAGTCCCTTAGACACACACACACACACACACACACACACACACACACACACACACCCCCCAATGGAATCTGAATCTGGGTGAATTTCCAGTGAGGGGGGAATGTCTTTCCCTAACACAGAAAAATGCCTCCACAGTCAAGCAAGTGAGGAATTTCACCTAAAAACAAGAGAATGATCCTTGTGGTTTGATTTTCTTGTCAACGATTTCCTTCAATGGGAGGTTATGCCAAAGTCTCTGGGGAAATGTGTGAGAGATTTTGAAAGTGTGAGCCTTTTTCCAACCAGATTTGTCAAGGGCATTTTGTTTTATTTTTGCTCTTCCATTTCAGAAAGACGGGGTAGTTATTTGGGTGAGACTGTGGTCTAGTGGTTACAACTTGGGACGGTGAGTCAGAGCCCCCTGGCTCTGACTATTCCTAGTTCTCTGCTTGAGTCACCCGCCCATGAAGGCCTAGCCCCAAAAGTCACTGTGGGCCACTGAGCATATTTTCTTGAGATATGTTATTTTGGATGTCTCTCTTTGCCAAGTTACTTCTTAGATGTAAGGGAGATTTTCTGCTTTATAGTTATTTGCAGGACTTTTTTAGCCACCTGCTCTTACAAACAAATAAAAAGTTGAGTGTCAGTTCGTCCATCTGTTGTACAGAATGTAAAAGGAAGAGATATCTTCTCCCAAGGAGGTGGAGTTTGTGATAGTTTTATTATTATTTTAAAAATTACTCTTCCTTTAAAAAAATTAAAAGACCCATTAACTGTGCCCAACATGATAGTTATGTTCATCCTCTTCATCGCTTTCACGGGGGGTGAGAGAGAGACAGAGACACATAGGCCATCCCTGGAGCATTGGAAGTCTACATAGAACTGAATTGTATGCACATAGGAACAGGACAGGACCTTGAGAAGCAAATTTAACTCCCTAATTTTGCAGCTGGGCAATATTGAGTCCCACCCAGAGAGAAGAAATGATTTGTCCAAGATCAGATAGTAGGTGAATTAGAGATTCTGAGATGAGGACCCAGACTTGCCTGATGATTCTCAGTCTTGTTCCTTTAGGATCATATTGGGAACAGCAGTCTTTTCAGCCCAGTCTTTCCCACCTCGGCCATCATCCTGGGAAGCAACCCTTATGGAGATACAGCCTGGTAGCTAGTTTCTGCAGATGTGATAAGCCATAGTTAGTAAAGACCTAGAAAAGAAAGTCTTTCTTCTTTCTCACCACCAAAGTCCTTAGTTAGCATTGTCATAGAGTTCAACATCAGATCCTGCTATCATTTTTCCCTTTAAAAAATGACATTAAAGAAGAGGTCTTACTATCTGCATTGCCATTATACTCTAACAACCAGGGGACTTTTCTATTGACTTGCAGCTGAAATTTTCCATATGTGCTGTATCCTCCTTTAGAATATGAACTCCTTCAGAGTAACATTTATTTTTCTTTCTTTCATATCCCTATTTCTATTTCAGTGATTTGTGCGTACTAGGTACTTAATAAATGCTTCCTTCCTTCATTCATTTTCTTTAATTTTAAGTTGGAAGGGACCTTAAAAAGGCTATCTGTCCATTCTTACCCTCGCATTACATAGATGAAGAAACCTGAGGGAAAGCTAACTTAAGTGATTTGCTAAGGGTCACATAGGCAGGAGGTAGCAGAGCCAAGATTTGAACTAGTTTGCTCCTTCTACTTCATTCTTTGCCCTGCACAGTGCTTCTCCCCCAGTTTCTCAAGAGACTTGATGAATCCAGTAGATGAAGATGGCACTGATTTGTTCTTTTGCCTTTTTTTGGGGGGGGGGCCGGCAGGGGAGGGGAAGGTAGGGGTGTGGTGAGGGAGGAATTTGAGTACTTGGCAATGTTTACCTTTTTCCTCTGTGCTGACATTTTAACAGACTCTAAAACCCGCTTTGATATCTCTCAAGCACATTGGCATAACCTGTGTTTGGGGTCTTTGCACAGAGAGAGGCCTAAAGCTTAACTTAAGCTCCCTAAGACATATCATAAAACACTATTTTGGAAAAAACCCTAATGATCCATGATCAGAACATTATTATTAAACAAGGGATTGAAATGTTTAAGCCTAGATGGTCTTATTTTTTAAAAAATGAAAACTGAGTCGAGGCCATTTCATCGGTTTTCAGTGCCGTAATTCCCACAGCCCCTTTTGATTCCAGTTTGCTGAAAAGTTTAATGTTTTTGTAGGCAATTCATAATTTCCACGTTGAGGCGGCTAAGGAGGAAGAGAGCCTGAGCCAGTGGTGTTTTCATAGCAGGATGGTGGGAATTTTTTTTCCCCCTCTAGAATGTAAAATGAGTGTCAGACTTCTGGGAAAAATCTGGTGAGAGGTATTCCTAGCCCTACTCAAATCCAAGGCACCACCTTCTTCAAGATGTATTTAGGACCCCAAAGAATAGAATTTCCTGCTAGTTAGCATCACAAGGAAGGAAAGGATTTTCCTCTTGGCTGCAATAGGACCGAATTTTCATTTTCCTTGTTATTAATAAGGACCTATTGCAGAAGAGGACAAAATCTGTCAAATCCATCTTTTCTTTCTTTTTTTCTGGGGTGGTGGTGGTGTATATATAACCACTTCCTCATCAAGAGTCCTGACCATGTCTTCAGCCGGCAAGACTGTCCCTAGAGTTTTTGCTTTACAATCTCCAATGTCATTCATTGATTTGTGGGGGCCATGCAATTATGTGTCATATCATGCCATTGTTAAAGTTGTGGGGGGTGGGAGTGGGGAGAGGAGGTGTTTGCTCCAAGGTAACTCTGAAGGCCTGTATGCCCTTTCTTCACCATCTGGATTCAGTTAGCTGTCTCTCGGTAGTGGGGCCGAGTCTCATTTCCTCCGACCAGTAATGTTATATAGGCAGTGATCCTGTTCTGCCCTAACATAATTGAAAATTATGTGTATTGTAGGCTCTCAGCGCTGAAATGTAGGCTCGTAAAAATATGTGGTGCAGGTAGCCTGTGGAGATTGGATCTGGCACACAATGAAGCTTTTATGTAAAGTAAGAATTATAAGCCTTCACATTAATATTGCATTATGGGAATGACAATTCATGGGTGGAGGGGTCTTTGAGGGAGGCCTGGCACATAGTAGGTGCTTAATAAAGCCTTGTTGACCGACCTTGAACAAAACTAATGCTTCATACTTTATCAAAAGAATGAGCTTCTGAACACAAGCAGATTTGGCTCGTGTGGTGTTCGAGGTAGAAAACCATTCCTTGGTCTAGGCCGCAGGAGCTGCTTTTAGAGGTGGGTTGAGGTCCAATGTGACTTTGTCTTGGCATTTTTGTTTTTAAAGTTGTGGTGGAGAGGTGAGCATTGGCGTGCTGCCATTTTGGTAGGCCTCAAGGAAATGACTCTGTGGAGTGGTTTTGACCAGTGTAGCCCATGTGTTTATGTGGTTGGTGCCCCCTGAGTGAGAATGGGAAGAAGTCAGAGGCACACAGTCTCCCCATAGCAGGCTGAACAAACTTCCATAGTAGTCAGAGAATATTAGAGATGGAAACAAAGTTAGAGAGAGCAACTGGTTGTGCTTCTTCGATTTTAGAGGAAGAAAATGAGGCTCTGACAAGTTGTGTGATGTGCCCATGAGTCTGTAGGCAATGGCAGCATTGGAAACACAGGTCCCCATATATTTATCTCTGGGCATCAGACTGATGCTGTGGTGTCAGACTAAGAAATATAATTTTTGGTGTTCAGATCCCAATTGTTCCTTTTTTTCTGCCCTGTCTAGAAATACGTGTTGTTCTTCTAGGCTGTTGAAAAAAGTACCTTCTTTACCTGGGATGGAGGTGACCAGCCTGGAAGAAATCCAAGATCTTTAAAAGTTTAAGTCTTCAATCTGCTTACTTAGGAATCTATTTTAAAAAATACCTTAAGAGGGTCACTTGTTTTAGGAATCTTTAACATGATTATGCCTATAGCTTTTAATTCAGCAAATATTTGTTTTTATATTTATTTTTACTATTTTATCTTACTATTTGCTTATTAAATATATTTCCTTGATGTATGCTCAGTCCTAGGAGAGCGCTGCCTAAGCAATTCCTTCACCTGGGGCAAAAATAGTTGTGTTGCAGACAGCATTGTCAGGGATGAGGTAGAAGATGTGATTGCAGGAGTAGCCATGCCATGAGAGGGCAAGTCTGACCCCTGTAGATTCTGACTTGTGGCCCTCTGGGAGTTGTGGTGGTGGTGGTTCCCCAGAGAAGAGTACCACAATGATGGCGATCCTTAGGGTGGTGCAGAAGACTGGCCAAGGGATCAAGGGCACAAATGACCATGAGATAAGGGGAGGGGCAGCAGTCTTTGGACACCTATAGGAAGAAAATTGTTAGCCTGTTGTGTTCCTCCTTCTTCCTCCCTCCGACCCCCACGTTGCAGTCCTGGGACCAGGCTTTTCCCTAGTTCTAACCTTGGATTAGGTCCTCTGGGTGATGCAGAGATGAATAAGATGTGGCCCTTGCTCCTTGCTCAATGAAATTTATAATCCAATAGGGGAATTAAGGCATTTACATAAATAACTTAGAAAATAGAATATATATATATATATATAAGCGCTCAAGGAAGGTGTGGGACAATGTGCTATTGATAGTTCCAAGGAAGGAGCATCACATTTAGCTTCAGGGGAAGGGGGAAGGGTCAGAGAAGGCTTTATGGAAAAGATGTTATTTGATCTGGACCTTTATAAAATGGATAACATTTCAGGAAGGTTCAAAGAGTATTCCAGCAGTAGGGGCTGATCTGAACCAACATTTGGATTTTCCTCTGGGCAATGGGTTACTATTCTAGGTGGATGAGATTACTTTGTGTAGGCTGCATTGGAGAGAGAAAAGACTGCAAGTGACGTCAGAAAGTTAGGATAATCTTCTAGGCAAGAAGTAATGTAACTTGAAGTAAAGTAAATTACTTTAAAGTAATTCTGTGCGAATAGGAAAAGGGTCCAGATGGGCATAGAAAGCACACAGTAGTGGTAGGCAGAAGATCTGTGCTTTGATTTCTTGGCACTCCACTTGCTTCTTGTGTGACCTTGGAAATAGCATATTACCTCTGGACCTCAGTTCCCTCATTTGTAAGACGATTGAGATTAGATTTAGTTATATGACCTTGAAGGGCTCTTGAAGGGCTCACTCGCTCATGGAGCAAGTGTAGCCCTGTTTCTTGGTAGTGCCCAATATAACCATAACAGGAGTACATTGTCTAATTCAGGAAGGTTGGGGCAAGATTTAACCTAATGGTTCCTTTATTCTCAGTCTGAGGGCCAAATATGTATCTTCATTGTGTATATTTAGAAATGTCTGGTCTTTGGAAAGCATTAGCGTGCAAGACACATTTGTTACCAAGGAATATATTTGTTTCATAGTTGATTGGGCTGGAGGCTGAATTATCTCTTAGTCTCATTGAATGTGTAAATCAAGGACAGTTACATACTTCTCTTTCAAATAAAGGATGATTATTATAAAAATGAGGATAGTCTGCTTAAAGGCAGATTTGGAATGGATGGTTTCCTTCTACATCACTGTCTGAGGTATTGTGGTACAGTAGAAAGAGTACCAGATTTAGAATCAGATTTTGGGTTCATATACCAGCTCTACGTCCAGATATCCTTGGACAAATCACTTGACTGTCTTTGGACCTAGGATTCTTCATTTGCAAAATGAGATGACTTCCGAGATGTCTTCCAGCTCTCTGTCTGTCTGTCTCTCTATCCTCTTTCTCATCACACCCCTTTCCTCCATTATGATTGGGATAATATTAATGGGATCATTCAGGGTAACAGTCTTTCGAAGTTAACTATACAATATTAATTAAAAGGTGAAATCATTCTTTAAAAGTTGGTTTTATCTTTGGGCTTGCTAAGCAACGACCATACCAATGGGAACCTCTTATGTTGTTTTGTTATGTACACGCATGCACGGGCACACACACGCATACGCACGCACTTACTCTGTTTTTCTCTCCCATTTTTGTTTCTCTTTCCAGTATCTCCAGATGAAATGGCCACTGCTTGATGTTCAAGCAGGGAGCTTACAGAGTAGACAAGCCCTCAAGGATGCAAGGTCTCCGTCTCCAGCACACATTGTTGTAAGTAATCTCACAAAGACAATTCTTGCTGTTATTGAGAAAAGTTATTTTGATGTTAAGAGTTTTGTATTACAATTTTTCCTGTCTTTTTTTTTGAGGGGTACATATGTGCAGGGGAGGCAAAAGAGAGACATAGGATGGAGAGTTCTCTTGAAAGTAGTATTATTCCTAACGACCTCCTGGCTGGTGATATATATAAGAAGTAGCAAAACCAGAAATTTATGCTCTTTCCCAGTTTTGTGAATTTTTCTTCCACTTTGATTTCTCCTGGGTCCAATCTGAATGGAAAAGCTACTCGAAGGCATGAGTATGTCATTACCATGGTTCTATGAATGACATCAAGGAGATGATAAAAAGCCAGATTTCCCTTCCATGGCCTATGATCCTCCTTCCTTCCCCTCCATTCCTGGATAATAATGGGCAGGAGGTGGGGGAGGAGGGAATCAAAAGCCCCAAAGGAGGGAAGTCCTTCATTTTTAGGTTTTTGAATGTAGCAATATCTTTCTCACACAAAATTAGCAAAAGATTCTCTATACCTAAACATCATTTAATGATAGAGTAAAAATGAATTTTAGAGACTAAGGCTTATTTGGTATATGCGGTTGTAAATTTTGTGGCTGTGATGTCAGAAACAACTTGTGATTAACACCAAGCAGTGACCACATTCATGAAGGGCTTATGTCCACATATATTTTTAATGCACTTTCTTACTAAAGAGTTTGTAGACATGGAAAGCAGAGTTTGTAAATTAACCTCTTGAGAAGATAGCTTGTACTTATTAGAATATTTCCTTCTCTATATTTTATCATATGTTGGACTTTATATTTTAAAAATAATTAATGGATGGCACATTTTTATAATTAATCTATGACAGGTAGAATTATGCAAAACATGGAACTATTCATGTATATTTTATTGAGGATCATAAAATGCTATCTTTGTATATTTTGCCTCTATTATGTTTAATTTTTAAAAATGAGATTTATTATATACACACTTTTTAAAAGAAAGTCTTAACACAGTGTGGTTAAAATTTATTTAAAATCTTGAAAATATCTTCTCATGCAAACCACAGCCATTTGAATATATTTTATTCAGAGAAACATTCCTCTCTCCAGTTTAAATAGTGGTATAGAATGTAGCACAATAAAAATAATAATGTCGTTAAAAACATTTTTTGGTTGGTGTTATTGTGGACAAGAGGTAGCCTGGCCTCATGGATGGGGGCTTAGCTCTGGAGTCAGGAAGCCCTGGGGGTCAGATTCCACTTCTGACACATAGAACTGTGTGATCATGGGCAGGTCCTTTAACTTCTCAGAATCCCAAGTAACACTCTAAGACTTGTAAGTTATAGATCAAGAGTCCCTTTGGGGCATTGGTAGATGGAAGTTTCCATATGTGTGATTCTCCATTCTCCTGAAGATCAATTACAAGACTGCACCAAAAAAATAATAATAACTATAGATTTTCCTTTTCAACATTAACAACTTGGGTAGCATGAAAAAATGAGAAGTAGAGCACTATTTGCTGTGAACTTTGTCTTAAAACTATTTCTTTTGTTCATCCAGATAGAATTGCTTCATTTCATGGAATTCTAGAATGTTAGATGAGGAAATTAGGAAATCTTAGAAATAATTTAGTCTAGTCTTCCATAGTATAAGGGAAAGAATACTAGATTTAGGGATCAGAAGATCTGGGTTTAAACCCTGGCTATAGTCAAACTCCTTTGGGCCTTTGTTTCCCCTTGTAAGAGGAGGTGAGGGAGAGACTGGATGATTTCTGAAGGCCTTTCCACCCCTAAACCCTGTGATCCTTCAATTTACCAATGAGAAATCTGAAGGCTCTTGAAGGGAAGTGATGTATCCCAGGCCACTCAGTTAGTCAGGAGTAGAGTCTGAACAAGAATCTACCTTGAGCTTCTTCTTGGTATACCCTCTTTTTAGGAAACCCTAGACTTTGGCTTCATCTTCCATTAAATGATAAGGTTAGAATAGATAGCCTCTAAGATACCCTTCTAGCTTTCAGTCCTTAAGCCAATGATCCTAGTAGAAACAAAGCCAGCCTGTGTATGCAGTTCCATTACCTTTAATTGGGTGCCCTGTCAGTGAAATCATCAAGGCGATAATGTAACTGCCAACTTGGGAGCCTTGAGTTGGCTTCCCTTAGAGATGTGACTTCTCAACAAACAAACAAACAAACAAATAAAGAAATGGAAGTGAGACACTGAGAATTTCTCTTGGTGAGTCAGTGGTTGATTTGGATAAAGGTGTAGAGCCAGCAGAATGTATAGTTGAAAGGAACTTTCTCTAAACCAGAATTTCTTAACCTTTTTTTTTGGTCATGGACCCCTTTGACAGTCTGGTGAAACTTATGGACATCTTCTCAGAATGATGTTTTTAAATTTAAAAAAAGAGGGAATACTTAAGATGACAAAGGAAACCAATTATATTGAAATAGAATTATCAAAATATTAGAAAGCAGAACAAAAACACGTTCATGGACCTCAGGTTAAGACCCCCTGCTCTTAGTCCAAATATCTGGTTTTAGAAGTGAGGAAACTTAAGGACCAGAGAAGAAAAATGACTTGCCTGATATACTCAGACATTCTGAGTCTAAATCCAGTGTTCATTCCATTATCCTACTCCGCAACCTTCATTTTACTGATAAGGAGCCTGCGTCTCAGAGAGCTGATTTTGATATCTCAGTAACATAGGGCTAACAGAGCTGAGACTAGAAACCATACCTCCTCCTCCTCCCAGTGTCCTTTCCACAAAATACTCTCTGCCTGGTCCATTTGGGTGAACTGGAGAGATGGAGAAGCTTTTTTTTCAACTTTTTCCAAGTGTGGTGTAGTAGAAGGAATGTTAGATTTAGAATTGGGGGGCCTGGGTACAAATCCTTGCTTTGTCCTGTTATCTGTCACATTGAACAAGTGATCTAACCTCTCCAGGCCTCAGTTTTCTCCTGATGGCCACTAACTTGCCATCCAGAACAGAAACTATGATTTTGTGATCCTCTAAGATAGGTCACACTCTTAAGATTGACTTCTGCTAGTTCAGAATGGTTGGTTGGAAATTTTGCTATGGAGAAAGAAGAACATTGCTTTTAGAAGTCTTAGGGGTTTGTCTTTCTTTTAGTACAAAGCTGCCCTGGGTCTTTGAAGGGGATGTGAGATGGGCAAACTCTGTTGTAGGTGTGCCCTTCTGTGGTCTTCAGATCGCTTTCCTCCACTGGCTTTGAATTTGCATTGAGAGTGTAAACTTGGGAAGGTGGCTTGTAGCCAACGAAAACAAGTAGGGTTGTCCAGGTTCTAAGAACCTTATATTCACATTTGGAAATTGAAGATCAGTGCAGGGGGCAGGGACTAGAGATGGCAGAATATTTTTCCAGGAAGCCTGAGTCAGATTCAGTGTGGGTTTTGGCTAGGCAGGCAATAGGAGTGTCTTAAGGACCATTTTCCTCTTTTGTTCAGTGAAAAGCATGTTGCTTACCATAGCAACCACTTTGAAGCATGTAGTACCTCAGATATGGAGACCCTCATCCAAGGAGCCCCAGCTGGGAGTTGTAATATGATCTTTTGTGATCCTTTCAGTCTTCTTAGGGGGGGCAAAGAGAGTGGTGGAACAAGAGAAGGAAGGAGCTAGGGCAAAAGAGGGATAAACAGTATGTTTAGTAAAGGCAAACCAAAGTTTGTGGAACATCTAACGCTTGTGTTTTAACTAAATTATATGTTTTATTCTGGGTGAATTTGGTCATTAATTGTGTATATGTGTGTAGCAGTATATTCCGTTAAGAACATATGAACGTGACATTCTGAGGAAGTGGTGGTAATGACAGGGAAAGGAGTCAGGTGAGAAGGGTTGTAGAAGGCAGCAGCTGGATTAAGATGTGTGTAGGGCCCTGAAGTCAGGAGGACCTGAGTTCAAATGTGACCTCAGACACTTTGACACTTAACTAGCTGTGTAACCTTGGGCAAGTCACTTAACCCCAATTGCTTTGCCTTACCCCTCAAAAAAAAAAAAAGATGTGTGTAGTGTCTTCTGCATTATGATTCACACTCCCTCACCCTTAGCCTGTTTTGTTGCCGGTTTGGGTGAGTAAAAATTGATGCCAATTTGAATTGCAAAAAATATGATTTAAGTTTTTTCAGTGGGCATAAAGGAATGTTAACCCTGGCCAAATTTGTGTTGGGTCACAGATGTGCATGAGAATTTAGTACACATGTGTACTGTGGGCATGTGAAGTTATATGTAATGTGTGTTGTACTTTGTATTCTAAGTTCAAATTAGAGCCAGTAACATTTGGATATCTGTAAGATTTCACATGAACCTTACCTATCAGTGTTTAAATTAGCCAACTAACTCTAAAAGGTTTCAGAATTGGACTTTGCTGTAATCTAACAGTTATTTCACCCTTGTGTTGTCTTGTTTTTCATTAAAAAAATGCAATTTCTTAATCTTTCATCAAAAATATTTCAAAATAAAATGACTTAAAATCATCCCTAATTTCTCTGAGATTTAAGATATATCCTAGTATTTTGGCCAAACTATTTCTTAATTTTTTACTTAAAACTCAGGAGCAGAGGCTTTGGTTAGTAAAGATATTGATAGACACATGTACCTAGAAAAATAGGTATTTTCCTGTAAATTTAGGCTGGGATAGTAGTACATAGAGGGTCAGGCATAAAAAAATAGAGAAATATTGGCAGGATATTTTTGTTTGATTATCAGCCCTTCAGCAAGATTTTAGTTCATGTGGTGAGTTGTTCATACACTAGATGATTTAATTTAAATTTTGTAATGTCATGCATTGAGTAAATGTGCCTAACAGGTAGAGTTTGAGGTTACAAATAAGATATTAATTAAAAAAAAAACCACAACAACCGACACATTTTAATTCCTGTAACTGACACTGCATCCTGTTTGTTATATGTAATCCAGCTGCTGCTAATCTGTGTTCAGAAGTGAAAGGGAATTATTCCCAAGGGATACTATCTTCATTGACTGGCCAAAAGCAAATGTGAATTTATACAAATTCCATTCTTTTCTTTCTCTTCTCTCCTTTTGCAAATGACCTGAATAAGATCAATATTCAGATTTAGGAAATAATCAGATCTCTTCCCCCCACCCTCACTCCCTTTTCTTCTCCTTCCTAGTCACTGTATCTCTTGCTGGGGGCTGGGAGTGTCTTTTGCCCATTCAAAACTTCTCCGTGCAGGTGTGGCTGGCATCTTTTTCTGTTTCTTGACTAGGTTTTGCCTATTTCAAAATAACTGCAAAGAAAGTGGAATCCTACTGAGTCGTAGTCTTCTGAGACAATATGCTCAGTTGAAACTACTCCAGTTGATTAGGTGAGCCCATGGGTTATAGAAGGCTTTCCCTGGATGCTACCTCTGGTATCTTTGCTATACAAAGACTTTCATTTAACTTCCTTTGTACCTAGCAAAAAGAGATGCTGTACCCCAAATGGTGGTATTTTGGCATAGTATATCTTTTACAGAACGGCAAAAGGCTTCCCAAATTCTTACAATTTCTTCGGGGTTGACTTTTGAAGTTGATGTGGATTTTTACCTTGGGGTAGATTTCAAGTGCGGCTTGTTCTTCTGAGTAATGAGCAGAGAGGTGTGGGATAAGAAAGCAGGCTGAGTCCTGAAGAACAAAGGACGGTAGCAGGGTGGGTTGTTTTTTTTTTTTTTTCCCATTTTGTTTAAATGCTGAAGGAGAGAAGAAAACTCTTCACAAAATGTGACATGATGCGGAAAACTTCAGGCAAGGTTTGTACCTACGGTATGGAGCTTTTTCTCAGTATGCATAGGGGATAACATACCTCTGATTATTTTTGTTACTGAATTGGGGAGGGGAGGCAGTTACTTATAATTTAGAGTAAAAATTTCACCTTTTTACTTGGTACCATGGAAAAGAGTGATAAAATTAAAGTGTGACATGGGGCAAATCACAGGCTTTGGAGGTTGGGCCAGATTGTTTCTAAGGTCCTTCTAGCTCTGAATCCATGAATTTAAGACTATAGTAGATATCAAAGAAGGAGCAAAACCACTTTTAGAGATTCCAACCCCTCCCCCCCCCTTTGGCTGATACAGTCATTACAGCACTTTTTTTTGCTTTTTGGAGGGGGAAGGTAGGGCAGTTAAAGTTAAGTGAGTTGCCCAAGGTCACACAGCTAGTTTTGTGTTAAGTGTGTGAGGCTGGATTTGAACTCAGGTTCTCCTAACTCCAGGGCCAGTACTCTATTCTCTGTACCACCTAGCCACCCCAGTCATTACCCCCTTTAGGAGCGGAGCTCATGACCTCCTTTGGCCAGAGATACTATTGAGATATCTTTGTGGTATAAGCCCTTTTGTTTAGATTTCAGCTGTGACTCAGATTCATAAACATGCTTAGTTTTGCAAGGAATGTATGAAAGAAAAATCATTTATTAATCACTTACTGTGTGCTAGGCACCATGATGAATGCTGGTGATACAAACAGTGGAAACTGTATGGATTCTGAGCTCACAGAGTTAGCATTCTCTTAGAGGGAGACAGCACATATTAAAGAAGTCAGTTCACTGAGCATTTATGAAGTGCTTATTTTGGACCAGGCAGAGTGCTAAGCACTTGGTATACAAAGTCAGGCAAAACCTAGTCTGTCCTCTCAAGAGTCTTACATTCTAGAGGGTCAATAACTAGGTATGTACAAGATATATACAGTACAGTCATCTGTTTATTGAAGAATCTTCTGATGAGATCACCAAGTCAGCTATCATACAAGGAGAAGAGAAGTCCCCAAGGGCTATAACCTTGCGGGGGAGGCACCTGTGTCTCGGGATTGTGGCCTGTGTATTACTATCAAGAGAGGCTGAGAAGGAGTAGTCTGATTGGTAGTGGGAGAACCAGGGGAGAGTAGTGTCACCACAACCCACAGTGAGTAGTGTATCTAGGGGGAAGTGTTGATTGAGGCTGTGGAGAAGTCAAGAAAGATGAGGACTGAGAAAAGTGCCAGGGAATTCTAATAGGGGTTGATGCTGCATTTTGAAAGTGGTTTTCAGGGAAGGGAGTTTGTTCTGATGAAGGAGAGTGAATTCATCCCCAGGGCAGTTGAGCTACTCATCCTTTCCAAAAGCAGTGTTGCTGTTATTTTGGTTATTATGTGCAAAGTAAGTAGTAGAAACTGAGGAGAAAGCAGGACAGATAGAAAAATGATTTCAGTAGGCAGGTAGATGGGATGTAAAGAAAGCATCACTTAGTTTGAAACGGGCTAGGCAAGCTTGCATCCCTGTAGTCTCTTTTTGAACTGGCCCAACTCCTAAGGTTCTAAAGCTTATTAAAGATTACTTCCCCTGGGACCTCAGGGCATGGATTCTGCAGTGGGGTCCTGGTCCAGGTGGGGAGAGGGTTATGGGCCAGGACAAGATGGATGGAGAGAGACTCTCGACCTGCTTATTTGGCTGGATGCTTTCTATGTCGGCAACATGATACTGGGCACTGTGGTGTGCATATGTTATGATTCTGCCGGCTGAGAAGTATACAGTTTGGTTAGGCTGATAAGACTAACACACAAAGCTATTATTGAATGAAAACAAAAGTCTATAGTTAAGTGATAAATTATATGGCATATAGTCTCCAAGAATTTAGAGATTGGAGAGAGGCTGTTGTTTGGTTTGGAAATGCTTAGGGAAGAATGGTTCAGTCACAAGGCCCTCTTTCTGCCCTGATTTTAGAAGGATCTAAAATGTCTTTTATTGTCTTTTTTTTCTGAGGCAGGCTAGAAAAATGGTGATTTGATAACTATCATTTATCTTTGACCTGTTGTTCAGTAAAGACCTAGTAGCCTATAACTCTTGTATAAATCAGGGTCTTGGGTTGAGTTACCACAAAAACTTTTGTTCAAGCACTAGGCTTTGTTGGAGTTTTCCTCCCTATCACTGGGTAGAGGGTGGAGATACTCGTTAAAATTGATAGAAAGAGATTTAGTCCATCATAAATCACCCCAGTACTCTATTAGCAGCAGGATCAGATTGGCATTTCATAAAACAGAGTCCCAAAGCTATAGACTTTTGTTGAATTTGCTTAGTATTGGTTTTGAGGCGGGGTGCTTCTTTCTAGAATGAAAGAATTCTCAAAGTCAGTTAGAATACATTTTTTGATGGATTCTTTTTTGTTTATTGATATTGATATCAGGGGGCGGCTAGGTGGCGCAGTGAATAGAGCACCCACCCTGGAGTCAGGAGGACCTGAGTTCAAATCCGACCTCAGACACTTAACACAAAAACTAGCCATGTGACCTTGGGCAAGTCACTTAACCCCAACTGCCCTCCAAAAAGCAAAAAATAAAAATATTGATATCACCCTTCTATTTCCATAGGATCTACATAAGAAATATGTGTGATCAAGTAAAACCAATCAATGCATTGACCATATCTGACAAAAATGTATGTTTCATCCTCTACCTATAGTGTATATACATATATAATATATATACATATATACATACATGCATACATACACACATAAACACACACACACCTATACCTGCCTGGAGAAGCGATGAGGAATATTTCCCTTGCACTCTTCCAAAGTCTGTTGGCATTTAAATAAAATACAATAAACATGTGTTTGTTAGGAAGCTACTGTTTGATGAACATTGTGATGAAAAGCAATCTTGCTGTTATTCTTCCTTAGTAGCTCATAACTGTTCTACAAAAGCAGGGATGTGTAAACTTTTTTGTGTCATGGATCCCTCTGATAGTCTGGTGAAGCTTATGGTTCCCTTTTCAGAATAATGTTTTTAAAGGCATAAAATAAAATATCTAGAATTATGAAAGAAAACAGTTACATTGTAATATAGTTATCAAAATATTTCTTAAAATTTTTTTTCATAGACCTCAGGTTAAGAACCCCTCTTCTAGATAATACTTAGCTTGTTTAATAGCTATATTTTCAAAGAGTGGCCTGACTTAAAAAAAAAAAAAAGTTCTGAGGTCAATGGAAAGTTACCATCATCATTTATAATATCAGTTCACACTTGACCTAGACATTTTTATTTTTAAGAAATATAGGGCTGCCTAAAGTATCTCCCACAAAATCCTAAGAAGACAAATAAAATTATGATCACAAATGCCCTCTATTAATTAAATTAGCATTTTAGTTTTAGGGGCGACTAACACAATTTATAGTAGTTGTGATTTTTATGTTATATATGCACACTTCCTAACATACTGGCATCTAACATACTGGTATCTTTTGTATATGTATATAGCACAGCTATGCCCATTCTGTTAGCCGCAGAACATAGTTTTTGCTATGTTAAATGATAGCAGCAATCCTTGGGTTAGGAAGGGTATAACACCTATTAACTGAATGACCAGGGGCAAGTCATATAACCCTTCAGTTCCCCTTCTCAACTCTCTAAGACTATAAGTTACAGACTAAGTTACTGATCTGCATTAGTGGAAGGAGTTTCCATACTGGAAATTCTGTACATTAATAAAATCAGTTTCTGATCTCTACCTCCACCCTCAGCAAACATACCTTCTATAGGCTGAATAAATAATGTCTCTGTCTCTGTCACACACTTTTGTGGGTTTTTTTTTTTTTTGTTTCTTTTTTTTGTTTTGCTTTTTTGGAGGGCAATTGGGGTTAAGTGGCTTGCCCAAGGTCACATGACTAGTTAAGTGTCTGAGGTCGGATTTGAACTTAGGTCCTCCTGACTCCAGAGCTCGTGCTCTATTCACTGTGCCACTTAGCCACCCCTGCACACCCGTTTTTCAACAGTATAGATAGTAGAGACACTACATTGTGATTTATAAAATCCAAATTTATTTAAAAGCATTTAAATTCCTATTAACTTTTTGTAATTATGTATTTTCTCGGTCAATGAATGCTAATAGTGCAATTACTATGGAGAGGTGGGGGGGGTGTCTTGAAATTTTTTGACTTTCAAAAATGTGTCTTCATACTCAAGAATGTTGGGAACCATTGGGCTACATGCTTTCCAGGGTCCCTTCTAGCACCGATACTCTCTAAATGAGTATTGTCTTGAAGTTTGCCTTCAACCCCCTCTTTCTCACCACATCTATTTTCCCAGCTTAGGCCACGTACAGAGTTGCCAAGCCTCAGAAGGCTAAATACAAAAGATTAGTACTCAATTAATAATGAAATTTTTAAAAGGGCGTGAAGAGGAGTTGGAACTAAGCTGATATTCCAAGTATACTTGGAAGTAGCCTTGTTTTCATGATTTGGGTTGGGATTTGAATTCTTCTAGCAATGAAAACCCTCATTTGGTACCTACTCCCAGGTAGTGTGTATGCTGTTACCTTTATACATGTGTATCTTCTCTCTCACATGAGCCCGTTGAGGGTAGGGACTTTACAGTATGCTTCTTCTATATTTCCCTTCCAGCATATTCCAAACTCCCTACTCTTTTCTGTATAGTAAATAGTCAATAAATATTTGATTTGAGTATAAAGCCAATTCTTGATATGGAAATGAGGTTTATTTTAACATTTGTTATTAAATCTCCCAGTAGTATTATTAACTGCTTTAAAATTGGGTCATAGGATGGACCATAGATTTTGCTTTGGGATGGACCTTAGAGTTCATCTAGTCCAGCTCTTACTTTTCATAGATGAGGAAACTAAGACCAAAAAAGGCTAAATGATTTCCCTAAGGTCATGCTAGGGAATAAGTGGCAGAAGCAAAATTCAAATCCTGACTCCAAATCCAAGACTCTTTTCCACAACAACTTTTTCTCTGTGGCTTGCCTTTCCCTCCCCACCTCCCTTCTTTGAGATGATTGCTTTCATGATAGGGTTTGTCAGTGATTGGTGTTAAATTTCATTTCTTAGTGGACTGTGTTGGATCCCAATAATTTCATTGATCTGTGATCTGGTTACCAGTATAGTTCTGGGAGGTAGAGCTCCTGTGAGTTTCCATTCTAGGTCCCAACCTCTACAATTAATGGATAGACTTGGAGAGGGAGAGCTGAACTATGCAAATGCGTGATTATAAGAGTCAGGCAACAGCCCATTGATTTGTGGCTATATTTCATGACTTCTTGTTATATTTCTTTTATTATGTCAGGGACCCAGTGGACTTGCTGAAGGCTCTAAGGTCAGGTTTTAGCTCCTCCTGGTGTTGTTACATTGATTGAGTAAACTTGTGTGTGGGTGTCTGTGTGTGGGGGGGTGTTTACATGCTTGCCCATTTTATGGGAGTCCATAGTTAGCTGGCTGCCCATGGCATATTATGGTAGCTAAGCAGAGAGCAGAGCCTGTAGATAACTGAGTGGAGCTGTGAATGCACTGTCCTTTGTCAGCCTATCAAGTTTCACTGTTCTACCTTCCAGGCCCTTGATCGTCACTGTGTTTAAAGTGTTTAGGGGGATGCTGTGACTTCATTTCTGAATTATTAAGGTCATTGAGGCAGGATATCAATAACCGATTCACTCTTCCACAAGTGTGGCAGGGTCTTTAGTAACTTAGGACATTAGTGGTATTGGGTCAGATGATAGTTGAGGAGCTGACTGGGGCCTGGTCCTGTTAACTGTGCTTATCTTAATTGTAACTTTAGTTTGGGAAATCCTGTAGTTCATCTTTTCTGTTACCATACTGGACCAAAACCAGAGCTGTATGTAGTAATTATTATACCTGGACAAATTCAGTTGTGTGTGTCCTGAGAGAGACTGTCCTGTACTTCCCCATTCCCCTTCCCCATGTTGGATAGAAGGTGGGCTTTGCAACAGAGTAGTCATGATGAATAATGAACTGTGAGGGTGGCAGGCTGCTACCTGTGGAGGCTTGCACCAACAGAGGATAGCAAGACAAAGTGAAGCAGTGGTAGGCACCATAAGGAGGAAGCAAATCCCTCCCCTCACCTAATGGAAACATATCTGCTCAGGGAAGAATGACATCTGTCTTCCACACCCTTCCTCCCTTGTCCTCATTCTGGGGCAAAGTCCTGGTTGCCCTAGGTTAGTTATGCTTCTGCACAATTCTGAGTGCTGTTAGATTGTAAAAAGGCAGACCTATTGTCTGCTCAAAAACTTGCAATCCAGTAGTAGCCCTATGATATAGTAGTAAAGGTTTTAAGGATTCAGGAATGTCATGATGCAAACCCCTTTTGCTGCCAAAGCTGTCATGGCAGGTGAACCCAGGCAGGGATGAAGTGTATCACAGGAGACTTAATGAGTTAGGAGATGGTGGAGTCATCTGGCTTTCCAGCCTGGTAGGGCAAAAATCCCTCCTTCCTCTGATTTTCAGGGCACAGAAATCTGTTTTCTCTCTCAGATCATTCTTGCTTGGTTGCCCAGGTGCTGATGGTGAAGAAAGCATCAAGTACTTAAAATTACCAAGGAAGGAAGGAAGGAAACCCAACAGCACAGGCAGGCCTTGGGACCAGTGTGTTCTTCGGCCCCTGGGGACCTCTCACATTGCTGTGGTGACAAAAAGCCAGGCCATTCCTTGTTTCTCCTGTCTCTGAAGTCGAGACAACCTTAGGAGGGCACCCGTGCAGGATTCTGAGAGAGAGCCTTTTTCCTTGTGTTAGAAACCAGAAGCCAATTTAGATGGGCGTAGGTTTAAAATAAAACCTAGGGGGAAAAGAAGCTTAGTGGAGGAGAGGGGAGAGAGGAGGGCTGATGGGTCCTTGGGGAGGGAGAGAAAGAGCCAGACTGGGATTTAAGAAAAAAAAAGAGTCAGAATTTTATCCTGGGAAAGCTTCCTTTGGGATGCTACAATAGAAACTCAGAAACAAACTTTGGAAAGAGGTAGTACCTCTGTAGCTGGGCCTTATAACGGAGGGAGTGTCAGAAAATTCATACTTCCAGCAACTGAGTTCAGGAATATTTAGAGAAGACTCCAGGTACATCAGTCCGATTGTCAATTTTTAAAAGGTACTGTGCTGCTGCCCCTTTTCTTTCTTCCTTTCCTTTTCCCATTCAGTTCGTGCCCTCCCACCCCTTACTTCACCTAGGTGCCTAATGTTAATGAGCTATCTCCATTTCCGTGAAGAAAATAAGAGTCTTTTGTGCAACTTGGAGCAGGGGCAGCTTGTATGAAATGAAGAAGGGAAAATGTGAGTAGATGAGAGGGAGGGAACCTTGCATGTACTAGCTTGAGTGCAGGATGTACATGCAAAGTGTGCGTGTGTTCTGAGAGGACAGTCTGTAGGGAGAGGGAGCCTGCACTTGAGATTATGCTAGGCTTCTGACACTCACTCTCATAATAATTAAGATGAGAATGTCTAATATTCTGTTACCACTATTATGTTGAAACATGATGTCCACAAATTCCAGCCTAACTAAGAATCGCTTTGGATGTAGCATAAAAGGAAGGAAGGCAGAAAGGAAAGAAAGAAAGGAAGGAAAGAAGGAAAGAGGGGAGATAGGAAATTTGTTAAGCAACTAAGGCTGAATTTGAGTTTAGGTCTTAAGGAGACATGATCTCATTTGATCCCCACATACATCCTATGGAACAGATAGGACAATTTTAGTGTCCCCATTTTATCTTCATTTATTTATTTATTTATTTATTTTTTTTGGGGGGGGAAGCAGGGCAATTGGGGTTAAGTGACTTGCCCAAGGTCACATGGCTTTAGTAAGTGTTAAGTGTCTGAGGCCAAATTTGAACTCAGGTCCTCCTGACTCCAGGGCTAGTGCTCTATTCACTGTGCCACCTAGCCATCCCAGTCCCCATTTTATAGATGAAAAAAAACATAAGACTTTGGTTGTAGCTTGCCAGTGATATAGCTACTTAAGTCTTAAGTGTTCCAAGTCAGTGCTCTTTCTACCATATTATTTCTGATATTGGTTCATTTATCTCATTGTTTTTAAGAAAATGGGTGGTTGATTAAGTTAAATTGAGAAATATTCAAGCAGGGAGTACAGGACCTTGGTAGAATTACTACCAGTTCTCTTCTCTTTGCCTCTTCTCTAACCCCCAGGCTTCCCAGATTCCATGGGGTAGCTGGGCAGGAAGTACCAGGGATGGGGTGCCTTTTCTTCACCCCACCTCCACATCCTGCACCCTTCCCCAAAACAAAACAAAACAAAACATAGTTTCTCCCACTAATGGATGAGTAGTAACCAGCTTACAATCCTTCCAATGATAGGAAGGACCACCACCTATTTCCTGCTGCCACTTTGTTTTAAGATGCTCTGGGTCTTGCTGTCTGTGTAGCCTCTATATTTTCCAGATTATCTTCTCCCTACCTTCTCCCCCCATCCCTGATCCTGTATGACCTCCCAGCGTATCCCTAAGGTCCCTTGAGCCTTGCCATCCAAAAACCCAACTGTTTTATAGATATTCTTTCTTCTAATTGAAGTCAGAGCTCCTTAGGTGCAGATCCTATCTTGATTTTTCTGTTTGTATTCCCAGACTTAGCACAGTACTTGACATAAGCACTTAATACATACTCTTTGTTTCTTTCATTCATTTACTATTGGACTGATTGTTCCAACATAAAAGTTTTGTAATAAGACAGATTCCTTGAGAGTGCTTAACCATTACTTTCTGTGTTCTACCTTTCTAGTGTTCCACTGGTCTATTTTGCTTGTGGAGTGGAGCTTTAGGTGTGTGCCCAGGCAGTTAGGAATTTTCTTTTAATTTTTCCAGTTGCTGTATGTGTATAATTTTTCGTTTGCCTTCCTTGCCTGTCTCTGACAGACCACACTCTTATCTTCACCTCTTTAGTGATTTGTTGTCATGTACGATTAATGACCAAGCCAGAATGGTACAAGCGTTGCCACCTATGGGTGGAAAATCGGTTAGACTCCATTTATTAGGACTTCAGCAAAGACAGCATTAGAAGAAAAATGATCAACACCCTTATGGTGTCCATGTCTAAATTCACTGCCCTAATATTTACCATAATCATTTTAGGCTTAGACTTAATATGGATTGTTGGCTAAGAATTGGTCTAAATTTTGACTTCTCTTTGTTTTAAATGTCATTAAATTTTGCCATCTGCTCAAAGTCGTGTGACTTTCTTTTTTCTTTCTCTAGGACATAGGTTCTGTTACTCTTAGTAGGTTACAAACTTGTGGGGCTCAAGATCATCAGCATGCCTGATAATTCTCCACTTCTGCACATCCTTCACGTCCTGAGGTCTTAATTCCTAATTAGCTGTCTTCACTTTTCCTCTGCTTATGAAGGTCCCATCATTGGACCGTGAGCTCAGATGATGGCAGTGAGTCTCTAAAACCCTCTCCTGGGGAAGGCACTAGATCCCGAGGCTCACCTTTGAGGGCTGCTATTGTTTCCACTTGTGTTCTAAATTCCCTTCTCTTCCCCTTTGCATCTTCCCACATTGAGGACAAAAATTCTAAGAGGTGAAGGAAAGGAGGACTGTTTTGTTATCAGCTAAGAATGGAAATTGGCCTGAGGAAGCAAAAGTTTCGGGGCAGGAAGCTGTAGTGCCTCTTAGAAAGCTTTATTTACTCCTCCCATGGTTTAATACTGCCTGCTGCCAGGTTGTCTCCATGTTTTCTTGTTGACGTGGCCTGCAGAACATGGTGTGCATGCCAGGTTATGAAATGTAGATTTGTCTCACTTTGTGTTGATCACTTTGGTAAATATTTGCAATTGTGTACACAGTCATATTTCTGGCAACTACTGCAAACCCAGTTTTACTATAGACTCCCTTTCCCCATCTTCCGCCTTCCATACCCCAAGGGATGTTATTCTAGCTGGTCAGTTGGTCCTATAATTTCACTGGAATGTATTAGTTCTGATGCTCTTTTAAGATCTTCACTTCAGAGTAGAGGAAGTGGTGTAATATAATGAAATAAGGTGCTATGGAATATATTTTTGCTCTTGTGAGAAGGTGGAATATGGTAACACTGGACTAGAAAATTCAGTTCAGCAAACATATATTTATATGTACACACACAGACATGCACTGAGTTCAAGTCCCACTCCCGACAGTTACTGGTTGAGTGACCCTGGACCATTTAATTTAGCTCCTCTTCTTCTAGGTTATACTCCAAGTTAAAAAAAAAAAAAGTTATATGTCTGTATTGGGGCCGGGAGTGTCCACCCTGGAAGTGCTGCATAGCAATGAATTCATTGTTCTGGACCAAAAATAAATGTAGATGCTAGAGATGCAAGGGAAAAGCAAGACAAATTAATTAGTATCTTATATTCAGCTGAATCTGGGAGAGGGGCATGAAACATATACACAAATAAAATCTATACAAAATAAAACTAATTGCAGATGACCTGGATTCTAATCTAGTTTTCTTCATAATTCAATATGTGAACTTGTACAAGCCATTCCCTGTCTGGTCTCAGCTTCCTCAACCTTGAAGTGAAAGGTTTTTATTGGAGGATCTCAGAGGGCTATATTAACTGTGAAATGATGTTAGGTGAGGTTACTCTCTGGGTCCAGGTTGGCTGCTGTTCCTGGGCTATGAACGTTGGCCTTAGTGAATCACATAGCCGAGTCTCCATGCCAAAAAACCCTCAGAGTTAAGCATGAAGACACAATTTAAAAGTACACACCCCCACTGAGTGAGTGACAATAAGATCATACGTTGGGTGTGGACATGATTGGCAAGGCACTGGGCATTGATAGATTGTGTGGAAGACAATGTGTGCAAAGGACTTTGGAAGAAGGCCAGGGAGGACCTTGAATGCTTAAAGGATATTGTTCTAGGTGGCCTTAGTTCATGCCACAGAACATTATTAATGGGCAAACATCAGGGATCTGGTCATAGGTTCAGATTGGATAAGGTCCCCTGGGTCTGCATATTTGTCAGAACTTCCTCCAAATGTCTTGAATCTGCAAAATGGAGAGAGGAAACCACAGCCAAGATAATGATTTTCAAGATTCTTTGGAAGCCTTTTACAATGTTCTGTTGGGGGCCTTGATATATTGTTTATTTACAAATAGAATTGTAGAATGTCAGAACGAGAGAATATCTTTTGATCATGTCCTGCAAGTTAATCACTTTACCTTTTCCTATCCTCATTTCACATTTAAAATAACTGAGTCCCAGAGAGATGAAGTTCCTTGCCCAAAATCACATAGTTACTACATGAGTGGCATAGTTCATATAAAAGCTCAGGTCTCCTAATTTCTATTTGGGTGTCCTTTCCCTTATAACTTATTGATGCTCAGGTAACATACATGTATATCATTTCTGGGACCCTCTTGATGCTCTTTTTTTAATAATTTTTTTTTCTTTTTGGAGGGGGAAGGCAGGGCAATTGGGGTTAAGTGACTTGCCCAAGGTCACACGGCTAGTTTTGTGTTAAGTGTCTGAGGGTGGATTTGAACTCAGGTCATCCAGACTCCAGGGCCGGTGCTCTATTCACTGTGCCACCTAGCCTCCCCCTTCTTGATGCTCTTTCAAGGCAAAGTCAGTGATATGATATGCAAGTTTTCCTGAAGACCAGATTCTGAGTTGGGGGACTTGGCTTTGAAACTGACCTGATACCTGTGGGAGTTTGGGCAATTTTCTTAATCTCTCTGGGCCCCAGTTTCCTTATCTGTAAAATGTGGGTTGGTGAGATGGATATCTACTCTTCCTTTCAGCTCTAAATCCTGTGTTTTTACTTTCAGTGAAAGAGGTAGGCTTCACTTTTGTGAAGTTCCTACAATTTGTAGGAACATTAATGTGTTCCTACAAATTATACGTGTGTGAGTTAGACACATTTAAAATGGAATACTATTTTATAGATTAAGAGCTGGATTGGAATTTTAGAGATTATTTTGTCCATAGATCCTTTATTTCACAGATAAGGAAACAGCCCCAGGGAGGGAAGAGACTATAGCTAAGTCACACAGTTTAGTGAAGACAGACTGGAATCTGATCCTAAATCTCTCCACTCTGAATCCTATGCTCTTTTCTACTACTACCTTGTTGATGCTTCCCTAAGGCATACTATGGGAGCAGATAATTTGAAAGAATTTTAGTACGAATATTTTGATAAATTAAACAGCCTTTTTGAAAATCAATCATCTTCTAAGATTTTTTTTTAATAATCAGGTATGCTTAAAATGAGATACAAAATTATAGAAACTAGACTTTGCACCAGAAGGAAATTTACAGGTGATTAGTCCAAAACCTCATTTTATAGATAAGGAAACTGAGACTCAGAGAAGGGAAGACCCTTTGATATATTCACCATTTTCCTCAAGTCCCAGTGTGCTTTTACACAAAACTAGGTCGTGTTATTTGGATGTCTTCTATCTTTATCTTCTTCAGTTGCAGTGGTAGATGCAGTACTCTTTAATGTAATGACCATGTAACCTTTCCAGAAAGACAAGTAAATCAGAGAATTTAAAATGCCAGATGCATAACTTCAATCATGTACATACTTTAACCTAGCAGGGGAAACAAAACTATTTAAAATTTATCAGCAGTGTGATCATATTATATCAATAATATGAATTCTATAAATTCCTATCAGTGAAAGTGTTTATAGAAAAAAATTGTCTCAGAGGGAGCTCAAAATTTAAGGGTTATTTTGCTTTTTCATTTTGTCTTAAAATGCAATGTGTCTAACAAAGGGGTAAGTATTCCAATACAGTTGTATGAGTACTTTGGGTGTTCTATAAATCCTTGTGTTCACTCAGTGACTTGCATGAGACAGAGGCTGACTGCTAAATTCATTTTGCAAGTGGGATGGCATTGACAAAGTCTTAAGTGATTTAGACCTGAGATGGTTCAAGAAGTGAACAGCAGATCAGATTGCCTCCCCGAGCCTCAGTTTATCCATTTGTAAAATGATGGAATTGGAGCAGACCAGATCACCTTTAAGGTTCCTTCAAGCCCAGCTGTTTTGTGAACCTGTGTTTCTATGGCCCTGTTTTCCCTACATAGTATTCTAGTTTCTAGCATCCTCCCTCTCCTTACATAACATGAAGGATGGTTAAGGCAGGAAGTTTGGATGTTGCCATTTATTTCATCGGGGTAACATGTATCATTGAGTTGGAGTGAATGAAGGGAGCCTTTTAAAGAGCATTGTTTAGATTATTTTCCATCTTGGTCTGTCTGAGATTGAACACCAAGAACTTTATTATCTGTGGCTCCCCTTTTTCTGTGGAAGGGACTTTTATTGCTCCATAACCTTGCCTTACAATGCTCCACAGTGGGTGGGTCATTGATCTGCAGCAATTTCTTAGGGGCTTATGGAGCTCAAAAAAAGGAAAATCCAAGAAGGGAAGGATGCTTTTGACTGGGCATCCCCTGCTTGACAACAGTTTCTGTGGAAATTTATCTTCAACGACAATCTAAGTGAAGGGAGATGATAGTGTTGTTAAATGCCTTAAACCTTCCTTCTTAGAGAGAATATTGTACCTGCAGATTGTTACCATTTCTGGAAGATGGAAGGACAGGAGTGCAATTCATCTGAAAGTCATGGTGCCAGTTATTTTTATTTGATTGGTACTAGAAAGAAAAGAAGGGGTAAAAAAAAAAAGAAAGAAAAATAAAGGAGGCAAACTGAAGAAACTGATTAAAAACCCATCAGAAGACTATACTATAGTAGAAATAGAAGAGATCCACATTTTATAGACTAATAACTTGTTAGGGCTGGGAGGGAGCCTAGGAGACATCTAACCCAACCTTTTCCTTTTGCAGATGAGGGATGGGTCTCGAATGGTTGTGACGTAGCTAAATTCCTTGAATCCCAAAGCACAATATCTGAAGCTTCAGCTCATTAAAAAAATAATAAACAGCCACAGCATTTGTAACTGTAAGCTTGTAATTTGTAAATTTAAGAAATGTGTAAATTTAAGCTTAGTGTGTAGAAACTCTACCTTGGCTTCTTGTGGAGCAATCATAATGCATTTCAAGATCCTGAAAGGGGAAATGTGAGATTTGGGGAATGTCACTCTCCCCTTTTTTCAGTTTACCAATGCTCTGATCCCCTAATCCATAATATAATCAATCTGTGAAAAGTTCCAGGGCATAGATTTTTGCCAAATGTTTCTCTAATAAAGTGGGGCATTACCTATCTTACTCCTGAGAGTGAACATCCTTTGTGATGACTAGAAAGCAGCTGAGAGATTCAAGTGGGCACTCAACTAACGGACCAAGGAGTAGTCCCTCAGTAATAGGTGAGGTTCCAGTAGAGACTAGATGACCATCGATGGGAGGTTCTTTAGAGGCTGTTTGTGCATTGGACAAGAAGTTCAATCGGTGAACCTTCCAGCTCTGAGGTGTCAGAATTCCTACTCTGAAAGCGTACATGTGTGTGAGTGTGTATCTGTGTATTTATCTATCTGTACCTGTGTATATCTGTGTCTGTGTCTTTGTGTTTCTGTGTAACTTGAGAAAAAATATCTTTTGCTTACACATCCTTCAGCAAACCCGAGGAAATAAAAAGCAGAAGATATTTTGGGGATGGCCCCTTTTAAGTTTGTAAAATTCTTTGATCTAAATTTATCCTATGAGTACAGCTTAACCTATAGCTTCTACAGATCGCCATATGAATTATGGGATGCACCAGTTCTATTTATGTTACTTTTCCCACTGTTTCTTTGCTGAGGGATGTGGGATGAGATTTTAAAATGGAAGAGAAGGCTATAGTGATATGAAACCCACCTGCTGAGGATGGCTTCTTCCATTGGAGTTTCTTCCATTCAGGTGTTAAACTGCCAATTGAGGAAGGCTTGAAAGGATTTAAAACAAAAAGGGCAATGGTAATCTCCAAACTCTTCCCACCTTTGCCCCACAGAGACTGTCTTTTTACCTTGGACCAGAAATAACATTCCTGCTCAACAGGGTTTCCTTTTAGGAAGTAGGAGAGAATAGCTTGTTATTTTCAAACATGCAGTAAATGTATCACTATCTATTTGGGGGTCTTATGTTTTGAACTTGGGGTAGAGGCAGAATGGAGACTTGTTACGTTCTGAAGAAGCCTGCTTTTGAGTTTATATGAGAAGCCAAAAAAAAAAAATCCTTCATTCTGAACAAAGAGTGGACAGTGAGGATGATGGCCTAACATTTGTGGGGGTTCAGGGGGAGGGAACTTGTGGAAGGAAGTATTGGTGATTGGACAACAAATATGCCTGTCTGAATTGAGTGCCTAAAAGAGCACTAGCAAGGAGAGCTGGACCATGACAGAATCTTGAATACCAAGAAAAGAGAATGTGAAAATCTGTGGCACTTTCTTAGGCAGCATCATGGCAAAGAAGAACTGTTCCGGTAGACTTCTCAGCCCGTCCCTTGGCTTACTTGGCTGCTGGTGAAAGAGGAAGACAGCTCGACAGAGTCTGCAAAAGCCAGGGAGTTGAGGGAGGGTAAGAGTGGAATCACTTGAAATGTGTTTTAAAAGAAGACCCTAACAACCCAGCAGCATGTTAGGGCCAAAAGGAGTTTTGCACATCCCTTGTTCCAGCCCCACTCTGGTCATGGGTAAAGAAAGATACTGAGGCTCAGAGTGGGGAAAGGATATGAACTTTCCCACAGGTCCCTGAATTCCAGTTCATTTTGAAGGTGGTGTGGTTTGGGGTTGTTTGGGGTCTAGGGGACTCTGTGTGTGTGTGTGTGTGTGTGTGTGTGTGTGTGTGTGTGTGTGCGTGTGCACGTGCTTTGTACTTCTTCCTGTGAGCCCATGAGGGTAGGGGTGGGAAAAAGAGAGACCTCCATGAAGAGAATGACAGGATTTGATATAAAGCAGTGGGACAGCATTGCTTCTGCCTTTCGGAACAACCATGTGCTCCACATTCCATAGCAGCAACACAGGGTGTGATATAGTCAAAGCTCATTCTGCAAACAGGAAATGGTGCTAACCACTGTGTATGCTTTTTGTATAGATAAAGTATCAGGAATACAACCAATAAAAAACACACACAACTCTTAAAGGAGGGGCAGTGGGAAAGGGGAAGAGCCTCCATAGCCTGGGACCCATTTAGACATGAAACATAGTTTTTCTAAAAATATAGGTAGGGAATATAAGTGGAGTGTGTGTGTGTGTGTGTAACATTTTATATTGTAAAATGTTCAGCTATACCTGGGTATCTTCTAAAAATTTTTTGTGAGTGGAATTTGAAAGTTAGTGTATTCCACAATCATGCAAACATTTTGGAGGAATATTTTTAAGGCTATATAAAAACATGAGGCTTTCAGGCTGGGTGCAGACCCCTCCCTCACCCTCCTCACTCTTTTCTGGCAAATCCATGCAAACATTGGTATTTGAAAATATTTTGTTACTTTTCTTGGCAATGTGTCCACAGAAGGAATTGCAACACAGCTCCAGTTAGGAGGCAACTTTCTGGGGAAAAGGCGGGGGTGGGGAGGGTTGGAGTTTGAATCAAAAACAGACACCGAAGCTTTAATAAAATAAATGAAGTGTAGCCTTTTCAGCTCACTGGCGGACTGTATTGGTGTGGGTCAGTCTTTAACGTGTCTAGTGGAAATTGACAGGCTGAGAACTGGGACATAAACAAAAATGGCAGTCCCTGGGAGTCTTGTTCACTGCACAATGTCTCAATTGTTTCCTTGGTTTTCGAAGGCAGCAGGGGAGAGTGGGATATTAACTGTTTACTGCCCAGGCAGACTAGGGAATTGCTTAGAGAAGGAAGAAGGTCAGAAAATAGCATTTTGATTTGGAAACCATTAAACATGCAGTAGGTGATAAGGCTGTTCTTTCCACATTTCTCGGGCATCTAGTCCCTTTCTTTATAGTTTTTTTTTTTTAATGTCCTTCAGAGATCGGATGTGATTGTTGCACAGTGTATTATTAATGAGAAGTGCCATGCAGGTGGTCCATATTTCTTTGAGGTGGGAGGCTGATTAAAAATAATTTCTGTTTTTGACCTTCGTGGCTTAATAAGGTGTTATTCTACATTTATTTTAATGGTAAAAACTGAGTGCCTATGTTTAGCCAGCCATCTAAGTGGCTGGAATTTTTAAGTACAAGGTGTACTAATATCAATTTAAAGTATGGAAGTTAGAAAAAGTTACACCATTTTAGGGGTTAGGGTGGGGCACAAAGGAGTTGATTAGAAAAACAAATAGCAAAACCCCATGCATCAGGTTTTATCTGGGCAAAGTTCAGAACTCACCTGGTAATTATGTAGTCAGAGGCTTTAAAGGAGTAAATTGTTAGAAAAGAAGACAGATAGGACTGGCTTCTTCAGGGCAGAAATGCATTAGTCTTGTTTGTTAGATAAAATTGTTTTAATAAATGGGAACTGGGATAGAGATTTAACTTGAAAGACTCCCATTTCTAGTTAGAATAGTGCTTCTGAAGACTTTTCCCCCTCCTGTCCAGTTTCCCTGATTTTTCTCAATGTGTTAAGTTTCTCCTTCAGAGCTTAAGTTAGTCTGTCTGCTCTGACACTCCCTTTAACTGTTAAATGTGGGTTTTGTTACAGCTAAAGGCAACCTTGGCTCCTGCTTCCTGTCGGACAGGAAGTCACTTCCTCCATGAAAATTACAAGCTGTGGCAAGATCTTCCAGCCGCCTAAATGGAGCACGTTCTCTAGAAACTGATTTCTCTTTACCTAGAAGCACAAGTTTGGTTTTCTTTCTATGTAATGATGAAATGCCCAAAATACACTAGGAAGGATGTAGTCAAAATGGGGATGAAGGAAGGTGGGAGAGGGCCAATAAGCTTACAGGAATAGCAGCTAAGTTTCCTGCATGATTGAATTTTATACATCCTGGTGGTTTGGTGTTTTAGAAAGCTAACTTGCTAACCCTACTGAAAATCAGCCCTGATCCTGATGCCCATTCGTCCTCCCTTTGTCTTGTCTAGTCAGAATCTGAACTCAGATGCCTACTAAGAGGTAGGAGATAGCACTTTAATTTTAAGTTGATGTTTATCTTCTGTATTCATTTTTTAAAAAATGCTTTACTAAAAGAACTAATTTAGCTGTAATTTTGAAGGCGAATATTGCTTGGGTTTTTTATTGGTCTCACATGAAACCTCAAATTTACGACCTAAATGTTTTCAGCAGGATGAGATGTAGCCAGGCAGTTTGGGAATTTCATCTCAGGAAGTGAAGTTTCATCAGGCTAGATGAAATCCTGTTTATTCAGTTCATCTAACTAGATTTAACTTTTGCCTTCAATTACACCAGCAGGTGAAAGCATACGGGTCTTATCAGTAGGGGGTCTCAAGGTTCAGTGTAGGACCAGGTAGTGACTTGGAGTTGTAAAACTTGGGTTCTAATGGCAGCTGTGTTACTATGAGCAAATTGCTTAAGATCTAAGCATCAGTTTCCTCATCTGCAGAATGGGGATAAAGATACATGTTCTTGTCATCTCTCAAAGTTACTGTAACAACTTCATAAACTCTAAACTGATAAATAAATGTGGTTTCTAATCTTTAACCAGGAGGGTTTCAATTTAAATCTTGCTAGCTGTGTGATGTTTTTCTTTTTTTTTGGGGGGGGGAAGGGCAGTTGGGATTAAATGACTTGCCCAAGGTCACAGACTAGTAAATGTTAAGTGTCTGAGGTCACATTTGAACTTGGGTCCTCTGGACTCCAGGGCCAGTGCTCTATTCACTGCACCATCTAGCCAGTGCCCCTGTGTAATCTTTTGTTAAGTCATGTAACAGCTGTTTGCCTCATTTTCCTCATCTGTGAAATGAGAATAATAATAGCCTTTGCCTTCCAGGGTTGTTAGGAGAATAAAATGAAATACTTTTTATAAAGCACTATGTAAATCTTAAAGGGATATATATGAATGCTATTATTATATAAATTGTAGCTCCACTCAGGGTGAAAGAGTGATCCCAGAGAACAAAACTGTGTGGAACTTAAAAAATTAACGTTTCTTCCTTCTACATCCTTTTGTAGCCCTGGAAGGGAATGGGGTGGGGAGGGGAGCCCTTTTTGACTAGTTTTTTTTAGGGGCTGGGCTGACCAACAGATAAAAGGCTACTTTGTTGCTTCTCTTCTTATCAATTTAGGAGGAAAAACCCATAGATTCACTGATTTTAGATCTGTAGTAAACAGTGAAGTTTCACTTCCAAATCACCTTTTCATTTTAGAAATTCTTTTTTTCCCCTTATTAATAAATGTTTTCTTCTGATGATATAATCATTTTCGATCTTAGGAAAGGAAAATGACCAGACTGTTGAGGATTTCTAGACTTTGTAGTGGGGGGAAAAGGATGTTTCCTATCAAATTTCCTGTTCAGTTGGTGAGGGAGAGTTTAGCAGGGCGAGGCAGATGAAAAGATGATGATAGTTAGATTTATATAGGGTTTTAAAGCTTACAGAATGTTACCCTCCCAATAGCAATAGCCCTTTGAGGTCAGACCATAAATGAATTGGCTTTTTACTACTCATTCTGATAATTATTGATCATCCGGGGACCTGTATAACTTGTGGTCTCATCTCATCATGCCTCAGAATCAGACACAAATTCACCAGTTAAATCTTTTGAATCAGTCCCTTTCCAAAGCCTGCCTTGGTATATTTTCACTGATTAGAGTCCTATTTTTTTCCTTCTTGTCCCACTTTCTATATTTTGGGGAGTGAGAAGAAGCTTTTGAAATGCTTTCATCATTTGCATGAAATTTGCAGAACTGAGGAGAGGGAAGGGCAACCATGATTGGAAGTCTCTTCCCCCTCAGTTATAAAAGAGCAAGGGAGTCCTCTTTAAATTTTTTTTCACCAGCTCTGAGAATGAAAAACTAATGCTATTGATAACTCGCTGCTGCAGTCTTCTGGAATGTACTTCATGCTATTTCTACCCCATGGTGGCCAACATCAGCTCACCTACCTAGAATGGTTTAGCACAAATAGAACATGTTGGATTTCTAGAGGCAGAACTTCCTTATCACTTCTAATACTGGCCTCAAATGTCCTACCATCTACTTCCCTCATTCCAATTTTTTTGTTGCTGGTTTTCTAGGGAAAGGGTTGTTTTTTATTTTGTTTACTTTTCTTGGCCCAGGGGGATAAAATGAAAGGATAAAGATTTTAGTTCCCAGAAGCCATTTAAATTCTCCTCCTCTTAGTAAAGACCAAACCAATTAATTGCCTATTGGGCTTTGAATAGGACTTTAGTCTTTATAAAGCTGGAATCCAGTTCAGCCAAGTACTAGGGGTCAGGACCTTATGCTCCATTAGAGTTGCCCTGAAGCTTGCCCTTAGTAGACTTTAGTATTGTATGGGTACAGACCAGGGTGTTATTTCCTGAATCTTTTACTGGGGCAGATGAACAATAAGATTTCTTTTGCTCTGCACATACCATTCCTGTGCATCCTTTTTGGGATGGGATTGTATCTTGAAAGTGTTTTTTATTTCCCATTCTTTCTCTTATAGTGAGTGGAAACACCTTGGAATTTAGATTTTCTGAATTTCACTCTGACTGTGATACTATATGAAACCTTAAGTATGTGATTTCTATTATGTCTGTGGGGATGAATTCCTTTGTCTAATTCAAAGAAATAGAATTACTATTCATTCAAGAAAGCAAATTTCTCTTCTTTTGTTGTTGCTGTTCAGTCCTTTTAGTCATGTCCATTTGTGATCCCAGTTGGGGTTTTCTTGGTGAAGATAATGAATCATTTGCCATTTCCTTCTTCAGTTCAGTTTTACAGATGAGGAAATTGAGGAAAATGAGGAAAAGTGACTTGCCCAGGGTCACACAGCTAGTAAGTAACTGAGGCCAGATTTGAACTCAGGAGGATGAGTCTTTCTGAATCCAGGCCCAGCACTCTTATCTAATTCACCACCCAGCTGGCCAACAATGATTTATTCAAGAAACCACATTTCTCTCCTGGTCCCTCCTGTTTCCCACTCCCCACACACAATCACTTGGATAAGATGGTATGCTTGAGGATTTTCCATAAACATTCTAGAATTCAACATTTATTGAGCATCGATTAATGTATTAGGCACTTGGGATACAAAGAAGGATATGGAATAGAGTAGACCATGCTGTCATGGTGCTCACAATATCTAGCACAGGTATTCAAGATTTATAAAATCCTCTCTTTACATTTTTATCCTCATTTTACATATTGTGAAACTGAGGCACAGAAAGGTTAAATTACTCCTACATATCAGATTTCCAGCCCAGGTCTTCTTGCTCCAAGGGCAAGGTTTGCTACACTATATCAGGTTGGCCTTTAGTCTTTACCCCCCTCCTCCCTAGTCAATTAATAGTACTATGGTTTAAGGGAAGGAGTGATAAATACAAAAGAGAGGTCCAGGCACGTTTCTCTGAGAAAAGTGATGTGAGGAAGATCACTTTGGGTGAATATATCCATGAAAAACATCATAGAGTTGAACTTTGAAAGGGGAGAAGGAACTGTAACACATGAAATAGGAGGGGGTATTGGGGGTACATGCACTTCCTTCCAGGAATAGGAGAATGTTGTAAATGAAGGCCTGGAAGCACAAGGAGGCAAAGATAAGAATGGAGACTGAGTAGTTCAGTTTTGCTGAAAGTTTATATAAAAGTGAGTAGTGTGAGATAAGTCTGGAAAAGTAGTTGAGGGTCAGATTATAGAGAGCACTGAGTGCCAGACTCAGGGATTTATACTTTTATTAGGTAGCTATTAGGGATCCACAGAAGGGTTTTGCAGACAAGAGTCAAGTAATGAGAGTGGTATATTAGCAAGATGACTCAAGTGGTGATCTGAAGGATAGATTGGAGAAGTAGTAGACTGGAAGCCATTGCCGTAATCTAGTGATGATTTAATGATCTTATTGAGGGTATCTGTACTGGGGTAGAAAGGAGACAACAACTAAAGGTTGAATATATAGATAAATGGAGACAGAACATATATGATTTGGAAAAATAGGAGAGGAAGATTTGGGAGTCATACTTAACATCATTTTTCATTTTTATGTAGTATTTTGTACACATGATTTCATTTGATCCTCACTATAAACTCATTTGGTCTATAGTACAAATGCTGTTTCCCCCATTTTCCAGACAAGACTCGTAAGAGGAATGTTAGGATTTCAGTGTAGGTCCTTGACTCTAAATGCTGGTCTTTCTCCATTACTTCATCTGCTTTTAGTTGATCATTGAACCTTGTGGGTAGGAGTAATCAGTCAACATTCAGGAGCCTACTATGTGGCAGAAACTGTACTAAGCACCAGTAAGGTAACCCAGAAAGAGAATGTAAAGAAAAGGAGGGCCCTAAGTTTAAAGGGTAGGAAGGAACCTGAAAAGCTAGCCAAGATAGATGGAGTCCAAAGAATGCCTGTAGGAGGAACATGGCAGCAAAGGCTCAGAGAAGCCAGGGAAAGAGAAGATATTAAGGTGATTCCTTCTCCTAGTAAGCAGACTCATATAGAATTATGACATGTCATTGTATTTCCATTCTCCAGAGTGAGAGAAGGGGGGACCTGGATGAGTGGTATGGGGAAGAGGAAGATCTTGATTAACTTTATTCAGATATTTTATTTAGTTTAAATGAAAATTGATACCAGGATATGATACAATTTTGATACTGCTAAACTTGGGCTCTTGGTGCCATGTTAGAGTGATTTATTAATTCTATGTTCTCCTTCATTTCCCTCCTCTTAAGACCTTTCACTGGGCCAGTCTTGAATATTTCCTGTGAGTCCCAGGGAATACGTAACTTTCAGAGCCAGAGTTTACTTTTTGAGGAATGAATGAATAAATGAATGAATAAAAAGGATTTATTAAACACATAGTGTGTTCAAACACTATATATATTAAGCACTGGGAATACTCAGAAAAGAAGAGAGCCCCTATTTTCAAGGTACATTCTAACAGGGGAACAAAAGTAATGAGTCTAGGAAAAATAGGAATTAGGGTAAAATAGAAGCAGGTAGGATGGGGAAATACCATGAGATTTGGGCAAATGAGAAGAAAAATCTGAGGAACCCAGAAGAGAGGAAAGGACTCCAGTCTCTATAGCTCTTGTCTAAAAATTACTACCAAATTTCTTCAAATAGGAAGAGACTGGGAGCCAATACTGCAGAAGGAGGTGACTGACATTTTACTTGAAAGGCAAACCTCCTTCTTACACTTGTACCAGAATTTTCACATATTATCTCATTACTTTGATCTTCACAGTTCCATGAAGTTAAGCAGACTAATTCTTATTATCCTCATCTTAGAAATGAGTAAACTGATGCCTAAAGAAATTTTTTTTCTTCCCTACTAAGGTCACATTCTTTTTATATTTTTTAATATGGAGTTAAGGTCATTTTTATTGGTCTCTTTTAGGACCTCTAGGCACCAACCTTTCTTTTCCTGATTTTTTTATCCTTGGACTCAAGAAGAGAAAGAGATTTTAGTGGAAGTTTGGAACCCTATTTAGAAGGACACTAATGTCCCCCAAACTGAGCAGCATACTTATGTACTGTTACCGTTAGGAAGTAAAAACTCAGAATTCATTGGATAGTGGGGGGTGGAGGGGGAGGAAGAGGCAGATAGATGGGAGGGAGAAGGGCAGGAGCAGGGCAGTCGTTGAATGGTAGATGCAGAGGTCGTGGTAATCGGTATTTCCCAGCTGGTTACATGCTCTGCAGGAGGTTGGTGAACATTTAAATAGGAGAGGTTCACATCTGCTTTTATTTTCCCCTTTGCTGCAGGCCAGACTGAAAACTTAATAAATTGCATGAAACCCTAGTAAGCATGAATGTAAAAGAACATTAGATAAATTACATAAGTATGCCTACCTGTAACAATTTTATAACATAAATGCACGTGTGTGTTATTTCATCATAAATATGCATGTGAACCCAGATTTAGTCTAAAGCTCCCTTGTTTAAATCCAGTTGTCTGTGAATTTACTACTGTTTCTCCACCTTTTCTTTGACTCTTGAAGTACTTAATGTTTCAGGACTCTCAGAATGTGATAATGATGCTGTAAGTGCCCTTGTCCAAAAGTTTTTTGTTTCCAAACATTGCCAGTTTGCTGCATATAAAACTGTGCTGCAAACACTCTGGCTGAATTTCTTTTTTCCCCAAATAAGGCAAGCATTAATTGAAGCAGCTCTGGGCCTGGGAAAATATTTTTTCATTCCTTAAAGTGAAACTTCTTCCCATCTGTAGGCAGGCACACAGTTTCTAAGTTGAAGGACAAATCCCTTGCCAAGATTTCCTGGGTAGTAGGTCACAGAATTCAAGTTGTTTATTGTTTCATTGTTCTGGTGATTATTGCTATAAATAACACTCTAGATTTATACATTGCATTTTCACCTGGTGGATCATAAGGCACAACCCGAACCATAATGGGGTCATCCCATTATACATCTGGAGAAAAATAAGGACCCTGCAGCTTCCAAGATGCCTCATATGTTAAGTTCCAAGTCATGAAAATCCTTATTCTAAGCCCTGTCACCAAGCCATCAAATGCAATTTTTTTTTCTGGCTTGGTTGTGTCCTTGTCAGATGCAGTGTGATATTGCTGGTTTGGACTCTTAGGAACCGAGTTTGCTATATGTCAGAGAACAGCCATGGCTGGCAAAATGCCTATTTCAAATGCAAGAAAAGTGCTCTTTTGTTTGGAAGTGTGAAACGCTATAGCAAAGCACCCTCTTTTGGAAGCTGCTGAGGGGTTAAAGGCACAGATGACCAAGAAGACATGGGAAAAAATGGTTTTGATTCCAGGAGACTCCAGTCAGCTGGCCTGCTGTTCTGAAAATCTTATAACTTGTGCCTCCAATACTCTGTGTCTCCTAAACTGGTAAGAGAGAAAACTGACTGTTGGAGTAACTTTGTTTTTCCTTTGTGTAGGAGTGTGGAGGTCTCTCTCATGGGAAATGAAAAGCATGGCCTGTTTTTTCTCTGAGGGGGTTTCTCTGTAAGTCTGCACCCCTTCTCTTAGTGGCATAGTGTGGATTCATGTCCATGGACAAAAGCAGGAAGAAGTGAGAATAAAGTATGTGATGTACCCTCGGAGAACATTTATCAAGTGCCCTCAGGTACACTGGACTAGACCCTGGGGATGCAGTGAAATCAGACCCTGGAGCATGGGAAGTATTCCATGTCATAGTTCTTATAGACTGAGTAGTAGAGGGGTTAATTGACTTTGAGCACGACCCCTAAACTTAATGTCATTTAAGACTTAAAAAGTTGTTTTTGATGCTAAAAGAATCTTCAGAACCTGACTTTAAGAAAAAATCATTTAGCTGTAGCTTCATCATAGATTAAATAGATCATTGGATCAATTGATTGGTAGAGAGAAAGCGCGCATTTATTAAACACTGAGGTGCCAGGCATTGTGCTAAGTGCTGGGAATCCAAGGAGTGGTAAGCTAGAGTCCTGGTTCTTAAGAAGCTTAACTGCTAATGGGGTAAGACAGCACATGAAAAGGACAACTGGGTGGCGCTGTGGAGAGAGTGCTAGCCTTCTAATCCCCAAGACATCTTCATGAGTTCAAATCTGTTTTGAGATACTTAAACCCTGGACAAGTCACTTACCCCTGTTTGCCTCAGTTTCCTCATCTGGAAAATGAGCTGGAGAAGGAAATGGCAAACCACTCCAGTATCCTTGCCAAGAAAACCTCACATGGGTCACAGAGAGTCTGACAAACACAACAAACAACAAACTGACTGGAAAATACAGGGAAAGAAGAAGGGGGACTTAAGCAGGGAAGCAGGGAGATGGTGAGGAGATAGGCAGGGTGCCTCAGAGAAGCCTTGGATATCTGCAAGATAAAGCAGAAGCTTGCCTATTGGAGGGGGGAGAGGGTGCTAGGACTGGAGTTCAAAGTTCTGATGGAGGCCTGACTAGAGAAAGGGGGATAAAAAGACTGTCAGTAAGTGCTGTGGAAGTCTAGGCTCCAATGAGATAAGACAAAAGCTCTTCATATTTAAATAAATTAGAACTTGGTGGATACAAATTTACTAATTGAAGCTAGATCTAATATTGGTGGATTTGAGTTGCTGAGCTTGACAGAGGGATGCATGGAGAGAGTGAAAGATGGAGATCAGCGCTGCCGGGTTGGAATCTTGACACTGTCACTTATTACCTCTCTGACCATGGGCAGTTATTGAATCTCTTTGGTACTGATTTTCCTTCCCTGCAGAATGAAGGGCCTGTTCTATATGGCCTCAATGGAACTTCAAACTTTAAATCTGTGATTATCTGAGCAAGTTTGAAAGAAACTTCTAATACTGATGGTTTATGAGAATTAGTCTGAAACATGCCTTGACTGACGTGACTGCCTTGGCAAAAGTGTGCCTGCATTTTCTCCACTGATTAGTCTGTTTCCCAGTTGGAAAACGTTGACTTGTAGCTTGAAAGGAAACAATGAACATTTATGATTGTTGCTTTGGATAATGATATTTGAGCACTTAATGTATTGCTGTTCTTATGTCGTCTGCTGGGAAGAATGGATATTGTCCATTAACCTTACATTAAGTATGCTTCATTTGGACATACATTTAAGATGGGCCCAAAGAATATGCATATAGAGCGTGTGAATAGTTTTGAATAAATTAAACATAAAGAGCCTATGGTTATTAACATAGTATGTGAATTGCCCAACTGTATATTTGAAGGACCTTGAACCTAAGTCTGTCTGTTAAGAGCCTTTTGATAGAGCAAAACTGACTTCAGTTCAGTTAGGAAGCTTGTCATACAAAGGAATGGACTGTGGAACATGGGCAAAAGAATCTTCTTGTTAATATTCAAGTAGTAGGAAAAATCTTGGATTCCTTAATACTAAACGGCACTGTACAGACTTGCAGGAGTCAGAGCTGTGCTCCCAAATGTGGGGGAGGAGGAGGACAAACCAAAAAACCTCTCCTCTGGATTGGAAGCATCTGCTGCACAAAAATCGCTGTGTCGGGCTTTCCAAAATATTCAGTAACCATAGCTTTTTCCTAGGTGTCAAAATCATGTCTTTTGTTACGCTGCTAAGAAGCTCCCCTCTTTGGTGGCCCGATTTCACAAGGGTGGCATTATGGTTATTACATAATTGTGTTTTAGGTTTCAGATAAACTTCAGTTGTGCTGAAATTTAGACTGCTATCCCTTGATATTTTGAATAATTATTTTTTTTAAAAGAGAGGAAGTTTAAGAGACAGAAACTGATGCTACAAAAATCTGCCATCTCCCCTGAATAACATTATTGCTACCCATCTTTTGCTTAGCCATTCACATCTTAAAAAATACTTTCACTTATGTTCTCTGTTGCCACATGTCTGAGGGTAAGATGTATGTATCATTGCTATTACTACTAATTTCATTCTTCTCATCTTTATGGTGGATCATTATTATAATTTTCTTTAGTCAGAGAATTTGGGTTGAAATCCAACTTTTCACTTGCCTGTGCCTTACATTTTCTTATCTCTAAAATGAAGCAGTTGAGTTAGGTACCTGATCAATTTTAGATAAAGGATCATCTTTATTAACATTATCCAGAAATCCTGTAATTTCATTGGTGGAGGGAACACTGTCCATGCAGATGTGCAGCTAGTCTTAGAGAGTTTATTGTGTACATCAGGGGTTAAATGACTTGTCAGCCAGCCACTCTTGTGTTTGAGGTGGGTCTTCCTGACTGAGACCAACTCTCTATCCACTACACTTCTTCCAATAATTATTGTTCTTTCTTTAAAGATGATGAAAATGGAGTTCAGAAAGACTGTCATCCAAAACTCCATGATAGTAGAGCCAAGATTCAAATCCAAGTGTCTTAACACCCCAGTCTTATATTATTTCCCCTTCATGCTGCTGCCTGTTCCTTGAGTACTTCAGAAAATTTCTTTCTGCCTGGGCTTTAGTTTCTTAGAATGGTGTTAAAGATAGACTTATTATGGCTTGCACATAGTAAGTGTTCAATATAATCTTTTTTGGTCATTGACTAATTCTGTCCTCATCATCACATTAAACAGTGCTTACATAACATTGAACATTTTAATAAAATGGGTAACCAAGGAGAGTTGCCTTAGTTCAGAAATATAAACTTAACCACATCCTTTGTAGCATGTTTTTGATTCCCTCTCCTCATAATTAAAGAGATTGTAAAATTATGCATTCTTAGATTGATAGGGCTAATTATCTTTATATTTAGAATAAAAAATTTCCTCCAATTTTGTGCAAGGTTTGGGATGTTCCACCTACTGTAACTGGAGCACTTTATTTCGATTCTCCTTTTGATTTGTTGATGATGTCTTGGAGGCTCTGGGTGGGTGTTGAGTAGAGGCTGGTGGTAAACATGCCTCTTAGAAGTTAAGAAAATTGTAGCTATACATATGAATAAATTCCAGAGACCCATTCTGAGTATTGCGAAACCCTGTTCTTTTTTAAGTCACCTTGACAAAAATAATTGCCCAAGTGTCAACTATCTGTAAGCACTGTTCTCCATGGGGTGTGTGTGTGTGTGTGTGTGTGTGTGTGTGTGTGTGTGTGTGTGTGTGTGTGTGTGTGTGT
>NW_027186296.1:88491285-88527244 GCF_028583685.1 Petaurus breviceps papuanus
TGTGTGTGTGTGTGTGTGTGTGTGTGTGTGTGTGTGTGTGTGTGTGTTGGGGGTGGCCACCAGTGAGATGCACCTCATGGAATTTACAGTCTAGTAGGGAGGCAATGATAATAGTATATATTCACACGTCTTAGATACAGTATATGGGAAACACATCTGTGTTCCAGCTGAGGATATCATGGCACAGAATCCTTGGAGGCCTAATGTGCATATGGGGAACTTGGTGAATATGCAAACTTGTTTCTCTCCTTGTGCTTATGATAGGCCACTCTTCTAGTGTGTAAGAAGAGACTAGAGCCATACAAATAGCCACAGGGTTGTGAATTTCCACAAATGAAATGGTTGAGGCCCCTAAAAGTATATTTACCAAGCATTACACCTGTTGAAACACATACTCTAGAGAAGGTAGGTGATCTAAAGGGGAATGCCCTCTGCATTTGCCCATTCAGGATTCTCCATTAAGCATTTTGACTCTGTGTTCTTTCTTTACCTCCCATTCATTCTTATTGCTTTCCTCCTTTCTTCTATTCATGATGGGTGCCCATGATGCTCCTGCCTTTTGGTTAAAAAATAATTTCCCAAATGCTTAAAGACACATCAGACTCCTCCAATTCTTTCTCAATGATATAGTGACAATTGAAAGAATGATGAGAAAAGGAGAACTTTGGAGAGGTTTCAAGCAGCTGTCCAAAGCATTTTGTGTTATGAAAAAATACTCACGTATTTCTCTTTTTTTCCCAAAGATCTGTGCAACCTTATCCACTTATAATTGGAAAGGGTATCTTGTATAATATTGCATTTAAAAATTTTAAATCACTCCACAGGTACTCATTTAGTACTTACTCTTATGAAGACATTGTGAGGCACTTGGCCTCAAAGAATAGAAGAAACCTCTCCCAACTCCTCTACAGAACTAAGGGATCTATGCAAGTGGAACATTGCATTTATTATATTGTAGGATTTTTTTTTCAATATATTAATTGATTTTCTTGATATTTTTCTGTTCTTTTTCAAAAAACTTTCTTTTAATATAGAAAATACTTTATTAAGTATATAATACTTATTAATACTTTATATATAAATATATACAAATATAATATACATATAAATTTATAAATATGTAAATGAATACCTTATTAAGTATAGAAAAATGCTTTATTATATGAGATAGCACTGTTGGAGGAGAGAAAGGAGGATATGGGGAAATGTAGGTGATATAAGAACAAAATATATCAATAAAGTTTTTGAAAAGATATTGTGCAGAAGATAAAGTTTGATGATGATGATGATAGGCTCTATTCCTCTTTATAACTTCTTCAGTGCTTTCCTGGTATTTAGGATCATGGGATTTAGAACTGGAAGGTGCCTCCAAGGCCACCTAGTCCTATGCCCATATTTTATAGTTGAGGAATCTGGAGCCCGGGGAAGTTAAGTAACTTATTTAAATCATAGAGGTACTAACCACCCAATGTGAGATTTGAATCCAATTTTCTAACTCCAGAGCCAATGCTCTTTTTACTATACCTAGGGAATCTTTGCTGAATTAATAAATAATGAAAATATGGTCCCTGCTGTTGAGGACTTTACTTTTTTTTTTTTTTTTGCCTTTTGGAAGGCAATTGGAATTAAGTAACTTGCCCAAAGTTACATGGCTATTTTTTTGTGTGTGGGTGTTAAGTGTCTGAGGCCTGAACCAAACTGGGGTCCTCCTGACTCTGGGGCCTGCGCTTTACTCACTGCGCCACCTAGCCTCCCCAAGGACTTTACTTTCTAATGAGGGAGATAAGTATGTAGACAAATAAATGCATTATAAGACAGAAATGCAGAAACAATTTACAAATCCTGACCCAGGGTTTTTGTAGTTCCTCAAAGTCTTAATATCTTGAGAGATTAAGGGAATGGGACAAGGGAACTGTTGGTAAAGTCTGTAAGAATGTCTCATTTCCTTACAAATCATAACTAAAGTCAACCTAATGTAGGGCTGGGTGCTAATGATATGGAGCCACCAGAAAAGGGCATTACGGTAGTTCTCCTTTCGTGTTTAACTGGTGGATAATGGTTAATTCATTTGGGGCCATCTTTTTGGCTCTGGCAGACTAAGTAGTCACATTTCAAATGAGATTAATCAAGGAGAGTTGAAGGCATCCAGCCTATTGTTACTTAAGGCCAGTGCAATTGGAAGGTGAATACTAGCCATTTTACGAAGGGGTGAAGGGGTAGGTGAGGCCTAGACATTCTCAATTTGACTTGCCATTCTAAAATGAGAGTATAAGGGAGAGGAGTTTACAATATCCTTCTTAAATAGTTGTGGAATGTTGAGCTGAGAATATTTTTCGGAACTAGTACTGTTTTAGACTCAGAGGTTGACCAAATTACAGTCCTTTGTAAAAATGGAAGATCTAGGCTAGACCAAAGGTAATCATACTAAACTAAGTCCAAGCCATGACAACCAGGAGAGGGTTAAAGTCCTGCATCTAAATGTGCATGGGACTTTTGGAAATGAGCATTTCCCAGGAGTCCTGGCCTACAGGGAATTCCTCTATTGAGCTAATTTCTGCATTGAAGAGAAATTGAAGTAGGCAGAGTTGTAGAATGTCCATCTTTTGTGAGGTTGGAATTGACATGGAAACTGTACAAACTCTCTTTGTCCTACAGAGATTCTAAAGGATCAGTTTCAGGAAGCCCTTCTATTCGGCTTTTTTTGTTTTGTGTTTTGTGTTGTTGCTGTTTCAGACCTCGGCGGGAGAAAATCTTTTACCTTTTCTGTTCAGGACTGTGGCTGTGGGGAGTCTTATCAGTGTCGGGACTGGGCATGGGACCAAGCCTTGATGGTGCCTGAAATGAAACCAAAGTGCAGTTGAAATAGCAGGCAAGTTTTTGTGCAAGTTAACGGCTGCTGAGCAGGTTGGCTTGTCCCAAGGAGACTCAATTTCCCTGGACTGGCATGTTTGGGGCCTTGGAATAGTGATGGCATTAACACTACTATCAGGCAGGTCAGATTGGCTCAGATCCTGTCAGATTCTTCTCCCCCTCCATTCCCTCCAGCTAGGTCAGGTAACTGGATGGGAGGCTTCCAAGAACACCTGGATGCCCCAGGAAATGGAGGTGGTTACTGGGTATTTGGCAACAATCTCCTGAGAAGCATGACCATTCAGACAAAATGCCTCTAATAACTCTAGGCAAGTCAGCCATTTCATTTATAAGTGTGTGTGTTAAATAAATGAAGAAAGGATGTTTCTGTTTCACCAATTTTAAGTATCTTTATTAAAGCCCATATAAAGGGACCCACATTCATCTGTTGTGAAATTTTAAAGCATAATGCTTTGGGGAGGGGGGCGGGGAGGGTGTGGAAAAAGGCGGGGAGGACAGGGTTGGTTCTTAAAAACAAGTCTGTCTTTGGAGAATGGACTTTAGGTTTTAAGCTCAGTGCTGTCTTTGGGTCTGAGCAGATTGGTAGGTCATTAGCCCTTTTAAGGCTTATGGCAGTGACTGCAACTTGGAGTCATTTTATTCCTTGCCTTTGGGCAAGGGTGGAAAAGGAAAGTAAGATTCTTTCTTCTGTGCCTCCCTCCCAGAATAATATGAAGTTGTATGTTGGTTTGAGAACAGTCCAGGAACTCAGGTTAAAAGTCCTTAAGTAATAAAAAGAGAAAAACCAAAATAAATCCAACGAAGAAGTGTTAAAATAAAAATGTGTGTGTTAAATGCACCTGTCTGGTGTGTGGTAGGCACTTATTTAATAAATGTTTGTTGGCTGACCTCAAGGCATGAACTTTTGGTCTTCCTCTACTGAACCAGCTCACTGTAACTGGAGTGACCATGTAACATTGTTTGTCTGTCTGGGGAGTGATTTTCTTAAGATGTGCAAGGTGCACATATAATTCTAACAGTTATGGTGCTTCCCTGAGGAGAGATCCTTGGAGGAAGTGAGGATGCCTTCCTCTTTTCAGAGAGCATCCCTCGTCTAGATCATGAATCTACAAATTCTAGAGGTCTTTTCCAGGTAGAATTCTACAGAATAGACTTTCTTACTACTCTTATATGCTTTGGATTTCTTTCTTTTTTTTTTTAACTATTACAAATGATATTTCCTTTTTTTTTTTTCTGGAGGGCAATTGGGGTTAAGTGACTTGCCCAAGATCACATGACTAGTTTTTGTGTTACGTGTCTGAGGTTGGATTTGAACTCAGGTCCTCCTGACTCCAGGGCCAGTGCTCTATTCACTGTGCCACCTAGCCGCCCCTCTGCTTTGGAGTTCTGAAGTGGAAAAATCACATAAAGATAATTTGTTTTGTCTTTGTTTTGTTACAAGAGCAGCAATCAGAGTCCTAGACTTGGAGCCACTAGATCTGGGTTTGAATTCAGTCTCAGCTGCTTACTATCCATATTGACCTTTTGAGAAATCACAGTCATTTCCTCATCTGTAAAATGAGAATAAACTATGTTTCTGTTACCTACCTCACAAGGGCATTGTGAGAATACTTAACAAATATCAAAGTACTATATAAATGTGTCAACATCCCACTTCCCCTCCTCTGCCGCATGTGGAATTGTTAATTTATGACGTAGTATTTTGATGATTGAGAATTTGGGATTTAAATAGATTTATGGAAGTCCCGTACTTTTACTCCCCACCCGTACCCCCAAAATTCTTGTTTTTTTTTCCCCCTGTGAGTACTATGCTGTCCAGTTCTTACCAATGAAAGAATCAACCTACCCAGGCTCCCCAGTTGTTGCAATTTCCCAGTTTTTGGCACTAAGACAGTTCACATCAGGAGCCATTAGCATTAACATCCAAAAAACACAGCCCCACCCCAGATATAATGAAATGTTTTAAAATGCTTCTGCCTCTGGGAAGGAGGCACCAGGATCTTGTACTAGACCCTGGTGTCTTTGCCACCCTTCTCCTACCACACAAACAGACTGCAGCTCTTGGCTGACTCTTCTTCACTAGTCCAGTGGACTTGGCCAGACAGTGAAGTGCTCATGAAATTCTCGGACCATTTGGGATGGTAAACCAGCTGCTGTGCTTTTGTTCAGTGACAGTGTTAGACCCGCACCATTTGTCCCTGCATTATGACTGAAAATGACCTCTGACAAGGGGTTCTTAACTTTGTCTCGTGGACCCCTTTGAGATACAGGTGAAGTGTATGAATCCCTTCTCAGAATGTTTTTACACACTTAAAATGCATAGGATCATGGAGGAAATCAATCACACTGAAATAAAAATCATCAGAATATTTAGAAGAAAATTCATTGACCCTTTGAAAGAGATTCCCAGGTTAAGAACCCGTGCTTAAGCCATAATCTAATCCACTTCCTCAGGAAACTGAGACTGAGAGAGATTTCTTGCCCAATATCAGACAACTGGTTAAATGTGTCATTGCTATTGAGTAGACTGGCTTATCCAGAGGAGTCTTGATTTCTCTTGACCAGCATATTTGAGGTCCTGAAATAGTGATGACATTAACACTGTCAAGTGGGTCATTTTGCCTCAGTTGAGAAGCTATCAGGAAGCGTGGTAGTGACAGTGGGTATATATGGGTATAACAGTATACTTGAGTTACAAAGACCCAAGTTCAAATCTGTCCTCATACACTTTACTGGTTGTGTGATGTCTGCCTGCCTCAGTTTCCTCATCTGTAAAATGAGGATACTAATAGCTCTTACCTTCCAGGGGTCTTATGAGGATAAAAATGACTTAATATTTGTTAAGCACTTTGTAAACCTGACAGCATTATATAAACACTGGCTATTACTAGGTTTTATATTAATGTCCTACATTCTTGAAAGATGGAGACCAGACTAGAACCTTGGTTTGCCTGACTCCCAGTCCAGTTGTTCTAGACACACTTCACATCTGTGCTGCCTTTCTGGTGCAGACATCTTGTCTCCCTAAGACTTGGAGCCATTAGACCGAAATACTGGAGAAAGATTTTGGTTTCAGCCCCTACTAACAGAAGCAGAGGTGGGATGTGAATCCACACCATCTGCTCTGTCATGTTGCATCTGATCTTTGTCTTAATGCCAATACACACTGGCTGTGTGGCCTGGAATATGTCACTTAACTCTGCAGTGCTGCCTGATCTGCATGGGAAGAGGAGGTCTCCTCATTGGAGAGCTTCCTATCCAGATCACACGTCCAGACTCCCGATCCTGCCGACCTGATAGAATTCTAGATGTTAATATCCATCTTGTAATTTGACTTTTTGAAAGAACAAATACTAAAAATTCCTTGAGGATTCTGAATTTTGCTGAAAATATTGAAGATAAGCATAATTATTAAAGCTCTTGGATGATTTTACAATCTTAAAACGTTCCCTGAAACTAGACCTTGAATACTAGAAATTATAACAGTTGCTATAGGAGAAGAAATTTCATTTACATTGGGCCTCGACTGAGTTGAAGGAGATAGGAAATGATTCACTGGGATCTGAGTTGCATATCTAAGTTGTCTATGTGATTTATTGAATATAAGGATATTTGCTGGGGTGCTAGGTAAGGGATGGAGATGTTTCCTCTTAAAGGTAACCTATAGCTGCATTTGTTGCTCTATATCTGGGCATCCTTTTAAAAAGAAAGGACAGATTAGAAAGGGCCACGTCCTGCCTTATATCATATGCTGTAATGATCCTAAGACCAATAACCTTTAGCTAAGTAAGTACAGAGCTGTTTAGTTCTTGGGCTCTCAGAAGAGGAGACTTTATTATAAGCCATTTAAAGTAATAAACAATAAGAGAGAGAAATATTTTATAATGAAAGCAATAACCCTTCTATTCCTAGTGTGGGTATGTGGGCTTAAATTAAAGTCGTCAGCTTCATTTGTTTGGGTTTTTTTTTTTTTTTACGTAAAACATTGCAGATGTATTACATCTCCTTAAAAAATACATCTTATATCCTGGTGGTTCACCAAGGGTATTCTTCAAAAAGGAATATGATTAAAACTGTACAAACATAATGATATAAAAGCTAATGGCTTCTCATGCTGAGAAGAGTTTGTAAGGTAGAGAATAGTCCCTTATGAGCTGTATTTTACCAGTCTGAGCTCTGCACTTGTCGGAGATTCTACCTGGTTACTAGAAAAAATAATGTGAAGTCATTACATTTGCATTTTTTAAAACTCTTCGTTTTGGCCTTTGAGCTCTTAATATTGAACTTACCTAATGGTCTGTCTCTTATATGAGAGAGAGACAGAGACAGAGAGAGAGATGCAGAATGAAATCAGACTGCTTTAAAATCCTGCCCCCTTTCTATATAGCTTTTAAGGTTTAAAGGCCTAGCTCCTCCATCTTCTTCTCTAACTCAAATTCTGTTTTGGAAATGTAATGCTTGTGATTCTTAAAAGGAGGATTCCATTGACAGTGCATCATAAATCTCTTAGCCTCTCTCTGACATTTCTAGGGAAGTAAATGAAAGGTGTAAATTAAAAAAAGCAAGTGTTTGTGTATCCCACTTTAACCTTCTGTTATGCTAAATGGTTTATTGAAGAGTGCTGTCAGTGTTCTTGAAAACTTGGGAAAATCTACCGCAAGCAGTGCAATTAGTTGCCTTGGGAGCACATGATGTTTGATGTGAAAATTATCCGGACACATCTAATTGGGTGTATTTTCACCCCCCCAGATACCAGCTAAAGAGGTGATTTTTTTTTTCCTTTCTCCCTTGTTCTCTGCTTTAGCTAAATTGTTTAACCTGCATTTCATCCTCTTCAGAATCGCACTCTGGGTATTGTGCTGCCATTTTGCACAATCCCAGTGGCATCACAGTGTGTACCAAACATGGCAGAGTTTGGCAGCTTTGCACTTTAGCAAGCTGCTACCTCTTCGAATGTTTGGAGAGTATAGTACTAAGTGTTTCTAAGTCTCTCTTAAGCTACTGGTGCCTTTCCCCACTTTTTGATATAAGGGCATCTTAGACTTGGGATACTTGGATTTCTTGCAAATAGATGTAAACTCTTTGAGGGCAGGGCCATCTCAATTTCGTATTTGCATTCCTAGTATATAGCATTGTTCCCGGTATTTGTTGTTCAGTCATTTTCAGTCATGTCTGACCCTTGGGTGTTTTCTTGGTAAAGATACTGGAATAGTTTGCCATTTCCTTCTCCAGCTCATTTTTCAGATGAGGAAGCGGAGACAAACAGGATTAAATGACGTAGGATCACACAGCTAGTAAGTGTCTGAGGCTGGATTTTAACTCAGATGTCCCCGGCTGCAGGCCTAGTGCTTGATATCTACTGTTCCACCTAGATGCCCTCCTGGTGTTTAGTAAATGCTTTAACAAATGCTCATTGGTTGTTATTGTGCTTTTGACAGTTTATGAGGAGCAAAGCAAATTAGAAAGCAATCCAATCCCTGCTTTCATGGAGTTTATGATCTAGTAGACATATAGTTTGTAAATAAATAAGTATGGTACAAAATGACATGATAAATATGTCCTTAAAAGAGGTTTAAAGGAGATAGGATATTATGTCTAGGTAAAGAGAATTGCTAACTGGAGAGAAAGAAAAAGTGAGGGAAATCTTCCTGGTGATGGTGACATCTCAACTGGGTTTTCCTGTTAGCTTTGCCGCTAGCTAGCTATGGGACCTTGGGCAAGACTTTTGACTTGTCTGTACACAGGTTTCCTTAAATGGGAATTGGAAAAGTAAATAACTCCTGTTCTTTTTAGAAATGCAATAACTATTTGTTAAGCTGGGTTCATACAGTACTGCGCTAACTGCTGAGGATGTGTAAAGTTTAGCAAAGACTCTAGTCTCTGCTCTCATGGAGTTTATGCTGCAGTAGGACAATAGAACACTAACAAAAGTAATAAAAATATTAAAAAATGGATGCTTTAGGGAGTTGAAATATAAAATCTAATGTGAGGTCTGAGGAGTGTGATCATAAGGGAAAAAAAGATAAAGTATATGAAAGCTTAAAAATAGAATAAGATTCTATTATCAGATTGGACTGCAGTTAGGTCTTTTCCCATTGCAGGCTAAATTGAATTAAAGTTACTATAAGGGGGAAAAGAAATCCCTATACAGGGGTGGCTAGGTGGCACAGTGAATAGAGCACCGGCCCTGGAGTCAGGAGGACCTGAGTTCAAATTCGGCCTCAGACACTTGAAACACTTACTAGCTGTGTGACTTTGGGCAAGTCACTTAACCCCAATTGCCCTCCAAAAAGCAAAAAAACAAAACAAAAGAAATCCCTATACAGTGTAGGAACCAAGGATTTCCAAGTCTCAGTCAGTTGACTGGCTTATTTTAAGAAAGATGCATCTTAACCATATTTCAGTATGACCAGAAATGTTTGCCATGGATTTTATTGTATTGAGCTTGCTCTAATACTTGCTTGTTCTTGCTCGAGTCTTTTTCCAGAGGAAAAGATTGGCAATGTAGTGGAAAGAACCCTGGCCTGGAAATCAGCACAGTCCATTCTCGAGACGACAGCATATCTTACTCTTGTACGTGGGGCCTCCTAATATTTGGTATTTCCGAATACTCTTGGTAGCATTTCTTATTGACAAATTCAGAAAATGCAACATGATTATGGAAAAATATTTTCTTGGTGCTAGAAGTTTTCTAGATTGTTTTTATCTTAGCATTAGGAGGAGGTCTGATGGTGTAGTCATGAATTGAATACTGGACATTGGGCAGTGTCAGGATAAGTTTTCAATGTGTCTGCCTCGTGTTCTCCATTCATTCAGCAAATATTTATTAAGTCCTTATTGTATTATAGACAACTGTGCTAAGTTCTCAGGCAGATGCAAAGTTAAATAAAAGACTTTCAGGGGGTAGATTTGAGAGTAATGTTTCTAATGTGCGCCAGGTTACCTTCCAAGTAAACCTAAATGATTACATCTGTTACTGCTATCTTAGAAATGTGTAGTGTTTTTCCAATTATTTTAATGGCATTTATAAGTTTTTCTTTTCTTTTTTTTTTTTTGGAGGGCAATTGGGGTTAAGTGACTTGCCCAAAGTCACACAGCTAGTAAATGTGTCAGGTGTGAAGTCGGATTTGAATTCAGGTTCTCCTGACTCTAGGGCCAATGCTCTATTCACTGTGCCACCTAGCTGCCCCCATTTATAAGTTTTTCAATGGCATTTATTTAAGAGAACACCAAAACTCAGACTTTTTAAAGGAAAGTTCCCTTCTCTCCAAAGTTATTCCTGGGATGTGGCAAATTTAAACAGCGGCTCCAGCCCTCTACTTTGGAGTATCTCTACTGCTGTTGTGTTGGTGACTGGGAGAGGTCCTTGATGAGAGATGGAGAGGAAGGAGGCTGATACAGATTGTCTCCCTACCTGTAACCCCCACTTTGCTTACATTTCCTATTTTATTTTCTATTTCGTTTTTCATTTTATTCTTCCCATTTCATCTGGATGCCCATGTATGAGCAATTGTTGGATTCTGGTAGGCATAGCACGAATTATTTGTGTCCTGTCTATTCTAACTCCTCTCTGCCGCACCTTTGCAATGTCCTTATCCTTGAAAGGCAAAGTCAAAGCAGTGAACTAGGATTTTCCTGGCATCTCAGAGTGATTGAGTCACAACTTGTCTGGTTATTTAGGCAGTTTTCAAAACCTGTACTGAGCACCCCATGATCAATTTAAGCATAACAATGACTATCAGTTGGGATTTGGGAAATGATCAGAAGGGCTTCAGGATGGTTATTTCTGGCGGTCACATATAGCCCAAGGCTGAGTGACAGAGCTCCTAGTACAAGTGCATAGTGTTGACTCATTCCTCTCTAAAATTATTGCAAGAACCATATACCTCTTCTGAATCAAATATTGTGATTATTTTAGTCTCCAAGATTCACTTTTTTTGTCAGAAAAATGATTTAAAAAGAAAAAAGGAATATTAACCTATAGTAAGAGTGCTAGAATCTGGAACTATTTTTCTTTTTCTTTTTTGGAGTGGGGAGGGCAGGGAAATTGGGGTTAAGTGACTTGCCCAAGGTCACACGGCTAGTGTTAATTTTCTGAGGCTGCATTTGAACTTAGGTCCTTCTGACTTCAGGGCTGGTGCTCTATTCAACTATGGAACTCTTAAAATCGAAAAGATTTGTGTCCTAATCCCAGTTTTAACATTTATTAGTCTTGTGACTATGCAGAAGTAATTTAACTTCTCTGAACCTCAGTTTCCTCATCTGTACAATGGAGAATAGAAGCACCTGTGGTGTTTTCCCCACAGGGTTATTGTGAGTGTCTAATGCAATTATATATTTTATAGATAATATGTATGCCCATGTATATGGTATCTATAAAATATCTCTTGTTAACTTAAAGTGCTACATAAATGTTAGTCATTGTTATTGTTACTATTAATAATCCTGGAAGGACACTTTTACCACTCCATTCTTAATATGGAATCCTGAATACAATCAGTTTAATTTTTATAGCAGCATTCCAACTATTTCTAAATGTGTTTTTTGTTTTTATACAATACTTAACATTTTAGCAAACATTTTCTAGTAATTCAACCCTTCTTCACACAATTATTCAATTATTGCACCACAAAGACATTCTCCAGTTTGATGTTGTCAGGAAACGTATTAGCAGAAGTAGTCTGTTATTATCTAATGTTAATAATCGGTTGGTAGAAATGAGAAAAGAGGACATGTAATTGGGACTCCTGTGGCTAACAAGATGTGAGTTATGAAAACATTTCTAGGAGAGATTCCAGGTGCTATTATGGGAACCTGTTATTTGCATTTAAAAACATTAGTGGATATTATGATGCCATGAGAGTCACTTGTGAGGAAAAGTAACAACATTGCCTTTAAAAAAAATATAGCTCTAGGATATCACTTGTTTTCCAAACAGCAATGTAGCCCCCTAAGCTAGTTGCTCCTGCTGGATTGTTTTTTACTCTATAATTAATCAGTTCCTTTTAGATTTCTCTCTGACTCAATTCGGGAGAAGTTCATTCAGAGAAATTAGAGCATATTGTTAAGCAAGTCACATTTTCATTATTTGAAAATAGGACATTTTTCTCTCCATTGCTCAGAGGTCCCCATGGCTGTACACGATATGGAAACATAATTCATTGTTGACCTCTTCCTGTTAAGGAATTTGCCACCCAGGATGCTGAATATGGCCTCCCCTTATATGGATTTTCAAAGCTACTAAGGTCTTAATCAGCTGATTGAAATTCAGTAATAAGAGTTAACTTTTGTTGTAGTCAAAATCGACCTCTATTTGTGAGCAAATGGCTTCTCTGTGAATGATGGATTGTGAATGAATGAACCCTTGTAGTCCACCCTTAACCTTAGTAGACAATATAGATGTGAAGTCAAATCTTGGCAGTGGAAATCCTACTGTGATAAAAATCCTTATTTAACAATAACAACAACAACAAAATTCCCAAACGCCCTAACACTGGCTTATCTTTATTTTTCCTCGACTGCAAAACATCTATAAAGCATGAATTTAGTTGGACCTTTGAGAACTTGTGGGAGGGAGCTTTGTTCCTTCCATAGTACATTCCTAAGCTGTCCAATTTAGAGTATGTCATCTTGTCATTTCATCGTTAGTTTCTCTAATGCGGCTTCACATGATAACTTTCTATATAGGGAGATTTCCAGTTGTCCTTCAACCTACCTCTTCATCAACCTTCTTCTCTACCTTTTTTTGTTGAAGGGAGATCTAAAGAGAAGGAATCTCCTCTCCTTTCTCCTTTCCTCCCTTTGCTGTTCTTCCTTCTGTACCTCTTTTTCTCTCACTTCCTCTTCTTCTTTCTCCCACACTTGGATAAATTTTAGGACCAGACTCCTGTATGAGAATGGTCTCTGGTTTACCTCTGAAACCACAGGGCTTTGCTACAACGTAATGATTCTCAGCCCAGGGCTTCTGCTTCTAAATTTCCACAACAGCCTTTTTTTTTTCCTTGATAGGTTAGGTAGGTGCTTTACATTTTATGCTTTAGCGTGTGAATCAACTGCTATTCCCAGAAAATAATTGATGAGCATGTATTTCAGGAGCAGCCTGGCAGTTCCCTTGTCTGGAGAGATTACACCGTTGAGAAAAGAGGCTCTCAATTCTCTATGCAAATATCAGATATGGAAATTACCAGGAGAAATAGCACTTTCTACGTGATGGGGTCAAGTCAGAACTTCATAGTGTTTGCCCAGAAATAGTATGAGGCAGTGTTATGTTCTATACGCGTCAGAAGAATTCGCCCTGCCTCTCAAAGAACTTCATTTCTGTGTCCTAGTGATGTCCATTAGAACTGAATTCCTTTAATAGCATGATACGGCTAATGTCCAAAGTCGGGTATGATGTCTAAATTAGCCACCACACTGTAACCTATTTGAAATGTTGAAACTTCTGGCCTTTAAGGAATGCAGTGTATTTACTGATGCAAATGATACAAACCACTGTCTTTTTTTTACAAGTTTAGTTGCATAACTACTGAATAATATTTTTTAGATTTGGGACTTTTGCCTATTCATATCTTTTATTTATTAAAGCCTCTTTCTACCCACTTCCCCCACATCTTGCTTGAGACAAGACACATTCAGTGAGGGAAAGTGTCTTATCATCTATGCTCTCCTTGAATCTTTGCCGCAGTTCCTTTTTTCACAGAAACTAGAGGTCAGATTTGTTTTTCATCAGCTTGAGGTTAGGGTGGTTGTGGGTTTAACATGGTGGCTTTTTTTCTTAGTCATTCTTTTAAATATACTTAAAAAAAGTGAAACCTTTCAAGCCTCTACTAGAGATAGTTGTTTTGTCTCCCTAATAACCTTTCATGTAATATAGAGAATTTTTATTTAATAAAGGAAGGCTTACTAGACTTCATCTTTTCTTTCTTTATAAAATGTAATGAATTCAGTAGATCATTTTGGTACAAGTTGAAATTATCTAGGAATTTAGACATGAGGATCTAGACCTTTAAATGTTTTGAGTGAAAATTTTTTATTAGGTTTCCTGCATTTCCTCCTTTTTGATGGCAAAACATTCTATATGAATGTGTATGAAGGTGACCATGTTTTTTTGGTGAAAGCAGTAACTTTCTAGGTGTAGTAGCAGGTCTGGGGAGCCTGAGGCTAAAAGATCTCTGAAGAGTTCTGAGCTTTATTAGGCTATAACTGTCCATGCTAAGTTTGGCATCATTAATGGTGCCTGAGGTCACAAGTTTGCTTAAGGAGGGGCAAAGCATGGGTCAGAAACAACAGGTCAAAGATCATGCAATAATTAGGAATGGTTTCAGGCCTGCAAGTATTTTACCCCACCTGGACAATAGAAGATCCAGTCTTAAGGGGGGGATGAAATAATAACTTGCTTATAGCCTTTTTTATATAGAGAGCTCATCATTCACATTATACTTCTTGACAACATTTTTTGAACATAATTAGTTCACATCAAAGATAAAGCCCCTTCAATGGTGTGAAAAAATTGAAAGGAGATAAACATAGGTCCTTATGACCTCTGAGGGCTGGCCTTAATTCTCCCTTCAGATTTTTCTCTGAGATGATTGCTTGATCTTTTCCTAAGGGTATTTTTTTTCCTCTTTCTCACATATTATTTGAGTATTTTATCATTTTTATTATGTTACCTTCCTCTTCTCAGAAGTGTTCAGTGGTTCCCAAGTGGGATAACCAAAATGCCTTAAAAATAGTTCATGATTCTAACATGAGATGGAGAAGAAGACAAAGTCTAAAGTCAGGAGACCTGGGTTCCCAGCCTGCCTCTGATCCCACCTCCCCTTAGATAAAATAGTCAAGTCCCTTCATCTTTCTAGACCTTAGTAAGCATTTTTGATCTTCAAAATGAGAGGGCTGGTCTATATGACCTCCCCATTCTCTTCCACTTGTAACTTTTAAGTGCTTCTCTATAGGGTCACAAAACAATGCTTTTGTGTCAACTATTAACCTTCCCTCCAGAACTCTCCCATTCCCACTAACTACCAAACTAACTAATTAAATAAAAGAAATATAGCATTACATAGTGTAGCATTACATTTCTGGAAAAGAAATTACTCCTTTTAAATTCTCATTTATAATTTGACCTCAGGACTATCTTCAACAATTATACTTCCTGTATAATCATCATCATAATCATCATAATAGCTAACATTTATATTATTTTAGGTTTTCAAAGTATTTGACCAAATATTTATCTCATTTGTACATGTGAGGACTTCTAATACTAAATCTTTATCTTATGTCTTAGGGCCTTAGGGTTTTTTTTTTATCCTTTTTAGGGTTTTCAAAATGCTTCCCAGCTATCTTTTGAATTCATTTTTTTTCCTTTGTGGCATATTTTTCCCCCAGCAGGGAAGTCTGTACTTTCTACATCACTTGGTCTGGTTCTGAGGCATTAACTTTTGAACATTGCCCAGCTACCTGCTGATGGGTGCTGTAAAAACTCATAAAGAAACAAAATAGTGGAACACATAGATGTTGCTGTGACTTTATGGGTAGATAATTTTGATTCCTTATCCTTGTTGTGATTCCTGAAGGTCTAGAGACAATGATCTGCTTCCGGTTACTCAGACACTTTTCTCAATTAGCTTGAAATTTTGAGCCAGGCTTTCTCTTTATTCTTTATTCCTCAGACTCGGAATATAGTAATATTTCACTACTTTAAACTCTACCCCTCCCTCTTACTGCCCAAAGTTTTTTTGTTTTTAAGGGAATGTCTCTCTCTCTCTCTCTCTCTCTCTCTGTGTATATATATAGGGAAATCATCTTTGATAAGTTAGAACAATGTCCACAGATCTTTAACAGACAAAATGTTATAGAAAAGTCAAGGGGAATAATAGAAAACCTCTGAACTTGGGGTTATGATCTAGAATCTTAAATCTAATGCCTACTAGTCATGTGATCTTGGACAAGTTTCTAAGACTCTCTAAGCTTCCGTTTGCCCAACTATAAAGGCTGGGTGGTAGTTTTGCACTTACATTTACAGTTACAAAAGTAATTACCTCAAGGTTGCTGTGAGGAAAGCATTTGCAAACTCTGAAGCCCTATAGAAATGTTAGATGTTATTTTTGTTGCTATTATTAATAATGATAATGTATGTGCTAGTGATCATGGTGTGGTAGAGGGCTAATCTCTGAGTTAGGAAGTCTTGGATTTCAAGTGTTGCCGCTGACATATACTGGTTGTTTGAACCTCGACAGTAATGATGATGATGAGAGTGACCATTATCATCATAAAAATAATACTAGCTAGTAAATTTTAAGGTTTGCAAAAATCTCTTTTTATCTTTATAACTCAGGGAGGAAGGTGCTATTATTATCCCCATTTTACAGATGAGACAGACAGCAGTGAAATGACTTGCTTGTGCAGGGTCACACTGCTAGTCTGAGGTCAAGTTTGAACTCAGATCTTCCTTCCATCTCTCTGTGCATCTTGGCGCCCCCTAGCTGCCACTTAACCACTCTGTACCCAGCTAACTGCACAAACCTTCACTTTGTGGAACAGTAGTAGATACCCTGTGGGTGGAGAGTGTCTTTTCACCAAGAATTCCTTATGATGGTGAAATCATGGGTCTTCACTCACTCTGTGCCTATCACCAAGTGCTAATAGGTTTTCAAATTATGTATTCTAGATACCAGGCAGTTATCAGAAACCTTGGGCATAGTCTGTGACCTTGGAAACTGTTCCTTTAAGTGACTCATTATGGATAGACATGGATAGTGACATTGTAAGAGCGTGCCTCCTTCATCTTGCCTCCTTTATGTAGATTTTGGTAAAACCAAATCCAATAAGTGATTAGAGGTTGTGAGAATATTGCCTAGTCTCATCCCAATATTGCCTAGTCAAGATCAAATGAATGGAGTCCAAAAAAGTGAGAAGAACAGAGTTCAGTGATATCTCGTGGTGGAACCAGTCAAGGCCTTCTCTCCAGGAAGGACAAGTGTATTCTTTTTCATTCAATAACTAATTTGCTGAGTTCCTATTACAATAGGCAAGGAAGAGTGGAGGGTGAGGATGGGGAAATTGTTGATTTTGATGAGGGCATGGCTTGTTGAATCTTTGTCATTTATGTTTATCTTTTCTTATTTCAGATCACTTTATATTCGTCACCTAATTTATAAATTTGCAATGCAGTGAACACAGAGTTTGAACCCAGGATATTAATCTAATTAAAAATATTTAAAATTTGGCTTAAGCTACATTGCTTAGCTCTAAAAAAAAAGCACCTATAATCGAACAGAAAAAGAGAATGAGGGAAGGGCAGTTATTTAGAGTCTAAATTTTAAAATGTAATCTGTTCAAATTTCACATATGCTACACATACATACATGCATACATACATTATGTGTTAGCATGATGAAAACATTCTGAAAACATGGTATGGTATATGTGCTGTGAGAACTAGCAACCAATATAATATCTAAGATAATAATTATAGACAACATTTATTAAATAAGCCAGGCACTGTACCTTAAGCTCTTTACAAATATTACCTCATAGGGGTGGCTGGGTGGCACAGTGAATAGAGTACCAGCCCTGAAGTCAGGAGGACCTGAGTTCAATCCGGCCTCAAACACTTAACACAAAAAACCAGCCATGTGACCTTGGGCAAGTCACTTAACCCCAATTGCCCTCCAAAAAGCAAACAAACAAAAACAAATATTACCTCATTTTATCCTCAAAAAAACCCTCAGAAGTAGGTGCTGTTATTATTCCCATTTTACAGTTGAGGAAATTGGAGCAAAACGAGGTTAAGTGACTTGCCCAGGGTCACATAGCTAAGCTGGATTGAATTTCCTGATAAGACAGTGAAGCATCACCTATTTCCTCTTGTTCTGCCCTTTGAACTTTGGAAAAGCTCCTGGGGAAGCCATATTTTGTATGTTTTGTCACAAGAAAGAGAATAGGATTAATTTCCCATATTACAAGATTCTTACTAGAAACAATTGGAATAGTTAAATCTGCTACTTTGGTGGAGACAGTGAGTCACTGCTTTGATAAAGAAAAATAGGGTGACTGTTGTTGTAAAGTTGTAACATTCTCTTAATCAATCTCATGTCTTCTTAATGACTCATATTTGTGTTTGCAAATGGGAGTTACCTAGCATGCTAGGTATCCTAACCTTATAGGCTTTGACCTTCCCCAGTGTGGCCAAATGCTCCAATAAAAGGGAAGAGACATTCTCCTAAGCCACACTTTCTTACTAGTAAATATTAATGGTTCTTTTTCCTACTGTGGAAATTTAATACTTAGATGGATTTAATTAGGTCCCTAACTGATTGTCCAGTTGAATGTCCGGAATGGAAGGACCAGGTACTGTATTCTTTTAGGTAGCTTGAAATCTTCATTGATATCTTGTCCCATTCTCCCAAATCCCTGTTTTCATCAATCTTATCTTGTCTGGACATTCTTGCATCCATAGGTTTCATTCTGATAATATGTTGTCTAGTTAAGGTAGGCAACTATATCAGCCCTTCTAGTTTGCATGTAGCTTTTCAACTGGTCCTATGATTTCCTTGGCTTAAGGAGCTCTCTCACTGAAGGACTTACTCTACCATTGCTTAATAATACCGTCTCTGAAATTTATGATCTTACAAAGTTGTCTGGAGCACTGAAAGTTTAAGTGGTTTGCCCTGGGTTACGCACTGAAGGGGGCAGCTAGGTGATATAGTGGATAGAATTCATCTTCCTGAGTCCAAATCTGGCCATAGACACTTACTAGCTTTGTGACCCTGGACAAATCACTTAATAATCCTGTTTGCCTCAGTTTCCTCATCTATAAAATGAGCTAGAGAAGAAAATGGCAACTACTCCAGTATCTTTACCTTTTAAGAATATCCCAAGTAAGGTCACAAGGTGTTGTACACCACTAAAAATGACTCAATAGCAACAACCACCACCAACACACTGGATAGGTGTCAAAGGTAGAATTTGAACCTAGGTCTAATATAAGTATTAGACTATTAAAAGTATAAAGGGAACATATGCCCTCACAGAATCATGCAGAGGCAATGTAAGCTAAATAGGATTGGGTATCATTTCATTTTAAAAATACCACTGTCAGAATTGATTCTCTCCCCGCTGCCGAATATCTTGACCTCCATAACAGCATGAATTTGTAGATGGGCTTTGTGTAAAGGGGAGAGGGTTAGTGAATATGTATGATCACAGTGGTCTAGGCTATACCAACGGACTGAAGCTAATAACATAAAATTTAATAGCAATAAATGTAAAATGTTAAACTTGGGTTCAAAAAGTCAGCTTCATCAGTAATGGTGTGGCCGTGGCTACAGGGCATTTTGTCTGAAAAGGATCTGGTAGCTTTAGTGTAGGCTTCATATGAGGGAGGAGCCAAGAAAGCTAATGAGACCTAGGACTGCATTAAGAGAGATGAGACTTGGGAGATAATGGTGCTACAGTACTCTGCTTTGGTCAGAGTACATCTGGACTATTTCATTGACTCCTACATCTTGGGAAGGACATTGAGAAGCTGGAAAAAGCTGGGGTCCCAGCTTCTAGTTCATATGTATGAAAAAAGGATTTCTTCTTTTTCAAATTTTTGGAGGGGGAAAGGCAGGGCAGTTGGGGTTAAGTGACTTGGCCAAGATCATGTGGTTAGTAATTGTGTCAAGTGTCTGAGGTTGGATTTGAACTTGGGTCCTCCTGACTCCAGGGCCGGTGCCACCTAGCTGCCTGATTTCTTCTTTTTTGAGGAAATGGAATATTTAGCCTGGAGAAGAGAAGATTTTGGGGGTGCGGTAATTGTATTTATTAAGAACTTACTTTGTGCCATGCTGTGTGATAAGGACCGAATATATAAATACCAGCAAAAATCATGCTAGCTGTCTTCATCTTTTTTTTTTTTTATGTATGACTGTCATCTGGAAGAGGGAATAGACTTGTTCTGTATTAGCATTCTACAATGGATAGAAGTAGATAACGGGGGGAAAAACTTCCTAACAAGTGGAGTTATCTTCAAATGGTATGAACTACATTAAGAAATCTCCCCACCCTCACTTGAGTTTGATACACAAAGGGCAGATGAGCTCTGAAACATGTTCTGATTCTGTTAATACTTCCCGCATGCCGGGTCTATGTCTTTTTTCCCCCCTAGTTCTCTCTTCCACTATGACTTCCCTCGCCCTCCTCTTGTGAGATACTCAGTTAATAATAATGACTGACACTGCCTTCAACCTACATCAGTATCTCCCAGTAAGTCATAAATCCTTAGATGATCAAAAATCTAATTTCTGCCACCATATTCTTCTGCCCTGCTTTGGTGAATTTTCAGTGGGAATAGGAGAAGGGTTGACTTTGACCAGCCTTTTGGCTGTTTCTCACAGAGACTTTACTCTCTGGAGCCTGCACATCTCTTAGGATCTTGACTGTCAATATCCAAGTCTTCATTTATTCAACAACAGACATACATCGTGCATCTTTTGTGTCCAAGGCATGGAGTTGGGCTCTGTGCTCAGGGGAATGAAAAGTAACTTGTTCTAATAAGTAGTTTGGGGATCCCTGCTGTATAGGGTAGGCCCCCATACTGAAAGACTGAAGGGTTGATCTTATCCCAGGTTTATGTCATCCTAAGACAACACGAGCTGTGCTAGCTCAGTTTCACAAAACCAGAATTCTTGCCAGTGCATCTCTAATCAAACAAAATGATGTCTAATTATTTTAACCATGGACGTGGGTAACATCTCCACAACAAACATCAGTTTAAAAGGCAGAAGGGGGAGTGTCCTGATTTTATGAGCCCTCTGCATTAGGATTGCGGCAAAGACTGTGTGATTTGTCATGTGATTCTTCCATGAGAATGATGGGAATGACAGTCGACTTCAGCCTGCTCCATGACTCAGAATTTCCTGGGTCCCTTGACAGCTCCCAGTGGAAGAGAATTTTTTTTAAGAGTTAATGAAAGGAGATTTATTTAGTGATAGCATGGAAAGGATAATCACCAAGTCCCTCAGGCCTCATCTAGTATAAGATCCTCATCTCCCTTTACTCATAGAAACATTCATCAGTGAAATTCCCTCCCACCTCCAAAGTAAATCTCCTACTTTTCGCCCCCATTTCAGTCTCCGCCCCCCTCCCCCCACCCCATCCTCCATACCCACTTTCCTATAGGCTCTTCTCTTTCTGAGACTGCAAAAATTGGAAATTTTAATTTTAATCTTGCCTTTGCCTTTTGTTACTAGGAATTTTGATGTTACGAACAAAAAAGGACTGAAGAATTCTATTCTGTACAATAGTTTCAGGCCACACTTCTGAAATTTACATGCCAAAGTTAGCTCATGTCTAGATAGCACTTTATAATAGCTAGAATTTATATAACACTTTTAGATTTGTATAGTGCTTTACAAATATCCTTGGGCACATTGAGACTTGAGGACATTAATAGTAGTTCCAGGGAGGTGGCTAGGTGGCATGGAGAATAGAGCACCAGCCCTGGAGTCAGGAGGACCTGAGTTCAAATGTGGCCTCAGACACTTAACACTTAATAGACCTGTGATTTTGAGCAAGTCCCTTAACCTCAGTTGCCCTGTCTTCCCCCCTCCCAAAAGAAAAAAAAAGATCAGAAGAAAAAAATGTCATCTAGGAATAGTAGTTCCAGGAAGCTCTTCTTTTATTCAGAGAATACAGTCATGGGAAAAGTAATCATATCAGTAAGTTCCAAGAAGAAAGATGACTGACCTGAACATCAACACCAACCTTCATTAGCCCACCACTGTCGCCACTAGCATTACTGACATTTTTGTAGAGCTTTAAGATTTGTGAAGAATCGTATGTACATTATCTTGTTTGATTGAAAAGAATTGGTTGATTACCCCCTTCTCCATCAAAAATAAATGCTATGTGGCATAGTGAATAAAGCACCAGCCCTGGAGTCAGGAGGACCTGAGTTCAAATCCAGCCTCAGACACTTACCACTTACCAGCCATGTGACCTTGGGCAAGTCACTTAACCCCGATTGCCCTGAAAAAAGCAAAACAAACAAATAAATAATAAATTCTACCATTGCAATTACATTTACTAATGGTGATGATAGCATCTAATTTAAGCAATTTCAGTTTTAAAATTGAGGCAGACAGCAGTGGAGTGACTTGCCCAGAGTCACACCACAAGGAAGTGTTTGAGGCTGGATTGGAATTCAAGTCTTTCTGACTCTGGGTCCTGTTCTGTATCTGTTGTACCACTTTGCTGCCTCTAAATGAGAGACAGGGATCAATGGTTGAGTGAAATAAGGGGGCATGTGTGATTGTATTGAAATGAATGCCAGCTGTCTTTGTCTGTTTGGGAAGTCTTTGAGAAGGACCTATTTAAAGAAGGACCTTTACTGCATTAGTAGGAAAATTCAGTGCATTGGAATTGAGAAAATCTTGAGAGTTGATAGGAGAATTAAGTTTGAGCTTGGATGCCGAACCATCAGGAATAAGTCCGTTTTTTGTTTGTTTTTTTTTTTGGGGGGGGTAGGGCAATTGGGGTTAAGTGATTTGCCCAAGGTCACATGGCTAGTTTTTGTGTTATGTCTGAGGCCAGATTTGAACTCAGGTCCTTCTGCCTCCAGGGCTGGTGCTCTATTCACTGCACCACCTAGCTGCCCCAATAAGTCTGTTTTAAGGCATATGTAGATAAATGAGTCTTCTTTTAGTAGTTGACTATTCTGGTTATCCAGGAGTTTCAATCTTGATCTCAGTTGAATCTTAGAAGCCATTTTTGTAAAACACTTAAGTACAGTGTCTGTTATATATTAGGTACTGAATAAATGCTTATTCCCTTCCCCACAGACATTTCTTTTTCCTTTTGCATTTTTCTAGTTTATTCAGTTCATAACATTTATCCATTATCTAGTAATGGTAGACTGACTTTTGGTTATATAAACATGGGAAAAGATGATTTGGATGTGAAGTTTAATTCTATCACTTCTAAAAAACCTTTTGTAAAGTCTTATGTTCATCTTATGTGCTGGGAAAAGAAAATTCATAAAAAAACAGCCATTTCAGGTTGATCTAAATATCTAGGAATTACTTTTGATATTAATCTGGCTTGTGGAATCATTTGCATATGGGAGAGAGAGAGATATTTGTGTTTTTGTATTTGAAACTGATAAATTGACAACAATCTTAACTTTGTGATATTTAGTCTACACAAGAATACTCACTTTTACATACACTCTTCTCCTAGGATATGATACATTGTTAATTTCTCTTTAATAATTCAGTAGCATGTCAATATTCTGCAAATCTGGGTACTTGGGAATGACAGGTCTGTTCACATTAGTAGCCCTGAAGAATAAAAAAATTCAGGACATTCTTTTATCTCTGGAAAGGCAGAAGTCAGTGCAGATGGAACTTTTCAAACTGGTAGCCTTAGACATAAATGGCAAATGATTCCAGGGCCATGGTATGATGGTTAAGAAAGAAAGAAAGAAAGAAAAAATTGGGACATATTTTAAGAGCCAATTTTAAAAGTTCCAATGCTTAGATATAGGTTACATTTTTTTTTTTTTACAGTGTTACAAATGTCTTCTGTTTGGCATTTTGTTGTTTGTTTTTTTTTAAGTCAATACAGTCTAAATTTGTGAAAAAATTTATTAGTGTCCTATAGGAAACCATCTTACTTCAGATTTTTCCTGTAGGCACATGTGATCATAACTGAGATGATTAATGGAAGAAAATGGATTGTGTGCCACTCCCACTTTGCTGTGTACAACTGCTTTCTGGGCCTCCGTTTCTTCACATGTAAAAAATAAGGGAGTTTGGACAACATATTCCCTAAAGTGCATCAGATTTAAAGTGATCTAGCTCTAAAAATCTCCAGGGCTGGAAATCTATGAAGAAGTCTATTCCAAAACCTATGAGCAAGGTTGAATTTTCTCAGTGACTCATTTTCTCTCCTACCTTTCTTATTAGTCTCCTTGCCTCCTTTCCTCACTGATACTGGATAACTACTTTGCCTTAGTCAGAAAGGCGTCAGAGCTTTCTTCAGGGAAGCACCATTTCATCCAAGGCAGGTGTCCTGACCTTTCTAAAGCTACCTGTACCATTACCACCCTTTTTTTCCTGGTTGCTTTTTTTATTTGATTTACTTACAGTCATTCTCTTATTACCAGAATTGATAAGCCCATACCAAACTCATTGTCTAATATAAAAAGGGTTTGTCAAATGGTTACTAATTAATCTTCATCCCATCTTTATGAGGTAGATAAGGGGGACTATTCATCCGTTTTGAATATGAAGGAAACTGAAAGAGAAAAATTGTGGTTGAAGACACTTAAGGTAGAAAAGGGGAAAGATTAATATCCTGAAACCAGTGACTCTGCTATTATTTTCTAACTTTTTTTCTTTCCGTAAGGCAACCATCCCGGGAGACCACCTGTTGAGAGAACCTACTATGTCATTTTCCTTCATGTGGACTTAAGATGCAATTTTTTGGGGGGGCAGCAGGAAATAGGTATTATAAGTGAAGGAGATCAGCCAAATCTATAAAAAATCCTATCATAGCAAGTTCCTGAATTACTGATTTGTACTGAAATCCTGTTATAGTTACTGTAGTGTATGGTTAGAAATTATATGACCTATTCGTAGGACCTAGAGATGAACCAGAGTAGGTGAACTAGACTTTGAAGTCTTTCTCAGTCTCTTTCTTTTCCTCTCTTTGTCTGTCTCTTGTCTTTTTCTTTCTTTTGGTGGATACGTTTGTGTGTGTGTACACACAATACATGTATTATTTATTTATGTATCAATCATCTCATTTCAATCTCACAACCTGGTGAGCAGGGGAGTAGGGAACAGAAAAATGACTTCAAAGTTAGGAAGAGCAGAGTTTGATTCCTGCCCCAACACAGGCTGATTTATATGACCCTGGAGGAGTCCTTTGCTCTAGGTAACCCTTTAAGACTAGAAGTAATACAGAAGAGTCTGATTTGCATTGACAGAGACTTTCCTTACCACTGAGCTTCTTAGACCACACCAATGAAAAGATGGGGCTCCCTCCTCTATGGTTTGATTATGTGAAATAGACAGTACCATTAGTCTTATTCCCACTTTATAGATGAGGAAACAGATTAGGAGTAACTGGCCCATGGTTACATTGCAAAAGAGCAGAGGTGGGATTAGAACCCAGGCCATCCTGGCTCCCCAATCCGGCACACTCTCCGCTGTGCCACTGGACTTTTGGTCAAAACATCTTTATTTGAGTCCTACAGCTGACATTTATTAGCTGTGTGAACCATACATAATTAAGAATTATTAGTAGCAATATTGACAATGATGATTAAATGAAATATTTACCAAATATTTTGTGTAAAGCACTGGGGTTACTGGAATTTGCACAGGGAAGGAAGTTTAGAGACTATTTTCATCAACCCTTTCATTTTCTAGATGAGTAGGTTGAGGCCCATAGAAGGGAAATAAGTAGTACGAGGTTACACATGGCTAATTCAGCAGAAAAGACGGTTCTTTGAACCTATAAAGTGACATGAAATTGATACATTCATCAATTTCTGATTATGCACAGGACATTGTTAAAAGTGAAGTCTCATGCATTAATCCCCTTCTTCACTACTTTTTCCTGTAATCTGTTCTGTCATCTTAGGTTTTAGAATTATAAAGGATATCCCAGACCATTTAGTCTAACCCATTTTGGAGATTAGGAAATTTAGGTCCAGAGAGGTTAAGGAACTGAGATTCATTACTAGGCAGTGTTCTGTGTCATTTCTTTGCTGCATTTTGGGAGCATTTAGATATTTGTTTGTTTATTTTCCCCCTATAAATTATGGAGGTGAAGGCAAGTATTTGAAGGGTAAATACTGCTTTATATCAACTCTGAAAAGCTCTGTTCTCACCTTTCTCTCAAGTCCTACAGTGTAAACAATGTACAACAAGATCCTTTGATCGTTGAAAGTAACTCTTAGATAATCTAGAACTAGAGAAAGTACTAGTTATACCAGATTCTTAGATGGTGACCAGGTGATGGAAGCACTATTATTAATGGCTAACTGCTGTGACATAGAACTAGTGTAGTCACCTAGGACCTCTTGGCCAAGTTATTTGTGGAAGTGATTTCACTAAGTTAATTTGATGGAGAGGGGAATCTCCTTAAGAAAACAAGAGATTAAAGCAGAAGGTGATTATTTATATTTGTCTTTCATCATAAAAGACAGAGAATGTCTTGAGTCTTATATTTGAAAGTGAGCTTGGAGGTCATTCTAGCCCATTGTCAAAATTGATTCTATAAGATCCCTGACGAGTGGTCATCCATAGTCTCTGCTCTGCTACTATGAGTGACAGTGATGAATTCAGTGCCTTCCAAGATAGCCCCTGTTGCTGTTCAGCATGAAGTGTCAAAAATGTCTTTGTATAGGATTGCAGATTTAAAACAAGGATAGAACTTCGAAGTTAACTTACTCTAGCCCCTTCACTTTTGAAGTGGGGAAACTGAGGCCCAAGATGTTGAGGAGCCTATCTAAGGTTATGAAGTACTAAGACATAGAGGATAACCTTCCCTTTGTCTCCAAATCTGGAGATAATCTCCATTGCACCATGTGACTCCAAATCTGCCTCCTTCTAACTAAAAATCTGTTGGTTCTTATTCTATTCTTTAATAAGTAGTCTTATCTCTCTTCCATATGATCACCCTTTAGATATCTGAAGACAGTGATTATTCCCCCTCTAAATCCTCTTCTATTATATAGGCTAAATATCTCCTTTTCATACAGCATCATTTAGGATGCCTTGTGTTAAGGTTTATTCCTTTTGCAATGTGTCACCCATCCTATGAACTAAACACAATAGCCTGGATATGCTCTAATTAGTACATCGGATAGTGAAGCTGTTGCCCCCTTTGAACTGGCCACTGTACTTTTGTTAATGGAGATTAAATTGATATTGGCCTTTTTGGGTAACCACCTTCTATAGAAAGTTCTTTCTACAACTTTGTTTCCAAGCCTAAATTAGTATCTCCCTTTCCTTGTTTGTGGTTCTGCCCTGCAACAGTGAAGTTTGTTCCAAATTTGATCTCAAACTTGATATGTATTTTATTGTAGTATTTTTTTTAATCTTGCAGAGAGATAAAGATTCCAAACATAGTTTGATGATGAATTTCTTATAACTGAGATACCTGAAAAGATAGAATGGAACAAGGAATCTAGAATCCTGGGTTGTAATCTTGACTGTGCTACCCAAGAGCCACATGTCCCATAATAAACCAATTCACCTTCCCCACCCCCAAGAGCCTCTTTGTAATACAATTCAGCAAACATTAATTAAGTGCTACATGGTGTAAAACATTCTCCAGAGGGTCTTTGTCAAATCAACAGGGTAGCCAGACCCAAGGAGCATAGACTTAGAATCAGACAGCACCTCAGAGGTTTCCACTCCTTCATTTTAAAGATGGGCAACTGGATATTGAGTAAAATACAGTGACCGAGGGTCAGGTAGTTAACATGGACTTCCTACAGTCTCCATGAGGTTAAACATAGGGAAAATGTTCTTTAAAGAAAGAATTTTCCTTGGTTATAACCACTGAAAGATTTCTGCATGTTGTCCAGAAAGTGGTACCATCTCTTAAGACAATTTCCAGCCTTCCTCCCTGGTCCCCCAACTTTGCTCAGAGTAAGCTAAGCCATTATTTTTTCATTTCCCTTTCTCGCCCTTAGTCTTAACTCTAACCATAAAAAAGCCTCTCTTCCTAGGAATCAAGGGTAGGGGATCATTTGGGTAAATATTGATGAGTAAGTCAATACATGAAGAAGGAATGGTTCACTTCCTTCTGATATGGATTTAAAACCCAGCCTCCCCAAGTTAATGGGTTTGAGCTATTAAACCCTTTTGATGGCGACAACAATAGGGTGTATGCTAAAGCATAAAGTTAGATAAGAAAATGCCTGCTTTGTAATTGCTTATGCCATTTTCATGGAAATACTTGCAACAGACTTCTAAAAAAAAAAAAAAAGGTCCACCGTCTGAATCCTTCCTCTTATTCCTGGTTTCCTTCCTCTTCAATCTTTACTGTAACTTCTGATTAGTCATCACAGACTAATAAAGATCACTGCCTTGTCCCTTCTGACTTTTTGTTGACCTGTTCTTTTGCTGGACCGTGTCCCACTTGAGGCTGGCCTGACAAAGTGCCTTTCTAGGAGAGTATTCGCATGCCTGGGGCTGAAGGCTGAGGGAGGTGTCGCTTACGCTAGAAAGCCATGGGGAGGCCTTTGTCCTAAAAGTGCCATGGTGCAGTACCAATGCTCAGACAGGAAGTGAAATTATTGGTGGGGGAGGAAATGAAACTTTCCCTAATTTTATTAGACCACATCCTATAAAGCTATTTATTTTTATATGGAATCACATGTTAGAAGTGGCTTTATTGATAATCCAGTCTGACTTCACACAGCCCCCTCACTCTCATTTTCAGAGGTGTAAGCTGAGGTCCTGAGGGGAAGTAATTCAACCAGAATCACAAAGACAGTAAAAGGTATTGCCCATATTAGGACCTACATGTTTCCTGTCTCTTTTTATCTGGATCTTTTTCCTATACTATGCTCCACTGCCTCCCCTCCCCCACTTACACAAAGTAGATCATCATATTATAAAGATTTTTATTCATTAGCCTGTCAAGACATGAAGGGGCCCAGCATATCTAAACAAATGAATAGAAATACAGTTTACATGACTGTTATACATGTGCCTTGCTTTAAGCAATCATTCATAATTATCTAAGTCACCTTGTCTTGAATGGCCCTGATATAGGTGCTAAGGGATACGTAGAATTATGTAAAACATGATCCATGTCTTCGATGGGCTTATAGTCTAATCAGATATGTATAGAAAGAAGTAACTGGAACCTAATTAGATTGTGGGTAGTGTACAGGAAGTGCTGAGAGGGTTCAGGGCAAAGTCTGACTTTATACACAGAAATGTTAGAGGTGATTATTAGCTGTACAGAATAGTTCACAGCCCTGTTTCTTAAAATAGCCAGCTTCCCCAGTGCCTTTTAAATGTCATTCTATTTGTCTACACCTTGTCAGCAACACAGATTTGATTCAGTGAAGGTACTCTTGCCAAAGCAAACTCACTTGGCAGTGCCCAGTCTCCATTGAGTGAGAATCGAATAATGGATCATTCAGAGTCAAATTGGAGAAGACATTGTTGCACTCTAAGGGAATTTAGAGATTATCTAGTCCAGCCCTATTATTTTTCAGAGGAAAGAAGGAAGTATGGAAGGATTTATTAAGTAGCTATTATGTATGCTAAATATTTAACATTTTATCTCACCAATCGTGGGAGGTATGTATTATTATTGTCATTCCCATTTTATAGATGAGGAAACTGAAGCATACAGAGGTTAAGTGCATACTGACTTGAAGCCCAACAGTCACCACCTAGCTGCCTTTCAGAGAAGGAAGCTATGGCCCAACTTTTCCCCCAAACCTCACAGTGAGTTAGTGACAGTGTCGACAGTTCTTTTTCCGATAGTATGCTACCTTTTACATTGAGTATGACTTTTTCTTTCCTAGGGTCTTGCATGCCTTCCTGTATCAGGAAGATTTCTTCCTTCCATGAAACATTCATTAAGTGCTTAATGTATTCAAAGACCTATGCCACAGTTACTGGGAGTACAAAACTAAAAACCCTATCCCATCTTAAAATAGCTTTCCATCTAATTGCCAAATCATTATTTTTGTTTGTCAAAAGTGTTCATTGTTTCTGGAATTCCTTTAGCTTTTCCTGCTTCATCTTCCAACTGGCAACTGGGCTTTACTCATTGGAAAACAGGGTACAAGTGCTACCTCTGACATCCATTAGCTGTGGGACTCTGGTGAAGTTACCATCTCAAGTACTGTAGGTACTGCTTGAAGTCATAAATTGGAGAGTGGGTGCTTAACTTCTGTTAAAAGAGGGAGCTTTCCAACTCTGTCAGTGAAGTCTAAGGTCTGGTCCCTGGCTCTTCACCAACATTTCGTTTCAAACAGATTGGGCCCTTTCTTATTCCCCCAGCTCAGGATGCTATCTCCCACCTCCATGTATTGGCAGAGGCCCTATCCCATACCTGGAATGCCATCTTCCTCATCTGCCCCATCCAGCTTCCTTCACTTTCTTCAAGATGACTTCCTCCATGAAACTGGTCTTGACCCTCTCCAGCTGAAAGTGTCCTTCCCTACCTTTAACATTACTAGAGTGTATTGCCTTATTTTTCTGTAATCCCCTTCACTATCCTGAATTACACTTACTTGCTTTCATTTTATGAACCCTATGTGGATGCCCCTTGTTTTTCTTGGTATCACTAGTGCCTTACACATAGTAGTAAGTATTTACTCAGTGGTTAATTTAAATGTATTATTAATATTGCTAATAATAATTCTTAATTATATGTGGTAACATTAATGGGTTATAGAGCTAATACATCTAGCTCCAGGACTCAGACATAAGCATTCTGACCAAAAGACCAGAGGCATAGTGGGTAGTTTGGGGAACTGAGGAATCAGGATGTTTGTTGTTGTTCAATCATATCTGACTCTTCATGAGTCCATTTAAGGTTGATTTTCTTGGTAAAGATACTGGAGTGGTTTGCCATTTCCTTCTCCAGATTATTTTACAGATGAGGAAACTGAGGCAGACAGGGTTGAATGACTTGCTCAGGGTCACACAGCTAGTAAGTGTCTGAGGTCAGATTTGAAGTCAGGAACATGAGTCTTCCTGTCTCCAGGTCCTGTGCCCTGAGTTCTAATTCTGTCTATGCCATTTACAGTGTAATCATGGCCAAGTTATTTAATCACATTATTTTTTCTGTTTGGAGGGGGAAGGAAGGGCAATTGGGATTAAGTGACTTGACTAAGGCTACGGGCTAGTGTCTGAGGCCCATTTGAACTCAGGTCCTCCTGACTCCAGGGAGGTGCTCTATTCACTCAGTGTACCACCTAGCCACCCCTATTTAATCACTCTTAACCTCAGTTTCTTCATCTATAAAATGGGGAATAAGACTGCCTACAATATTTATTTTACAGAGTTAGGCAGTAGGGGACGGGACTCTGTCTTTTCACTGATACAGCGAACTCCATGTCAGTGCAAATCAGACCCTTCTCTGTTAACTTCTCATCTTAGAAGGTTAGCTAAAGCAATGGATACTTAAATGACTGATCCAGGTATCTATCACTAGACTGTCCCATGAAGGATCTGAGCCCTCTTCTTCCTAACTTTGAAGTCAGCATTTTATCATCTACTCCCCATTCCTTCTTCATTACATTATGCAATTCAGATTCGATGATTACTATGTAAATAAACAAATGAATATTTGTGTGTATATGTATACATATATGAAATTTTTAGATATAAATAAATTCATGTTATACTATTTTATATAAATTATATATAATAAATAAATTATAACAATCCTTTCAAAAACTTTAAGAATCTAAGAGCTTTCAGTTATTATTTTTCTACTGCCCTATGATATAATTTCTGGATGTGAAGTCAGTGACTTAGATACCAGTCCTGACTATGTTACTAACTGTGATCTTACCCAGATCTTTTCTCCTCTCTGTTATGTATTTAAGGTTCCTCATCTGTAAAAGTTCAAGTTTGTATTAGATGTTTTCCAAGCTTGCTTACATCCCTACAACTGGATGAGTCTTGTGAGTTCATAACTGAGTGCCGGAGCCTTTGTGTGGTGCTTGTAGGCTTCTAAGACACATATAGAAAGAAGTGATTGGAACCTAACTCGAGTAGAGGCAGGAATTCTTTACTATCCTCCATCCAGACCCCTTTACCCTCACTCTGTGGATTTGTTTGGCCATCATTGGTTGGATTCCATTCTTCTTTCTGCTCCTATCGCCATTTGCCCAATCAGCTGTGATTCAGTGATTTTCCTTTTGCCTCATATTTCAAAGTTCAGGAATGACAGAGATGACTCAGGCCTGGAGCCTGAGATGCGTGACACCATACAGTTAGCACCCTTTTTATTGTGCTGGGCCCTCCCATTTTGTCATCATGTGAAGATACAAGTCTGTTTTTAATGGGTCACATTGAGGTAAGAAAGATGATGCATTAACCCAGGATGAGTTATCATTTTGCAAGATTTTCTCCATTCCACACCCACTCACCTTTCCTTGTTTTCTCTCTCCAGTTCTCCTTTGCACACAGGAAGGCTATGGTTGGCATTGGTGAGGCCACTTTCTCCTTGTACATATGTGTTCTCTGGCTGCTTCTGCTCCTGCGTGTAAAGGAAGAAGTTTGCCTTTGTATGAATCCCTCACCTTTACCCTTTAACCTGAATAGATTGCTTTGTTGGTTTGCTATGGTTTTCTTTAGTGTGTGTTTATATTTAAAGTCCCCATCTAGCCCCAGAGCCTGTACTTCTGCTTTTGATTAGCAAATGAAGAAGAAATCATGTTGTGGGAAGATCTAAATATAAGTATTGTTCTTTCTGCTTCTCAGTGAAAGTCGTTTAGAAGTGTTGGTTCCTCCTGGAAAGGCTGAGGAATGGGCTGAGCATATTGCAAGGCAGGAGTGAGAAGACAGAGAAGGAAAGGGAATTAAGGGGAAAGGGAGAAAGGAAAGAAATCAGCATGACCTGATGGCACATGGTTGGCTTCCTTCATTTATTTCCCGGTCTCCAGTCCCCTATGCCTGACAAGGCTCTCATCCCCTATCCCTAAGCCTCATGCCCTGGCATCAATTTCTTACACCTTAGGAAAACAAAGTTACCAGGGATAGCACTGAGTTGAACATGCTCTGCAGGTTAGGGGTCATGGGTGATCACTTAAACCATCAGTCACTGGGCACTCTTTGACAGTGTCCTGGGGCTTGTTTCCTTTTAGTGGGACAACCTCCATGATAAGTGAAAAGCAAGCTCACTTGGCTAGGAAGTTGTCAGAGGAAGACGGAAAGGACACCTATCAAAGAACATGACCTTGCTGGAATGGGGAGGGGTTCATTCATTCATTCAACACATGCTTGGTGTGGCAGTATACAGGTAAATAGCAAGCCTTTTTCTGACCTCAGGAGACTTTCTTGGGAGAACTTACCCTCTATGCCCCTCCCAGATCTAGAAGTGATATCTTAAATTTCCCAGAGAACCTTGGTTCTCTCCCATGTCTTTCTAACATTTTGCCATATGATGTAGATGTTTTGAATATTTTTAATTATCTCCACTAGATTGTAAGTTTCTAGAGGGGAGACACTGTATTGCTTCTTCATCTTTGCATTCTCTGTAGAGTGCAGAGAGGTTTGCTTGTTTTTTTTTTTAATTAAACAATAATTTTCAAGGATTTTATTTTTTTTTAACCTCCTTGATAGCAAATTGGAGAATGAGACTGGGGAGAACCAGAATGGGAGGGAAGGGGTGTGTGTTTAATGACCCTGGGGTTATTTTTTAATCCAAAAGAGTGATTGGAAGTTGCAGTGTGAGTGAAGGGTAGCCCAGTGGGCACCTAGGCTTGCAACCATAGTGACTGGTGTTTTTGCCTGATACTATTTGATCTAGGATTGTCAAACAATCATATTCCTATTTCAGACTTGAGAGGTAGCCTCCTGCATATAATTAAACGTCTCTATGTGGAGATGTATCTATGCACCCATGCGAAGAGTGTGGCTTTTAATAAGAAAGATTTAGCCTTTACTTTGTTGGAGTTGCTACTGAATTTATTGCAGTAAATTCATGAGTAGAATAATCTATGGATTAAATCTTTTGTCTTAAATTACTTATTAACATGAAAGACTAAATTCAATTGTGTTCTTTTAGGTGCCTGTTCGTAGCGCCTTAAAAAATTGTGGTGGTAGAGAAACTCAAAACTATTGTTGATTCTCTTTGGGATCTTCCATATTTAATTTAAAACTAGCTTGTTTTTTGGCTTGCTCTTCTATTTTGTTTGTACCCCACTCCTACCCAAGAAATGATTGGACAGAAAATTCATACCAATTTATTCTTTTCTCTTGCATCTAGGACAGGGCATTGCTTATTATAGGTGCTTAGTGTTTGTTTAAATAATAAATACTACTCTCTTGGCTAAATATCTGCCATCATAAACAGTACCTACTTTTAGACTATTCTCACATTAGACTTGTGAACCTTGAGGACAAGGACTGTCTTTTGTCTTTCTTGATATTTCTAGCACTTAGCCCAAATAGATACACTATTAGGCAAGTTCTGTAGCATATTCTTTCAGATGCATGGCAAAATCAGGGCTATGGCCCTGGACCATTCTTCATCTGTTTGGTTTTTCCTGTATGGAGGAATAGACCAAACTCCTTGGAGAGACTACAGATCTCTTCCAGGAGGCTCTGGGTTGTTTTAGGCCTTGATATTGCTAACATATTATCTCAAAGACAGGAGAAGGAAGCTAGAGGACTTTGCCATTCATGGTGAATTCTTCCTTAACCTGGATTCTATTCTGAAATTTCCTCCATCAGAGCAGTAGAAGCCTCAACACTCTTGCTTTATTGATGGGAGACGCCTTACTATAAAAGGGCCTATAAATAGGCAATGATTTGTTTACTACATCAGGTGTTTTCTTGTAAGCAACAAACAATAAATAGTTCAGTGGGGTTTTATAATTGGTACATATTTCCTTCAATTTTTTGTTGTCATGCTGTCATTTTCAGTTTTGTACAACCCCTTTGTGTGACCTCATTTGGGGTTTTCTTGACAAAGATACTAGAGTGGTTTGTCATTTCCTTCTCCAGCTCATTTTCCACAGCAGGAAACTGAGGCAAATAAGGTTAAGTTACTTGTCCAGGGTCACCGAGCTAGTAAGTGTCTTTTCCCCCCCCTTTTTGGAGGGCAATTGGGGTTAAGTGACTTGCCCGAGGTCACATGGCTAGTAAGTGTTAAGTGTCTGAGGCCGGATTTGAACTCAGGTCCTCCTGACTCCAGAGCTGGGGCTCTATTCACTGCACCACCTAGCTGCCCTGGAAGATGACTCCTGCCCCCAGGCCCAGAACTCTATTCACTGTGCCACTAGATGCCCATTTCATTAAAATATGAGAAGGTTGAATGTTGTTTGTGAAAGCCTGTTTGGCCCCTACTGCTACTCATCATGGATCTCTTCAACTTGTGTCTAGATAGTCCTCATAAACATTAGGCATATAGGTGAGTAGTTAATTATGTTCTCTCTGTAATTTTTTTGTATTAATAAGGTCCAAATTTTTCACCATACTTTTCATATTTTTATTTCCTTTGGACACCTTGTTCATTGATCTGAATGTCCTCACAATTGTTTCACCTCTAGCATAGCTATCTTATATATATCTTTGATCCCATCAGGATGATTTCCCATATTTACTCTCTTTAGTATCATTTCTTCTTCCTCTATAAATATATCAAGAACTGTGATGTTAGGATCGAAGTGTGATGCTTTCACTATATACTGGATAGAGAAAACAATTTATTGTAATAGTTTTTGCAAGTCACCTCTGTTTTTCTTCTTTCCATTTTTATCTTTGAATGCTTGGGATAACTTTGCTTAGTTGAATGTGTTGCTCAGCTTTTTTGAGACTGGTTTTACCCTCCCCTGCTTCATGAGGTGAGACTGATCATAATTGTCTATTGTACTCCATAAGATTTTATGAATCAGTTTATATTATGACTTGCTGTTGCCTTTGGCAGCTATCTCTCTCTGTTTGCCAAGTAAATCATGTTTGTTGACTAAGATACTTTCTGGGCTTTTTAGGTCTCCTTGTAGCAATTAATTTACATTGGTTCAACTTCTGGATCAAGTATTATAGTTGGTGTCAATGTAATTTCTGTTGTCCATATCCTATTTTAAAATATTCAGTAGTTTGTTTAAATAATTCAGGATTAAATCTTCTTAATTGTATGTCATTTGTTTTTCTTATTACCACTCTTTTTCCTTGTTCATTGTGAGTTCTGATCTTTGTTCTGATATGTTCATGCTTTGACTGTACCCAGATAGCTGGCCCAGTGGATATGGATAGCTCCCATGTTCATAATGAGTCTTTTCTTGTTTGTTAAAATGTTGCCAGTTTTTTTTTTTTTTGTAACGCTGTTTGGTTCTTGCCAATTCTTACCAGTTCTCTACCAATGCTTTTTTTTTTTT
>NW_027186296.1:88527344-88552017 GCF_028583685.1 Petaurus breviceps papuanus
TGCAGTGAGTAGAGCGTAACTCTGAAGTCAGGAGAACCTGAATTCAATGGTATTGACCCCCATGGCCTTAAAGAAATTATTCATGGTCAATGGGCACGAGACTAATTAGGCCTCTTTCTGTATTCTGAACAATAATTACCAGTGTGTTTTCTTCTATCTTTCCTTTCCAGCTTTGTATTGAAGTCCCTCAGGATCAAAATTTTATGTTGTTTTGCTTTGCAGGGTCTTAACGAGTTTTTCATAGAATTTTTCTACCACCTCATCCTCAGTAACCAATGTCAGAGCACCAGCTGTACTTATTTTTGTGGTAATCTTGTTGCAGATCCTTATGGTTACTACTCCATTACCTACAAAAATCCTATTGTGATGCCTTATCAGTTTTGGAGGTGGCCCTGGAATCTCAGAGCCTATTCCTGTAGAACTCAAGATCTTGATGGTTCTACCATTCTGGAATGACTGTGAGTGGTTCTCCAGGAGCAGACTAATTGTATGATCGTATTTTTTGAGGACAAACCTCACTAATCATGGAAAAGCACCACAGCAGCAAGCTGGCCCCATGATGATGAAATGTTTTTGGCAATGTCAATCAATGACAGAAAAAATAGGCTCATGTCCTCTTCTCTTTCTTTGATAGTGAGATTATGTTGAGAATTGGGACAGAGGATGCTAAGAATCAAACATTTTTTAGACCCATCAACAAACTTTAATATGACTGTTGATTCTTGTAAGTGTGAGACCCTTTCCCAATGACCAAGGAGTAGTTATAATTGCTAGTAGAGATGAATCACATTAATCTTGATTTCCTTTGTATAAACAAAGCCAGGAAAAAGAAGAAAGTTGTAGCTGAATTGAATGTTGGATCACTGGCACTCCTTGCCCTGGTAAAGTGGGATTTTTTTTACATGTCCCAAAGCTACAAGAAATACTATTCCATAGGACATTTGGTTATTAATAAAATATATTTTTAAAAAATCTCACTGAGCTGATCCATTGAATTGAGAAATGAATCGGCCTCTGATGGCTATATTCACAGTCAAAGACTGTTAGATATTTTAGAAGCATTAGAAGGCATCCAATTCATCCTGTGTCCTCCATGATATTACTAATGTAGATTCAAAATAACTATCAAGCATTTCCTTGAAGACATCCAGTGAGGGACCCCAGGGCAGCCCATTCTTCTTTGGGATGGTTCTAATTGCTATGAAGTTAAATGGAAATCTGTTTCTCTAGTGACTTCTACAATTTCCATCTCTAGTTGCCCTCTGAGAACAAGCATAACAAATCTCTTCCCTCTTCCACTGACTGTCTTTCAAATGCTCAAAGGCAAGAGTACTTCTGTTCTACTCATCCTGATGCTGGGCCTGAAGTCTTATGTTCTGGGGTAAACATTCTAGTTCCTTTAATGAGTCCTGATTTGACATGGTATAGAAAACCCTTCATCAGCCTGGTCCTCTTCCCCTTGGAATCTCTGTAGCTTATCAATGCCTTTCTTCAAATGTGGTACCCAGGACTGGCTCAAGTAATGCAGATGTGTTCTGCTTTAGCTAGACTATAGTGGGCCACCACCCTCTTTGCTTTGGAGGAAAGAACTTCGTAATGCTTCCCTAAGATCTTTTTTTTTTGTTGTTGTTCCTGGTGATGTCATCAGTTTTAGAAGTTATCTCCTTTGACTCTCTGTCTCCTTCCTGTTAATTTGATAACATGCCATCTATGCCTTTGTTAAGTGTTATACACAGCTAGGGACAGATCATATGTTTACAAATCATTCCTTAAATTGTATTATAGGATTCTTCATGGAGTTAAGCTAAGGTCATTAGACATTTAGTTTGTAGATTCCATTCTCTTCCCCATCTTTAAAAAACTGGTATTACTTTTTGCCAGTTCTGTGGTATCTTACATTTGCTGTGGTCTTTCACAGATCACTCTTAGTGACTTGGCAGTAACATTATCCAATTCTTTCATTTCTGTGGGTTGTAGTTTATTTGAGAACTTTCTCTTGTGTGCCTGACACAAGGTGGTGAGGGTGTTTAAAATTTAAAGTTTCATTTAAGAATTTGTACTTAAGTGTATGGAAATAACAAGGGAGGGGGAAGTAAGTTCATTCCATTGTTATGAATGAAGAGCAGATTTGTGTTTTCCCTGGTCTTAGGAAATGGGAGAAAAAAATGACAGAGGTCTCTTGCTCAAGATGGTGACACTCAAGTAAATAGCAGGCCTTCCTTCCTTCCTTCCTTCCTTCCTTCCTTCCTTCCTTCCTTCCTTCCTTCCTTCCTTCCTTCCTTCCTTCCTTCCTTCTCTTCCTTTCCTTCTTTCTCTTCCTTTCCTTCCTTTCTTGCCTACCTCCCTCCTTCCATTTTATCCTTCTTTCTTTGCCTGTGTAAAGCAATTTATGGTAAAGCATTCAGTAATTACTATGTATTATTGACTGGCCAAAAGGAGCTTTCTGTTGATAATAAACAAAAGGCAAATCACAGAAGAGGATAGATAATAGGGGAAAATGGCAGTGTTCCCTAGATATTTCATGTGGCCTTAGATCTTTGGGTCAGGACCCCTACTCTTTTTTTCTTCTGGCTGCTTCCTTGTTTTTAAGGTGGGCAAGTCATTTCATTTTTTTCAGCCTAAATTTCCTCATCTATAAAATGGGGACGATATTGATAATTCTTGCAATATTGACCTCATAGAACATCTATGAAGATTATTTATGTTCTGTGCTATAAACTGTAAAACACTCTGTTAACATCAGCTATTATGATCTGGATATAAGACATGGCATACAATATAATAATTGCCACATCCTAAGTGTTGAAAAGAGAGAAACTTTTAAAACTTGCTTCCTAGAATCTTTACTGAGAGGGGAAGGCACTTTTCAAAGCTAGGTGAATTGTTTCACAAATGAAGTCTGATCCCTCATCTCCATTTCCATGAATTTTCCTTTTCTTCTCGGAGCCTCCCTCTCTTAATGCACTTGCTCTTTGTCTGACTGGTGTATGAAGCATGATATAATTTCTATAAATACCTACATACAGAGAGCCTTTTTGGGGGAGGGGGAAATGACAGATACCATGTCAGGCCACTAATAGTGAAAGCAACACACGTATTTGTTTAGAAAAACACAGTGAAAGATTCTCTCATCCTCCCAGTGGAAAATCTTATAATTTGGTTAATAACAAAAACCACCCTTGGCAGTTCAGCTTTTGCCATCCACCCTTGACCATTCATAAGATACAAGATGGAATGCTAATGTTGGACAGTGGGTTGTGTTGAAGCTTTTTCTTTTCATATTGTCTGCAAGGGGCATCTTCAGTTTTATGGTGTGCCAAAAATTTTGCAAAATTAAAAAAATGCCCCATCCTTTACTCCCTTTATTCTGCATACCCATTTATTCCCAATATCTGAAATTTTTTTCCCCTAAGTGTTATAGCATATTGATAGAACTGTTGGGATCTTCCTCATGTAGTTGCCTTTTACTATTATTTCCATACTACAGAGACAGAAATCTATACTCATTACTTTGGGCTTTGTTAAAACTTTCCAGGTAAACTACATCCCAGGCTACTGAAGGAACTATTTATTATATGTCATTGCTAGCCCATTCTCATATTTTCTTAGTCCTACATTGTTCTACAACTGGAAGGGATCTTGGAGGTCGCCTATTCCTATTCCAGTCTCTTCATTTTGTCGTTGGGGCCCAGAAATTGTATATGACTTGTCCAAGATCACATAGGTAATTAATGGTAAAGTCAGAATTTTGAGCTGATCCTGAGTCTCCAGATGCCTTCTTCCACTATTCCTTGTCATCTCTGCCAACGATAATAGTAGTAATAGTAATAATAACAGAACAAAAGTTAACCTCCTTTATAACACTTTAAGGTTTGTAGACTGCTTTATAAACATTGTGTATTTAGTCTTCACCAACAAATCTCTAAGGCAGTTGCTATTATTACCTCTATTTTAGAGATGAGGAAACTGAGGCTGAGATTAAGTGACTTGTCCAAGGTCACAGAGTTATTTAGTGTCTGAGGCGGATTTCTCACTTAGGTTTTCCTGACTCCAACCCTCTATCCACTGTGCTATCTAGCCAAATTACATGTATTAGAAGTGGAAATAATTTTTAAATTACCCTACAATTTGGAAAGAAGGCAGAGACAGTGAGAGATCCCTCTTTACACAACATCTTATTAGATATTTGGGTATTTTAGCAACAAAACTGCACCCTCCACAGGCTCATAGATTAAGAGTTAGAAAGGCCCTGAGAGGTACTCATTCTTGGGTGTCTGTACTGACCTCTTGTTCCACGTAGGAACTTGGGGTTTTCTGTTGTTCTGTAGCAGTTATATTATACAGACTCCCTTTGACATCTTGTGTAAGCAAGCTTTGTGGATATTCTAAAGGTTTTGATTCAACAGAAACTTATTCAGTACCTACTATGTGCAAGGTACAGTGCTAGATACTGAAGAGATAAAAAAATGAAAGTAGATTCAATCTACTAGGAGCTAGTGCTCATGTATACTTTGGATGTCATAAAAAGCTGGTGCACATATAATCTCATTTAGTCTTTGCCACAGTCCTGTAAGATGGGCACTGGATATTATTTTCCTTATTTTAGAGATGAAGAAAATGCAACCCAGAGACGGTAAGTCACTTGTCCTCGTACTGATCTCTTAAGAATCTGGAGCTAATTTGAATCCAGATCTTTTGACACCACAGTTGAAAAGGCAACAAGACATGTATATGAATAATAGTAATGTGTTTTAGAATGTTGATATTTCATAGGTGAAGTCAGAGTGGCATGAGAGAATCAGAGGGAGGGTCATTTGTAAGTAAAGGGACAAGAAAATCAGAGGGAGGGAGGGTCATTTGTAGGTAAAGGGACAAGGGCAGATTTCATGGAGGCCATGGAAGCTGTACTTGCAGGAAAGGGAAGCATTTCAGTATATTGGATTGGGTGTGGGGACCATTCCAGGCATGCAAGAGAGAACAGAGAATGACTGGGAAGTAGGGAATGGTTCAGTTTGATAAGAACATAAGGTGTCAGGGTCAGGATCATGTTATTTCATTGGTATAGGGATTTCTCAGCTGGTATCTTCTCTGAGCGTAACAAATGGTCTTAGGACAGGGATTCTTGCTTAACCTTGCTTTGTGTTATGGACCCTTTTGGCAATCTGGAGAAGCCCATGAACCTCTTCCCCTTCTCAAAAAAGTAGCTTAACTGTATAAGATAAAATGTTATAAAATTATAAAGGTAAACAATTACATTGTTATCAAAATATCAAAAATGATTAAAAGTCATTGAATCTAGGTTAAAGAACCCCTGCCGTGGAGAATTGTCACTATGAGAGTTAAGTTACTCGCCCAAGGTCACACAGCCAGTATTTGCTAAATGCAAGACTTGGACTCAGGTCTTCCTGGATTTGAGTCTAGCTCTCTATGTACTATGCCATTTCTGATCAAGGAAGTAACAAATAAGCTGGAGAGTTATATTGGAACTAGACAGTGAAAACTGTAGTGAATTTCAGTCTCAGGAATTTGTGCATCAATTTCTAATTTGTTGTTGTTTATCCTTCATTCTCCATTGACATCGAGAGGTTAATGTCTTGATTTGTGTGTAAATTGGACTTCAGTGAGGCAGAGCTACACACAAAGTCATCAGCCTCACTCTTTCCTCCCAAGTCATTGATGAAAACTGAAATGACATCTAGGGTCCTAAGTAGCAGGGAGCCACTGAGGGTATAGTGTGGTGTGATCCTATCTGTAGTTTGAGAAGATGACTTTTGCAGCTATGTTCAGAATGTTTTGGTGAGAGGAAACCCTGGAGGCAGGAAAGCCAGTCAGATGCCTAACAGGGTAGTAATAAGAGTGGAAGGGAGAATATCAGTAGAGCTTGTCATTTGATTGGGTGGGTGGGAGATTAGGTTGTTGAGAAGAGTCAAAGATAACACAAATTTAAGTTTGATTGATCAGCAAGAGAGTACTATCCTCAATTGCTATTTGAAATGTGAAATGTGAATCTTTATTCCTGAAAATCTATGAATTCTCAGTTCATAATAATTTTGCAGCATTGGTGGCATCTTTCTTTTTTTGTGTGTAGTTTTGTTTTTTAAATAATCAAAAACAATCTGTTGTTACTACCCACTGTAAAAATTGTTTGGAATCAACAGATTAAAAATTTTTTTTAGAAAATTTACTACTTCTTAGAAATTGGATAAAAGTAGTCTTATATATGCTGTAAATAGAAAATTCAGTCTTAGAGAGTGCAATCTTGATGCTCATATGCCAGGTCACCCCTCTTTTTACACCTTACCCCCTGCCAGAAGTCAAAATTAATTAACATGAACCATGGCTGCTAATGATGGATTAATGATAAAATAGCGCTAATTAAAGAGAAATCATGGTTTGGTATGTTTTTTTCATTTAATAATGGCATGTTCATTGTGTGTATGGGTGTGAATACCATACGGTGAGCTAAGAACATGTTGGAATGGTATAGGAGTCCTTTGTGCTGTGAAATTCTAGTGTGATTAAATTAATTTTGATGATAAACATCTTGAGGGTAAGGATTGTTTTTCATCATATTTCTGACTCCCACTGTACCTGTCACAGTATATTATACATTGTAGACTTTTTGTTTGTTATGAATTTAAGTACTGGTTGGATAATCTCATTATTACAGATCATATCTTTGAGTCAGTTAAATATCTTACCTAAGGGTTGTCTGCTGAGCTGGATCTTGATAATGAAAGATATTTTCTGATAAGAATAAAATTGTAAATTCATGTGTACCAAATGATCTCCTAGTTCAGTTTTAGTTCTATTATCTTGGATTTTTTTTTTTTTTGGTTGGCTGGGGGTGGGGCGGAGGTGTGCAGGGGGGGCAAGTAGCATCTGATCCTGTTGTCTCTTTAGTATAGGGATCTCTCAACATGGCAGTTCCTTCAATCAATGCCGTAATTTATACTTAGCTATTTATCTGGGACACTGAACAGTTAAGTTACTTTTAACTGTGTTCACAAGGCCAGTGTTTATCAGAGGCTAGGATCAGATCTCTTGATTCAACACCAGTCCCTCTAACCCCTACACCATGCTGTCCCTTTTTCATGATTCTTTCTTGTGACATGCCAATATACTGTAACTTTACCACTCCCCACCTCTACTGCCACACCTATGAGAATTATGATATTCCTTTCAATCACTGGTCCATTAAGTTGAGGGTCTAATTCCTAATAGTCCCTGAGACACACAATAACATTTCCTTCACTATCTGGTGTAGGCCCCATTCGTTAAAAGATCACTTTTGACAACTGCAGACTTGAGTTGATGCCCCAAAGAAAAAAAAATTACACCTTTGACAGAGAGAGAGAGAGACAGAGAGAGAGAGATTCATTCTGAAAATAATTTTCTTAGCTCTCTGGTTTTGAATCTTTACATCTTCTCCTAATAGGCATTCTAATTTTTACTGTGTGGGAATACACTTCAAAACAAAACCTGTTCTTTTGTTCTTGCCAGGGGCCAAGGTCTTGAGTAGGCTAGTGCCTGAATTCAGTAGATATTTTATGGTGACAGGGTGGGAAGAATGAAGACAGCATATAACAAGCCTTGCCATATATATAGTGTATATTACCCTTTCCCCCTTATTTTATCTTCATTTCTCACTTACCCACTTCAGGGTTGTATAATCAGAGCTCTGTATAAATTGGCCATACCAGAGAGACTGTATACTATGCTTTGCAATTTAATAGGACAAAGGGTACAATGTAGTATTGTGATGTAAATGATCTTAGGGCCATCCTGAAAAAAAAAGAAAGTGATAGTTGCTTTATTTCTCAGAATTACAGAGATGCTATTATTAGGTGTGTAAGAAGCCAGCCCCCCCCCCCCCCATATTGTCTTTGATACCATTGATACCATTGTATCTTATGTATCAGGTTCTGGGATAATTTGTTGCTATATTTGTCACTCTTGTAGTCTGTTCATTTATTTATCCATTCATTCACTAAACCTTTATCTAGAAACACTACTATCTAGAAGGTCCTATCCTATGTTGTGTGTGTGTCTGTATATATATATATATATATATATATATATATGAAGACAAATCAAAAAAGACTTTGGTTCAAAGTCAACATTCCTGCCTAGTTTCACAGAATGGGATTGGAGAATTAGGCTCGATTGAAAGATCTAGCCTTCCTAACTGTAAATACTCTGAAGTCCCTCATATTTAGATGTTAGATCTCTTGCTTCCTCAACCCTTAGGAACACAGATGGAACTCATAGTGGCAAATGTGTCACAAAAACCATGTACTTGACTGTTTAAGGGAATCCTAAAATACTTTCCAGGTCCTCACTCAGCCAATAGATTAGAATCAGCAGAACAGGACACACTAAAAGCTGACAGAAAAGGGTAAAGTCAGAAGAGCTGTTTAGGTATAGCATGTTGTATGGGCTATTAAGCAAAGATCTAGACCAATGTACCTTAATGGCCCAGAACAGCAGTTAATGTTCATGATGGTGATCTTGTCATTAAGAAAACAGTTAGCCAAGTTGAGTATATTTTCTTTACACAGGCAGACTAAGACATTTTAGAAAGTTCTCCTTCATCCCCCCTACCCCCCCCCCCCCAAAAAAAAACCCATAATGAAAATACAGTGGAAATGATTAGGCAATTAAAATGGCAAGTTTCAGTTATCAGAAAGATTCATCCATTCGGAACATTTATTCTTTGATTATCCCATCTAAATGAATTGTTTCTGTAATATCTTCACTAAACTCTTCCTCTACTGCCTTTTAATAACATGAATCTCACTTCAAAGGCTGTGCCAGTTTAGCATGAATTCTGACAGGTCCTACTAACCTGGAAAGGCATCAAGTATTGGACCTGGCAATGGACTGTGTGTCTGTCACTTGAGGACTAGCATAGCAAAGTTTGGAGAGGTTCCAGTTCTGGCATTCTGTGATTGAGTGAGTAAATGAATGAATGATTGATTGAATGAATGAAGTGTTTATTAAACACTTCTTATGTGCCAAGCAGTGTTATCAGGCGCAGGGATACAAATAGGAAAAAGCAAAGACAGTCTCTGATATCATGGAACGTGTAACTGGCTCTTAACTAGCCTTGGGGACTGCAAGTCTCAGGGCTCCTGAGGTGGTACTGGTAAGTCAAGTGATAGTCCCAGAGTGTCAAGTAGACATAGAAACAGAGAAGATGGTCTAGAGGACCTTGTAATTCTGGGGCAGGTGATCCTCCATCTTACTAAAAGGAACGGAGTTATTGCTTCCTGCTTCGCCAGGCAATGCAAGCAGTCAAGCATTCCAGTTTTCTGCTTGTCCAAAAGAGTTATGTAACTGCTTTGCTAAGCAACTCATAAACCAAGGAATGATTTCCCTAATCACTGAATTCTACAAAAGTAACCACAGAAATAATCTGTCCTTCTCTTTTTATAGATCTGGAAACTGAGGTCTAGGAAGGAGAAGTGACTTGCTCAAAATCAGCTGGCAAATTAGTAATAGAACCAGGGTTAGAACTTGCCTTTGACTCCCAGTCTCCTATTCTTTCCTCTTCTCCATGTTGTTTTGACAGCTGATAAATTTCAAAGACTTAGGGTCTGTGATAATTTTCTCCTGCGCTGGATTCTTTTTTGTGTTCATGTGTGAAATTCCTATGCTAGCTAGGGTCAGTGTGAATTAGCTTATTTTCCCCTTTTAAGTCATGATTCTAGGAGATGTCATGAGTAGTTCATGTAGAGACAATGATGATGCAGATGTGACATGTGGACAGAATGTAAGCAGGAAACAGTAACAGTACAATCTCTCTTCATAGAATATTGGAAACTGAGGGCTATGTCAGGAGGTCATGTGGTCAAATATGATGTCACACCTCCAGGAACACCCAGCCCTTCACTTGAGTTTTCAAATGATCTCTAGTTGAACAAACCCAACTTGGGTTGCTTCCTAAGGCACTTGTTCCAAACTCACATGAAAATGTGGGGAGATGAACTGTTTTGATGAAGTTTTTACTCGCACTTTAAACAAAGCATGCTGGGTGTCTCAGTGAGCACTGAAACATATTCTTCGAGCTGAAGCCCCTTCAGCTGGAAGAATGTTGACTCCAATAAGAGTTGGAGCCAAGTACCCCCCCAAGCATTGGGGATTTTTTTGGTTGGGTGGGTGTGTTCTTGTCTTTTCTCCTCCCCAGCAGCTACACGTGCAGTGTTGTAACTGGGAAACAGGTTAGTGACAGTTATGCCTGTTGAGATTGTTTTGACTTGGGCTCAAGAATGGGAACGGAGCTTTCATTATGTAATGCCAAACTCAGTCTGGAGCGTCAGCTGCTGTAGGCCTGCCAAAGCTTGCAGGGTTGGTTGGGAATGGAATATGTTTAGCATGATTAATCCAACTTGGCTGGTTGAGGGAGTGGGTGGATGCTGATGTTCCCGTGGTGCTTACATCCAAATGTTGAGCTCAGGAAAAGAAGCTCTGAGTGAGTTTGGGGTTGGGGATTCATAGTATTTTCTCTCTCCCATAAAAAAGACATTCTGTTTTTTACTGATGAAGAACTACATTTTGGATATGGTTTAGTGCACACGGTGTCAGAACTATTGAACTGAGCCCTGAACCTTGCTGAAGAAATAAGCAGGACTTCTCCTGATTCTCCATGCAATTTAGACATTTAATGCTTTTTAATGATACTATGGAAGTGTTTCTGTTGGGGAGTTTGACATTGGCCAAGAAATCTAGGAGGTCATTTGCTGGGGGTGAAATACAGCAATTAGACCAATTATACAAAGTGGGCTTAAAGGACCTTCATAAAATGATTACTTAGCTACCATGGGAGTAAGCCCTATGTAAAAATTTCAAGTAGGTTAGTGAAAGAGAAAGTGAACCTTCCTAATAAAGATTCCCAAGTATAATTTGAAATCTTCCAGCCAACCTACAGCTGTTCTGTCTTTGTTTGGGGCTTGGGAGGGCCAGGTTTTCTTTCTTACTCCCCACATTTCTTTGTGATTTCTTTTCCTTTTTATGAAACAAAAGATCCTGTTTTTATGTAAATGCCCTTCAGTTAAAAAAAAAGAGAAATAAACAGGATCTGCACTCTCACAATGACTCCCCAAACACAATGTTTCTCAAAGTTTGTATTTTGAAGGGGATTGCAGCACATGAGGCTTCTGCCTTGCCAGAGGTAATCTGGGTAAATCTCTTTTGTTCCATCCCTGATGAATGGATGTAAAGTGTTCACTGAACCTGGAAACACCTCCTTTTGTGTCTCATGCACTCTGAACACAGGCAGTTAAAGTTGGGGCAATTGCTCATGGGGGTGGATTGAATACCACTATTGTGGGGGGGAGGGGCCCATGCTGAAGTCATGGATAGCATAGAGATCCCATTGTTTTCACCGTATTAGAGTGGGTAAGAGGCCTGAGCTACAGGCTTCAGATTGGTGACTGCTTGTCCAGGTTTTTCTCTGAGCTGCTATGAGGGTCAGTAACTCAGTGGGGTCTAAGTGTTGAGAGTGGTTGAAGGGAAATAGGTGGGTGGGAGTGAGGAGGATATAGCAGCAGAGACTTCTCTAGGCAGATAGACAACTTTTCTAGGCACCTGAGTAGTGACATGCATCAGATACTTCTTTTCTTGCAGCAAATCCTTGCAGCCAGGCTAGAACTTCCTTAATATGCTGCCTTTTCCCACCCCCCCCCCCCCCCCCCCCCCCCCCCCGGCCCAACCAGGGTGTTTAATTTTTATCCTTTATTCTTGTTTCATCATAGAAGAATTTCCTCCCCTCTCCTCCTTCTACACCCCCTCCCTCCCTTTCCCCTTCCATGTAACTTTCTTTTTGCTGCTGCTTGTAACAGCTTGGACAACAGGGAAGCAGGTCTTTGACAGCATTCATTATAGCATTGGGCCCTGGCATGTTTAAATATCATTGGGTAGTAGATAGGTTATTGAGGGCTTATCTGGCACTATCTGTATTGCTGCCTAACAGCCAATTGTTCTCTAGTTAAAAGGAACCATTATTATTTTCATTCATGTCAATATTTTTTAAAAGTCCCCCACTCCCCCCCAAAATCCAAAAAAATTCCACAAATAAACTCAAGAAGACAGCCATTATCCACATTATCAGATGCTAAGGGTCTTTCTAGTTATATAATGGTTCCACCTACCTTTTCCATAGCTGAAGATTCATCTTTTGGGTCATAGAAACAATTTGTGAGACTGGCTACCCAACTTTCAGAAGGAGGTGAGTGTGATGGAAAAAGCATTGAATTTGAAGTCAAGTTCTCTGTTCTAATTCTGTTTTGTAAAATTAACTACCTATGGGACCCCAATGAAATCCACTTAACCTTGTTTAATTGTTCTATTCTGTAGAATTATTATGGTTTGGACTAGATAACCTAAGGCCCTCCCATGCCTTCTCAAGATTTATGAGCCTGAGATAGCATCATAGTAGTTGTTACTTCACCCTAAAATGATTAAGGGCCATAGTATATATATTAGCATTTCTTTTAGCTGTTGACCTGTGATCAAGAGACACCCTGATGAAGTAGATAAAATGATTGGCTTGATGTCAGATACCACCTCTGACTCTAGCTTTGTTACCCTGGGCAAGTCACTTAATCTCTTTGAAGTTTAGGCAAACTCCTTGAAACTATAAGTTACAGAAAAATTGTTATCTGCTCCAAAAGAGGAAATGTGTCATACCAACAAAATCTTGGTTTTTGATGACTTGTCTTAATTTGATGTATGACCATCTTGGTCTGTTGAGGGAAATTATGTTATAGGGGAAAATGTGATACAGCCATGTCTAATTGTATATTATTGGCCCATCTGAATAAAATATACAAGTTTTGTTGTTTGTTTTTTTAGAAAAAAAGGTTGAAATTTGGGGAAACCATGGGCCTTTTCAGCTTATAGGTAAATTCCCTATTAATTACACAGGAAACATTTCTTATATAGACTTTAATTATAGTAGGAAATTTGTAAACCTTAATAAAAATAGGAATTTGTCATGGTATGAAATTGACATCTTGGATTCTAATTCAGATTTAAACTAGTATGTTTTGACATATGTGTAAGTGACAATGTACTTAAAATCTATCTATAAAACAAATTATTGAGCTTAACATATTTTGGAAAGGATATTCTTGGGTCTCCATCAGGAGGATTTTTAGATACATGGGTACAAAGTGTGTGTATGTGTGTGTGTGTGTGTGCGCGCGCGTGTACGCGTGCGTATATTATACCTGTTGAGAAAGGTAATACCTTCATCAGAATATTATAGCAGGGATTTATTTTTAAGAAGGGTTGGACATTGTGACCATTTAGATCCCTCCCTACTCTAGAATTTTCTGCTTCCATAGATGCTTTTAGTGGGGAAAAGGGGTGAGGAGTTAGACATTAGTTGTAATGAATTTTTCTTCCTGAAAATGTCCATTTAAATATTTCATTGGGTACTCCTATGTGTTTCTTTGCTCATTTTTCTGCTTGAACTTTGCTATCTTAGTGGTGCTAACCATAACTAGTGACATGATCCCTAAAGGAGAAAGCAGGTCCACCTGTACGCTTTTATAGTGGGAGCAAGCATGCAAAGAGGACGCATGATGCACATTGCCTGGTTCAGTTCCGTTGCAAGCCCAACTCCCTTAAAATGACTAAGGGGCAGGGAAAGTAGGAAATATGAAGCATATTAATTCAGTCCTACTCCAGTCCATTTCTCTCCTTTTTTACCTTCATCCTTGTGAACCTGACTTCTGAGGATCACTTCTGTTATCACATCAACTGATGAAATCAGAAAATCAGTTTTGGGAGATGGTGCCCATTTGAATTATTTTAGTTGATTGGATTGGATTGGATTGATCTCAAAAGTTGCTTAAATACAAGGTTCCTAGGAAAATTCCCAGGAATTATTATTAGGGGAGCAATTCATAAAACAAGGCAGTAATGTTTTTAGTTAATGAATTTGGACAACAATATACTAGAATCAGGTCTACTGAGGGTGTTAGGGAGAATAAGCTAATGGTCTTAAGCTTAGGATTGGTGTGCAAAAGCCTACTGCCCTACCAACAGGCCCCAGCCTTTCTTTCTACACTCTGCAAGGCAATTGTTTCAAGCAAATAGCTGTTTATGCTCAGGAATTTTAACAGCATAAAGATGCATTTTGGTTTTGGATACTGAAACATTAGTGATGAAAGCCTTGTTTCTTGGCCTGAGCCTAAAGCCAGTTACTCATTCCCATTGCTCAGAAGGCGATATAACTTTAGGCCTAAGCATTGGCCTGGGAGTTGGGAATGTGGATTCTTTTGCAAGTCTACTGACCTTGGGCAAGTTAGACTGTTGTGATGCTCAGGAGGCCATGTGCTTTATCTCCTGGCTCTGCAGGTGGAAGTGATTATTTAGACTTGTACAAATTCACTTCAAGGAGGATCTACTAACCTCCTTCAGCTACCCCTTTTCCAATGTCACCTCTAATTCTTATGATAATGATTTACCTTCTCATTCATTTAACTTAAAAAAAAATAACCTCTGGGTCTCAGCTCCCTGCTTTTAAAACTAGGAAGACTGATCTGTGAAAGTGTGGTGAAAAATGTATTTAATTTTGCAAAGCAATGGCTTCCAAAAAAGCACTTAGAAAAGAGGTGCCAGGCAAATAAACACTGACTGGTGTGGAAGGAATGACATTGGAGCCTAGCTCCTGCTACGAGTCCTAGTTGGGTTGGAGACCAACATCACTCTTCACTTTAGTCAGTGAGTTGCAACAAGATTTCCATCAGCCCTCAATGCCATTGTGCTCCAATTCTACGCTGTGGTGGCAACCTTGGCAAATGTCTCTCTGTCACAGGGCCAATGGGCGTTGCTATGGTGGAAGCATGACATTATTGAATTTCGTATTTGCTGGATGTACCCAGTGTTTGTTAGCCTCTGGGTGTGTTTACAAGCATCATAGAAAAAAGGTGTAGTGGCTGCCCTTACAGCCAACAGTCTATGAAAAAGAGCACAAAGACGAATCGTGTTCATGTGCACAGCCTGCCTCCTTAGCATCTTGGTGTTGGTTCTGGGACCCGAGTGAGATCATTGTTACCAACAAGCAAGGCTGGCTGGCAATAACCAGATGAGTCTCTCTTTCTAAGTGCTCTTCCCCTTTACCCTGTGATCCTTTGCAGAGAAATAGGGTTGAGGTAAGCACAATATAGGCTGATTTCTCATAAAACCCACATGTGCAAGTAGCAGAATGATTGCCATAGATTACTTAAACTGGGAGAATTGCTTAAACTAGTACTTTGAGCTCTGGGGAGTTCAGTAGTCTAGTCTGGTGGCTTCATTTTACAGATGAGAAAGATGATACAAGGTGATACAAGCATATATAGCTTATATCCACTAATGGAAAAGAATACCTAAATCCCAGGTTTGTTTTGAAGATAAAATGAGATATTTGTAAAGTGCTTTGCAAATCTTATAGCAACATGTAAATGCTAGTGAGGAGGAGGAGGATGATGATGATGATGATGGATGGCTTGCGTGCTGCATCCCCAAAAATGAAATCACAGATCCTTGATGTGTCGAAGCATGCACACCCCATGCACAGGCGGTCCATTATGAACCTTACCATAAGGGAAAGTTATGCATATTTAGGTCAACCTATGAGGATTGGGTATCCCTTCTTTCTCTTCCCAGGCAAATATGAGGAAAAAACACTTTCTGTCAATGTTTCCAAACCCCCTACAAACACCAAAGCTGCAAAGGTCTTTACAGACAATCTTTGTTAACAAAATCTTTTTGGATCCTAGAAAGGGATCATGCTGACCTTATCCGTACCTACTTAATAATGTCACATTATATGTCATCATTGACATTCTTTTGTAAGCAAGTAGCATTTTAGTATAGATCAGACAGCATATATGCCTATAGATATAAATTAGGTAGAGATATGTGTGTGCCCCATTACTACAGGGTCTCACATGGGCATTCAGGTGACCATGACAATGATTACTTGAAGGAAATGTCAACAGAATTTTAGCATTGGTGGATTCTACCAGCATGGAAAGGCTTTGAATATAGGCCCAACAATAAAGTGTGGCTGAGCTTTCTGAGGTTTTAGCTTAGTTAATTTTGGAGAGGAGAGAAAGTTGGCCCCCAGCTCACAAATATTTTGAAGGGCCACAGTAGTTCGTGGCAATGGCCTGTCTAATTCACCAAGGCATGGTTCAAAGTCTGTGTTCCTACCAATGGAATCACCAATCCTTGATATATGGAAGCATGCATATGCAGACAGAGGCAGTGGTCATCAGAGAGCAAGGAAAAGCAATGAGTTTGGAAAACTCAAGTTAGTGGCCAGTGCTTAGCACTGGGCCTGTCACATAGTAAGAACTTAATTGTTTGTTGGCTGACTGACCAAACCAAACCAAAATTTTCTTGAGTTCACCTATAAACTCTTCCAAACAGAATAACACTGGTCCTCTGTCTTCCTGAATTGAAAAGTCTTATTTCAGTCCAGGCCTTTTATTCCCTAGTTGGGCTCATCTTAACATTTCTTTGCCCACTTTTAATTAGTTCTAAGTTATGGGTAAGCAAGTAAAAGTCATGATGTCTTCAGAAGGTATTTCTTTAAACACATTTGTTAACCTCCAATGGCGATTGTGGCAGAAGTTGGATACTGACTCTTAAGGAACAAAACCCCAAGATGGAGACCTCCCCCTTCCCACAAAGTGTTTTATACTTCAGTGTACATTGGGCTCATATACTCAGGACTGACAGGACTGTGACTGAAATTAAGCATAAGATATTGTCTCTCTTTCCTGATTGTTCTGTAAGGGTATTAACAAACATAGCAGTAGACTTGGCCTTAAGTTTTACATGTGAGTACCTCACCTGAATTTAAGAGGGAGATACACTATGTCTCTGAGCACAACGAGGCCAGGATTGAGCGATAAGCTTATGGTGAAACGATTAAGCTCCGTCAGATCACCATCTTCGAGCTTTCCCAACAAACCTGATGTTCATTTAAGAAGAAAAAAAAATTGCTTTGTAGTCTGGGCTACAGCAATTAAGAACATTTTCAGAACAGCAGCCTTCACAAAGAGGGATTGTCTTAGGGAGGTGCTTAGCAAGGCAGGCAGCTGAAGAGCATGGTTTCTGGACTCTGTAGACCTAGGAGACTAACCTGGAAAACAAACTCTTTTAATGTGAGGGAATATTACTGCAAGATAGATATGAAGAATAAAGTGAAATAAATAGATAAGTAATGATAAAATGGGACCTTCTTTCTTCACTCTTTGACTTAATAGCACTTCACATTCTAGATGAGAACAAATTGTTTCAATTTAAAGAAACAGAATTTCTCTTGAATTTTGATTTTTCCCCTCAATATTTCTGTGAATCTGAGACACAAATAGAAATATCCTAAGATGCCACAAATACAAAGCTAGAGATCGTTATTTTAGTCTAATGTTACACACATAGTGCCTGTAAACCCCACTTTATTGGTGAGCCAAGGTATTTTTTTTTTAACCATTCAATAAAGTTATGGGTAAACTTATTTCTTTTTTAAGTCACAGTTTTCAAAATTGCAGCTTAGGTTTGGTTCAGGTTGAGCAACCCATTTGTTCAAGTTGAGGACTGAGTCTGAGAACATTGATGTGAAAATTTCATCACTATTTAATCCTGCTAGTTTTCGTAGAGATTTATAATGAAAAAAATCATGACAGTTGACTAAAACTGATAATGGCTTGTTTATTGACAACTACCCTAATTCTCTTCTGGTGCTGAATATCTTTGTTACAAAGCTGTTGAGTTGGTTTTCCCCCCTATGTTTTGTTTGTTCTTTCAGTCAAAATTAAGGTAATATAGCTATATTGCATAGTGAGGGAAAATAGATTTGCTACTTGGCTATTACAAAATTTTTTTTTAAGTTTGATTATACGAATACAGCCATGTTGCCTATTCTGCAAAAAATACAATTTATTGATTTAATTATTTTCTTTAGGAAATTTGTGAAGATATTTTTTATTGTTACCAGCCATATAATAGTAAATGTCCCCTGCTTTTGTGGAGGAAGTCTCTATTGACATTGGTTCAGAGGGTAGGTGAGGATTCAGATGATCGAATTTGTAACTTGATTATAAATATGGATTTGGTTAGTCTTCTAGAATGGAGAAATATAAGACAACTTGTAGACCTGCCTAAGGAAGCCAATGATGTGTACCCAGGAAGTCATCTGCAGCCACAGAGCATGTTAGCAGGTCCCCCGTAGCCTCCCGGATAATATTGCATTGTCCTGCATTTCTCCCCACCATGGAGTTTTGTCACTTCTAATGATAACAATCCATCAGTGCACATTCTTAAAATGAAGATAAATTGAATTAATATAAATGCAAGTTAAACGACTCATTGATATAATTATATTGCCAGGATTTCTTAAGTATAACTTGCCACATTTAGTGGTGTTAATTATAAAGGTTCTTGAATGAGAACAGTTTATTTCAATCTATACAATAAGAAAACAGACACATTTATTTTTCCCAGGAGTACTTGCAGAGAATGGGTTTTCCTTAACTTGGTACTGTACCTTCACTTTACAAATTTGAAATGGTTGGGAATTTTTAAAAGAATACTAACTTTAATCAGTACAAAGCAATAATGTTGCCAAATCAAATAGTATAGAGAATGAAGACAAGAGTGAGCAGTGTTTAGTAAAACTTAATAGTTTATTGAAAATAGAAGAGCACTAAATAATGAAACCATTCTAATTGTAGTTAAAACTGTGCTGTCTCAGAAATGACTGAACAAGGGTTTTGAAATGATGAAGAAGGGCTATTCTTAGTAGGGAAAAAGAGAAGTAGTCAGATTAAGTCCAAAAATGAATTCAAATATTTTGAGAACTATAGCATGCTGTGTATATTCACCGTCCCCCCTCCCCCTTTTTGGCGCTGAAAAGCATGTTTTCTCTCATGTCACAAATGATCACAGGAATCCTTTTAATATTCATTTAAAATAGTTTTTAATTGGCATCAGAGAGTTGAAAGTTCAGCACGAAGGTGAGATCTAAGCTTACTAATTAGACTGAATGCAGTTTGACTTAAAGAATAGACTTCATAATTACAGAATGTAATGCTATATATCAAATTTTAGAACCTCCACTTTATACTGTGGAAGATAGAGGGTGATGTGGGTGAAGGCAATGTTCTCCTTGGCATTTATATTATTATTATTATTCTTTAAAAATAGAATTGTTTTTATGAAATTATTTTAAAAGCTGATGTTGTTTTGTCAGAATACTACAGTTGCTGTAAATTTGAGTCTTTCTTTCTGAGTGAAGCTGTCATCTCTATGCCATTTAAGTGGGAACCTGTGTTCATGATGTTCTAAATTCTATTTACCCACGTAGAATTTTGACTTGCATGGAATGTTATGATGAACACAAGTTGTTGTGTGTTGTGTTTTTTTCCCCAACCAAGTTGTTTGATGCTGTTGAAATTGAAGGCTGAAGTAGAAGGGGGCACTTAAGCAGTGAAGGGTTTTTCTTTGTAAATAATAGATCAAGAGCACTGGAGCTGTATCTAATGGAGCTGTGTGCGGCCTCAGTTTCAAGGACAGCGCGTGGTTTAAAAAACCACAACCTCAGATCGTCCCGTCCGCATCCTGTGGTCAGTTTTTGTGTGTGTGTGTATGCATGTGTGTGTGTGTGTGTGTGTATAAGTGAGAGAGTGTGTGTGTGTGTGTGTGTGTGCGTGTGCGTGTGCGTGTGTGTAGGTGTTGGGGGTTTCCCCCCTTATTGTTTCTTCCTGAGTCATATTTTAATTTATAAACTTTTTGGGGAAATCCTCAGCATCTCTCGTTCTGTAATCGTTAAATGGTTTTAAAGGATGTTTGCTGCTGCTTTAAGAAACTTAAAGAAGCTTGTCATTCTTCTATTAAATTTTCTATTTTAAGAAAAAATAGGGACACACAAGGACAGATGTCCATGCAGAAATTATTTTTGCAGAGTAGTAGACTCCCCCACCTAAAAAAAAAAGGATTTGAAAATTTCATGAAAAAATGAATTCAAACTATTTTCCCTGCTATTTCCTGCACAGTCTGAAGTTTATTTGTCTGAATTCTTTGAAAATTGCAACACTCTTCTTGTAGGTAAATATTTTATATTTTGTTGGTACATGTCCCTAGAACAATCCTTTTATTTTAAAAGTGTTTTTCAATACACAGTTAAAATAACCACATGTTTATCATAGAGAATCTAAAAAGAATACATTATTGGATGTTTTCTCTTTGCGCTGTGATAGTTTGAAAAGATAACGCTGGAATTATTTTAAAATTTTGCTTCTTGCCAAAAACTTGGTTTTTTGAAATCCAAAAAAATCAAAAGAAGGTGGTAGAAAGTCCAGATATGTCCTGCCCAGGTTTAGCTTGCAATTACTCCTATTTCCTTCTTTTGGACTTGAAGCTATGTTTAAGGTTAATGCAACTATAAGACATAAGTGAAACTGTTTTTTTCCCCTACCCCCATATGTTTCTTCTATGTGCTTTCCATAAATTAGGGGCTATGTTTCCGAAAAGGGTAAAGACAGATTTCTCCTCAAATGGTTCTTCTAAAGCAATACATTTTAAGCCAAATGCTTTTATTCTCATGTTGTCATAATTACCACATACAAAAGAATCTGTTTGGAAAGTGGGGAGTCCAACTTGCTTTGCTTAGTTAAGTCAATATCATTAATCTCTTCAAATGTAAGTGCCGAGTTTTTGCCGCCTGTCTATAAATCTTTGATTATTGTATTTGAAAGAAGGCATGGTGTGCAATGAATCTTCGAGATCTGGTCTCCAAAATTATACTAACATGACATGTTCATTTGAATTAAAGCATAGGGAATAACCCGTTTGGAAACACTTTGAAAAGGACCTGTTAGGACATTATTCATTGGTAGTGATCGGCTTCATTTTCCTTTTTGAGGAAGTTATGGCTCTGGCCAAATTTACAATTTCTTTTCTTTGAATAAATGGCTATGGTTTTCCTTAGGGGTAAAATAAAGTAAAATAAAATAAAATAACTTTAGAGACTTCAGTTCATCTTTTCTAATCATTCATTTCAAAATAGAATAATTTGTTTCTTTTTATCGGTATAGCACTTACACTATTGATGTAGTTCTCAAGGGGAAAATAAAATCACAAGAAAATACCGTTTGCTACTCTCTGATGCTTGAGTCTGAAATACATTAGTCATCCGTGTGTCGCTTGAAGGGCTTTTTTCCATCTCTGTTTTCCAGCAAACATATCCACCTAATGGAAATTACAGAAACTGATTCAGTGGGAATTTTTTTCTCTCCCCCCCCCCCAGCATGTTTTCGTTGGTTAGAAAAAAGGCAAGTATTCAAAAATGATCACTCCTATTTGTTAAAAAAAAATCATAATTTGTCATCTTACCAGTTCTCGGCATTCTGTTTGGTACTCTCTTAGTCAGTGCCGGGAAAACAGCGATCTGACAGCTAATAGATATCTCTGCCATCAATTGTTTAGACATTTTTGTCTTTTGTGACATTGAAGAAAAGACAAGGAAGGGAATGAAGCAACTAAAAAATGTCAAAAGATCAAAAAATCAATGGGCTAAAGGAATGTGATCTGTTTATCAGGGTGTAGCTGTTCTTTCTGTTTGTATTAAGTCCGAGTGAGCGTCTTTGGGAGCCACCGAACTTGCTTTCATTCGCTCCCTAGGAGATGTAATACAAGCGTGAAGTGGTGTCTCACAAAGCGGACACAACAGTGTCCCTCTCCACCCCCACCCCACCCCAATAAATAAATAAATAAACAAATAAACCAGCAAATAAATAAATAAGCACAAAGCTAGGTAGACAAATAAAATGCTCTTTCAAGATGGCAAAACTCAAGTTTACCTTCCCACGCTATGCTTTTTTAGTCCTCATTAAACTTGGATTTCCAAATGCCCTGGGCTGGGTCTAGCAATCAGGATGCAACATTTACTTGTGACATTTTTATTTTTGGTTGGGGGCAGGGAGAGAAGGACTTTTTAGTTTTAAAAATGGTTTCTTTATTTTGTTGCAAAAGGAAAGATGAATAAAGGTGGAGTTGGGTAATAATTAGATGAGAGCAGGTGAAACAACTCATTGAAACCATATGTTCTTAGCCTGGACCCCTCATTTGGTTCTCCTGTAGCTCTAATGTTCTTTTTTGGTTTTTCAGTAATGGAAGTTGGGCTTGCTCTTGACAAGTTGGTGGTGGGGGCAGTTTCCATTCTGTTAGTGGGTGATGTTCAATAACATCTCTTTGGCTATAGAGTTCCGCACCCAGAGTAGTCATCTTTTCTTTCCTCTAGGCAGTTGTGTGTACATCCACATCAGCAGTCTCCCAAACTGATGGAATAGACAAGGCAATGCTGCAATCTGTCGGGCAAATGTTTTCAACCCTTCCAGCCGTTATGTGATAGGAAGTGTGGTCAAGGCTGCATATTTTATAAACTTTCTATTAAAGTTGTGGCATGTTATCATAAAACTCAATTGCGATACTTTGTGTTACGCTCTGGGATGGAGAGATAGACATAGGATTAAAAAAACAATTTCTAGGCATTTCTAGATGATAAATTTAATTTTCTTTGCTATTTGGAGGTCTTCTTTGAAAAAGCAATTGTAATGAACGCATTCAGAACTGGAGAATAGATTTACCCTTGGCTTCAAATAGTTGACGTTATCAGGCTCTGTCATTCGTTCCTTCCTATTTTCGGGCTGCTAATTGATGTTTTTGATGTCAGCAAGAAAATTGAAGAAAATGTCATGTGTGAACCAGTGCGGAAGTTAATAAGATTGACTTCGTTGACAGAATTTACAATGAGAGCAGAGACCGCATAATGGGACCGCTGCGAATTCGTGTGCTCTCTTTGGAGTCAAAATTGACACCTCACGCTAGGCCAGTGGTCGATAGGAGAGATGGGACATTTGGGAAGGTTCCTAATCTCATTTTTTCACACCCCCCCAACCCCCCACCTACCTTTTGGTCTCTGGCGCTTATTTTAGTTGCATCAGCAGCTGTTTATCCAGGGGGCGACTGCTTTGGGTCCAGCCAAAGCCTTGGTTCAGTCTCCCAGTGCCACCAACAATGCTCGTTTTTTATGCTGTTTTGAGTTTGAAAGCAAAAGAGTCTTAAAAAGGTTAGATTAAGATGTGTGTTAAGGAAAGATATCCTAATATTGGTCAGGGTCATTGCATATGCTTGGGTTCTGTGTGATAAAGCTCAAGCGCAAATCCCTCTTGCAATAAAGAAAAGGATCCGTGTGGCACCAGGGAAAGCCCTGAGCAGAACAGAAGGCTACAACTTGGTGGTAGTGGTGGTGGGGGGTGATGGAGAAGAGGGAGGTATGGGGCACGAGGAATAATAACAAGGAAAGTTTTATTCCACATATTTTTCCCCTTAAAAATGATGACTCACTAGTAGCTCTCCCCTTTAAAATAAAGGACTGTTGTTTGTTTGTTTTTTCTAATTTTATTTTTAGAACATGCTAGAAGGTTTCAATATAATAGTTTAATTTTCCAGTAATGTGACAGAGTTTATTGGATTGGGGTGTATAATTATGGAATGGATTAGTTGATTTTGGTTCAGTGCATCTGATTATTTTCTGGCCTTTAGGGAAATGCGCTAAAACCCTAATATGTCCAGTACCCCCAAGCGGTCTCTTTTTGAAGACACTGCACAAAATGTGGTCTCTACCAGCGCTTGGCCTCCAAGGATCTTCAGTGAGAGACATTATTCTTGGAATATCCAATTAATTCCACGGGCAGTGATCAGTTAGCGCTTCTTCTTCCTTTCTCGCCATTTGAAATGCTAACACAATGAATATTTTCTCATTGGTCTGTGTCCCTCGGCTAAGCTGTTGCCGCGGGCTGAGAATTTCATCGACTGATGAGACCAGAGGCTCCGCCGATAAAAGGTTACAGTACGTGATTTGCATGCCAAGTGGGGTTTGATTTCATGAACTTAAAAGTTCTTTAACTTTTATTTGACTTTTTTCCCTTTGGTACATAGGACAGGGAGGGGTGAGTGTATTTGTGTGGTTAAAATTATCAGATATGATATTGTCACAATTATGTTTGAACCCCTTAGAGGAATTATGGAGAGTTAAGCAAGATCTTTTTGTGCGTGTTGCCATCTTTTGTATGTATCAACCAAACCATAACCAACATCTCAGGATCAGGTGTACTAAATGCCATCTCTCAGTTTTATAGCCTAATTTTGGGTTTCCCAAATATCTCTCTTGAGGGCTTCATATCTTTCATTCTATTACTATAGAGTATCTTTGCATTCATATTTTGCCACACTATTTTAAGATAACTGCATGTCTTTGGGTAGGCATGTGTTAAAAATGGCGACGTCCTTTTCTTCTGAGTAATAGTAACCAGTCTTGGCTGCCTGAAAATGGAGACATTCCATTTTCAAGGGTGTTTGAGATTGTTATGGAATATTGAGTTGCATCAAGCACAAGAAAGTCGCCAACAACAAAAAACTATTAGCTCCAGCTTTCACTACCATTGATGGTAGATTAGATTAGAGTGGACTAGATTAGAGCATGCAAAGGTTTGGATGCTGAACTCTTCCTCACCTAGACAAAGCGTCATGGCCTTTAAGGCCAATGGCAATTCTCTTTACATTCTCTCTCTCTCTCTCTCTCTCTCTCTCTCTCTCTCTCTCTCTCTCT
>NW_027186296.1:88552027-88554259 GCF_028583685.1 Petaurus breviceps papuanus
CTCTCTCTCTCTCTCTCTCTCTCTCTCTCTCTCTCTCTCTCTCTCTCAATCAAGTTAGAATGATCCATGTTGATTTTGGATGATAACAGATGATGTGTCTTCTGATCTGAGAAATACTTGGTTGGCAAAGGGGGAGGAAGGGTGCAATAAAGATACCCCAATCCCTGTTCTCAAAAAGGAAAAAAAGAGAGTTAAGGAAAAAGTCAGCTTTCAACCCACAGTAATCTTAGAGGCAGGGTAATATGATCGGAGACTTGACATATTTCAACTGAATGAAAAATCATGAAACCTTTACCAAAATTGTTAGCAAAAGGGAACTGGCGGGGGTAGATATGGAAAGCGGTCCCTCTCTTCCCCCTCCCCTCTCACCCTTCTTCCTTCCTTCCTTTCCCTAGCTGTCTATGAGGAGCAAAGCAGGTGGCTCCCTGTGGCTGACTCTTCATGACAACATGCCATTAGAAATCGCCGTCCTGTTGATCAATCCTCTCGACATGACAGATTTGCCGCAAGGCCTGGCTCTTTGAGCGCCAGCACTGTGCCTTTTCCCTCCTTTTTTCCTGCACTAATTGGTGAAAGTTTTTTTTTCCTGTGCTAGTGGCAGAGGAAATTCTTTTGAACGTTATCACAATCAAGTGTTGACTTCTTTAGAATTTGCAAGTAGGTTAAGTGAGTATCAACATTCAAGGGGAAAAGCACAAACACAATACATAATGCCACCTGAATTTGATTGTTAAAAGTAAAATTGGGAAAACACATTGATTAGACTATCAAAAAAAATCCCCATTTGAAAGCATTTATTAGAAGTATGGGCTTTTAAAAGGTTTTTTTGGGGGGGGGGTGCAGAGGAATGGGGAATGGGAGTAGGGAATGCTGCATTACCGCCACATTTTGAATCTTAAAATTGAAATTGGTGGAAGTAAAGGTTCACTGAAAGAATTTTTTTCTTCTACTTGTGAAATGATCTAGAACAGTATTAATAAAACAATATAATTTAATATATTATGAATAAAAAAGATATAGAAATTTATTTTCTTTTATTATCATCCAGTTTCAATCCAAACCATTAGTATTCTTATGCCAAAACCCAACTAAGTAAAAAAGGGAAATACTAGTTCCTCAGTTTGGATTGCATACTGGATCATTGGAATCTTAGAAAAAGTTTTAATTTTTTTTTTCTGTGTTTTCTTAAAAGACTGAAAATTTTAATGGTGAGTTAAAACATCAAATTTAGCGATAAATTTTGTTTAAAGCTCATGTCAGTTAAACATCATTAGGGGCTCGCTTCTCTAAGGAAAAAATGTAATTTACAGTGGGTTTAGACATACAATTTGTAAATGTGAAATATCTTTTATTTAGTTTATAAATATGATTTTTAAATAGTCCATTTTTAAATTTTAAAATGCTATTAGATTATCTGTATTTTAGCTTTTGTTAGATTATAGGCTCCATGATTTAATATAAAAGAATCAAAGCTAGCTGAGTATTTTACAGGTAGGCTTCTATATTTATTCACAGATTACAAATTCAATGATGAGGCATATATAATCCTGAAAATTTACTGAAGTAGAATGAAAATGGAACTAAATAAAACGAAAATAAAGTCGTGGTGGCCAGTGGTGGAAATGCCAAAAAGATGATCAAAGAGGATGCTATTTCTCTCCAATAATATCTAACTAGTATGGAATAGAATCAGATGAACAAAATTCTTACCACTCATCTGAAGTCATTTGATAGTTAATTTGCAATAAACCATTTCAGTTTTAGGAGCAAAAAGGAGGGCTGAAAGAGTGGAAATCACAAGAGTCTCAAGTTGGAGGAGCAATCTGTGCACAGAGTTTCCCTCTGCAGTTCTAATTGTTCCCATTATTTTTTAGGGGGAGGGTACTTGAACTGAAAGAAGTCTAAATTCCCATAATTAATTTTGCCATTGTAAAAATCATTTGCTAAAATTTGCATTATTAACATTATCAAGTCACTAGTTGGTAAGACATCAGACATGATGAGTGTGAAGGGCAGCTTAGGGAGAACTGGCTTTAAACCCTCAGCAGATCGGAGTTAGGATCAAAGGCGCTTGTTTTATGTGGCTGTGCTAGACTTTGAAGTCATGACTGAACCTACAGCACTCATTTCATCAAGTTCACTGGTGTCTTAATAGCAGATCAATAAGTTTCAAAGTCGGAGAGTTAATTTGATACTAGTGCTGATGCGGTCGTGCTGGGGAAGCAGAGAGAG
>NW_027186296.1:88554359-88588991 GCF_028583685.1 Petaurus breviceps papuanus
GGAGAGGAGAGGAGAGGAGAGGAGAGGAGAGCAGCCCATTAACAACTATGATAGAGAGGTCCACAATGATGGGGATGATTATCTGTAACAGTGAAATGGCAAGTTCTGTCTGACTTGAAATCAGAAAACTGTAGAATAAAGAAACAAGAAGTCCTTATTTTAATAAACTTGAATTATATAGAAGGAAGATATTTGGTGTTTTGATAGTCTGAGGGCTCAGACATAGCTGCATAGTGGATGTGTATAGAGATGATTTTATATCTTATATAAATGGGATACTCATCATAAAACAACAAAAGTCAACAACAACAATAGAGAATAATAGTCAACCCCCCCCCCCCCGCCCTCCCAGTCTCTTTTTAAAAAAATGAGGCAAATTGGGTCCACAGAAGCTAGCCTTCCTTCCTTCCTTCCTTCCTTCCTTCCTTCCTTCCTTCCTTCCTTCCTTCCTTGGAATTTTTTTGTGAGTTAAAAAAAATTGGCATTGACAGATTCTTTTCACTTCATTATTTGTGTTTTTCAGATATGTAGAATCAGAAATATTCTTTTAAATACTCCCAGGTGACAATATTTGAGTTAGGTTTTTAAAAATTCTAGCAATAACAATGAAAGGAAAAAAGTCTCCCAAAAAACTCAGCTGAAGTCTCAGTACATACCTTCCTGCACACCCTCCTCCCCTTTTTTTGAACGCACAGCTCAAACACATAAGTGGAAAGGTGAGAGTCCCTAGTTTCTGGGCATTATATCTCTCTTTTGCTATAAATTAGTTTGTGCCGTGCTTTCTGATTTTGCAAGTGATGTCTTTTTACTATGCCCCCAAAGTTTTCTTGGACATAAGAAAACCAACAGTGGTAAATTCTATAGCTGTGTGTGTGTGTGTGTGTGTGCGTGCATGTGCGTGTGTGTGTGTAAAGTTGGGCTATGGTTCAGAGTATCTTCTTCTGTTGTTTGTTTAGAAGGGATCTTTGGTGTGTTTGTTGCTTAGGTCCTCATGACAAATAAGGCTTTGCAGTGGTGTGATGATAATGCTTGGCAGTGCTGGTGGCTGTAGCAGGAGAGGATTGGGGAATGTGTGGGTGGGGGAGAATCATAGTTCAACAAAATGATGCTAATCTTGAGAATCATCGAGTAAAAGCCTTTTATTGGGGCGGGGTGCGCAGAAAGAGGTGGTATCTTCATAAGAACTTTGCCATCTGTGTATGTACAGCAGCGGCTCCCTAACACCGGAGGTCAGATTCACACCCTTTTCGAACAAAACTCTAATTTAGAATGTTCATCTAAGGGTTGATAATGGTATTAGAAGGCCAGTGGTGGGGTGGTCAGTGGGTGTTGTAGATTAGCGCAGTGGCCATTACAGCTTTAGCTAGACCCCCACGATTCATTGGGTAGATTAACCATCACATCTGCCATTTTATCCCTTTTATTTCTCCCCTTTTACCACATTTAAAATATGAAGGGGGGAGAGAGGGGGAAAAATCATCTTGAAGACAATTGATATGAAACAAGACAGGAAAGCAAGCCATATCAAAAAGGTCCAAGAAATGACTATAGCCAGATACAGATATATCTCTATCATCTAGATATTTATCTTTCTTTCTGTAGTTATACATATCATAGGTATAGGTGACATATGTGTGTTGAAATGAACTTGGTGAATTCAAATAAATTGGTTCTATCAGGTAAGCCTCAAGCTTTTGGACTTCATTCCTTTTATTCATCCTGTTTTACAAAGAAAAGGACCATGCTTTAATAATTTCTCATATATATTTCTGTTATCCAGTTAATTCTATCCTTCTGGATCTAATATAGTAGTTCTGTAATTTCTTTCTTTCTTTCTTTCTTTCTTTCTTTCTTTCTTTCTTTCTTTCTTTCTTTCTTTCTTTCTTTCTTTCTTTCTTTCTTTCTTTCTTTCTTTCTTTCTTTCTTTCTTTCTTTCTTTCTTTCTTTCTTTCTTTCTTTCTTTCTTTCTTTCTTTCTTTCTTTCTTTCTTCAAAACTGAAACCAATTTATATTTAGCCTGACTACATCCGAAATAAGAAAATCTTAGCACCTAATATTGTAATAGATGCTCTGTCTTTTCAGGGTACTTGATATCTGCTGCATATTGTATGTGGGTGTGTTTTTAAGAGTATGCTGTTGCTTCTGTGTTTATTACAGAAAGATGTCACTGTTAAAGGGAATTTAAGAGTTTCTGTAAATGTAATGGTTCATCCTGAATAAAGTGAGAGAGACAGTGCTTGGAATCTGGGGAATAGGGGTGGAAGGAGCTGTAGCTGATGAAGGTGTTTCTTGTCAAATTTGTGTAGGAATTATTTACTGTGCTGCCGACAGTGAAAGTGAAGACATGGAAAATTATCCCAGATGGGACGAATTGCTCATTCTCTGTTCTCCTTCTTCTTCTTCTTCTTCTTCACTTTTTATTTTAAAAAGGGAAAGATTTCAGAAAAAGTCTTTTCTCTTAGAACACTATGAATAAAATCTGGACAGCTGTCGAAAAAGATATGCCATCTGCATTTAAAAAAAATTTTCTAGCCACACCATAACTAAATAGCTTGAATAGTACATCTTTTTTTTTTCCCTTTGCCTTCATACATAATGATCTCTACTTCATTAAAAGCGTATTAATCTGGTTCCCAGTCTCTTGGGAGACACCTTAAGATGATGATATTGTGGGTTTTTTTCCCCCCGAATTGTTTAAAAAAAAAATTCTAGCAGATTTGGTCCCTGTCAGTCAGAAATAATTGTGTTCTTAATCTTGTCCCTGATGGATGACTCGGAGTTCAGCAACGGGCCGGCTCCAATGACAAATACAATATTAATATTCATTAACTGCTTTGACAATGCTAATTTTGATGCGGTAGTAAAGGGCCTTCCAAAGTTAGCGGCCAAAGCATCAGAGCTGTGCAAGGTGGCAAGATAATTTGTGCTGGTTTGCTGAGCTGAAGGCTTTTAAAGTCTATAGCAAAAAGCTAGGTACCACAAACAAAAAAGAGAAAGGGGAAAAAGTTCTGAAGCATTGGAAGGCAGGGCTGCGGAAATAATACGATCACAGTCCGCTAAAAAATTTGACACCTCTGATGCAGTTTCTTTGAGTGAAATTTCTACAAAGTTGCAACAAAAAAAGCATAGCATGGTAAGTCAGCACATTCTTGATTTTGTTTAATCTTTTTGATCTTTTCAATTATCGCTATTTGAAGATCAATAGTCATTTTTTCCTACTATGCTTAGAAGACTCGCAGCGGTGGTTTAATATGTGTTAGGACCATTTGCTTTAAAGGAACACATCCACAAGTTTCTGTGGGTGTTTTTTTTTTTTTTTACTTAGCCAGGACAATTTTTAATACAGTAAATGGTTCTGATTTTTTCCATATTGGGGGCTTTTTACAGTCTGTTTTTGTTTTTCCTTAAAACTAATAATAATTCAACAAGATTAATAACTAAGCTGTGGATGTTGTCCAGGATTTCCGAGGGCATTTCTGGCTGGCAAGAAAGAAAGGGAAAAAAAAACCCAAAAAACTTAGAGCAGAGCAATGCTCTAACTTTATTCCAAATTCAAATACTTTCTCCCCCTTCTCTGAATGGCATCAAATAGCTATTAAAGCTTAATTTCACTGGAGAACTGCAAAGCACTACTTTCACCAACTTAGGTGAACTTCTTTGGAGTATTGAAATTGCCTTTATATTTGCCAAGTCGGCAAACAAAATATCAGTCTTTGTTCTTTTGACTGAATTCCGGGGGTTGGGAAAAGAGCTTCTCTTCCCCCTACCTCTGTACTCCCCCCCTTTGGTGGATTGTTATTGAATGGGGGGGGGGATTTGAGTTATTGTGTTCTTCCCTATCAAGCGAGATAATTCTATGAATGGGACTGTACTTGAGCATCTTTGCTGAAGAGCTGGTGTTGTGTGTCTGGCTCCCGTGTTTATCTGTTCAGTGCAGCTCAGTTGTGAATGGTGTAGGGTGGGTGCTGCCCTCCGGTGGAGCAGCCCAACACCAATGTGATTGCACATCCATGTAAGTACGGTAATATACCCAACGGCAGCATGCTTGAAACCAGGCAGCGTGAAGGAGCCCGATTAAAACCGTTGTAAATGGTAAGCTATCCTTCTCAGCGAACAATAGCCATCCTTTACGTTTGCTTCATGTCGACTTCTCCCTAGTTTGGTTGTTTGTGCATTTCTATTGCATGCTAGTGGCTTCTAGGCTTCGGATTGTTCTCTGTCAATTTGAAATAACTTAAAATATTGATGTACTTCTAAGTGCTGAGGTGCCTGGTAGAATTGAGGTCTTAGTTTAGTTTTTTTTTTTAAGTTTTTTTTTTTTCCTTTTAAAAAATTCTATTGGGATACTTTTTTTTATTCAGAAACTTGAGTCGATGACAGGGGAAATGTGCTTTTATGATTTCTAATTTAGAGATGGGCTTTGGGTTAATGTTCTCCACAAGGCTACAGTAACGGAGTAACCCCCTTTCACATCCCTTCCCATTCCCAAAGTTTTTGGTGAAACAGTAGCATTTTCTCTTTATCACATATAATATCCCGATATCTATGCCCCCCTTTCTCAGAAAAAAACCTCTAAAACAACCTATAACAATAAAAAACCAACTAACAAATCCCCCCCCCCCCAAACATTCAGCAACAAACTTGAAGGGGGTAGGGGAATAGTTGTGTTCCGGATCAGGGAATATGTGATGTAAAACCAAAGTTAAAGTTTGGTCTTCCCAGCCTTCCTCTTTAACCCCCTCCATGATCTCCCCCACATCCTCCAGTGATTGAATGCAATTTCATACTAAACGAAGTTCTTGGATCTATTTGGGGAGACCTTGCAACTACTTATAGTTTAGTTTTAAAAATATACATACATATGCCAAAAAAGTTTAGCAGAACCTACTTAGTGATCCTTTTTTCCTTTGGCTGACTTGTATACAGTTTGAGGAACTGTAGTGGCATCCTCTGAACTAGAGGGATAGGGAAGTCATCAAGTCGCGTTCCTGTCCTAGGAGTGAGTTGGAAGAAATTTAGAGGTTCGTCAACCACTTTTTTTTTCTTCATCCCTTTTTTGGGGGGTGGTGGAAGAGGACCCTGGAATGTGTTTGGCCCATCTTATGGTCTCTGTCTATCCTCTATTTTGAAAAAGCCAAAAGATAAATTCTCAGTCCTAGCCCTGGAGTTGCTGCACTTGATAAGTTATTGTTACTAAATGATTGGGAACTGTCCATCACCAGGGAGAGAACTTGCAGTTTACTTAAGAAATTGCCTGGGTGACAAAGGCAGGCAATGCAGTGTGGTGGTCCCTGTGAATAGAGGGAGGGAAGGCAATTAGCTGCCGTGTTGTTGGGGCTTTTTACTTGTCAAGCTGGAGTCTCATTGCTTTTGTTACTACCATGTAAGGGGAAATAGCAGGGTTTTGTTTTGGTATTAAGGGCCTTAAAGATTGCTGCCTGACACTTACCCAGGAAGGCCAGATAAGTACAGAGAGAGGGGAGTTGTTTGTTTTTTGTTTTTTAAAGAGGATGAAGAATTCTCTCTTTTTTGTTATTATCCTTAAACCCTTCCCAGCCTAGTTTTATTTTGGGGTATACATGTATATATGTATGTATGTATGTATGTATGTGTGTGTGTGTTTTGAAAAGGAGGAGGTTATTAACTTGTTTAGTATATTAACAGATTGTTTAAAAGCATACGTCATGTAAACAATTCTGTGTGTTTGGAGATAAGGAGTATAGCAATCAGTTTTCCAAATTAAAAACATCTTCCTTGTGTCACTGGTAATGGCAGCCAGAAGAAAATAAATCTTTGCAATTGCTTTTGCTTCTAGCAAGATAGGTGCAAATCCCATGTGGCAGTAGTGTTTTAACTGCCTGTATAATCTACCTGTGTGGGAACCGCCACCCCCCTTTTTGGTGGGGGTGGGGAGGAGGGACCATGGATTCCTAACACCTTATGGGTAGAGATGGGGTTAGAAGGACTTATTAGGTTGACATTTTGCTAGTCAGTCACTTTTATCCCATTATTATATCCTCTACCTTATAAAAGAGGATTGACTCTTTCAGTGTGTTGTCTGAACTAGCCAACTCAAATTAAGTAAAAAAAAAAAATGTCCTTGTATCATTTACGAGGTACAGGAAGAAGTAAGTTGGGTTGGTAGGATTCTGTGATGGGCCTATGCACCCTTCTCATACATTTTTTTTCCCCTGAGAAATCTTGCAAAATACAATAGCTGTTGAAAAGTGATCAGCTACTTTGGCTGTTGGAATTCCAGTGAACACAGAAGACTCAAATTCTTCTGGTTGTGTCTTTTCCAGAGAGGTCAGTTAAAAACTGTTAAGGCATAGTCAGAGAGGTCAGTTAAAAACCGTTAAGGCGGTGGGTGTGTAGTAAGAGAGAGGACTAGAGCTAAGTCAGGCCCTGCAAAGTGTCACTTGGGTGTCAGGGTGACAAGAAAATATACCCGTCCCCCCTCCCCATTTGTTTCCTGGCAGCGCTCTCTCCCTAAGATATTTGTTTTGAGAGACTTGACACTCTTGCTGATAAAATGACTACTTGGTACACTTAGTTGATCATGCTCCCTTATGGCTGGCCAGTATTACCTGCCTACTCTTAGGTAGTACCTGTGCTTTGGTAGCTCTGTCACTGCTGCCCAAGGTAACAGGAGAGTGAGGGAGGGGGTGACTTTTCCTAGGTGCCCTGAGCAGGCAGAAAAAAATAGGCCTATTTCCCCTCAAAGGCTCCCAAGTGGTAAAGATTAGGGGACTAGCAGTGGTTTCTCTCCAGTTGTTTTTTGCTGCAACCAGCAAACCTCAGCTACACTTTAGGGAAAAAAGAAAAAGCAAAGACTAAAACACTTTTTTTTTTTCTAGGAAACATGACAGTGGAGTTTGAGCATTCAGAATATACCAGGCCCCAAAACTGGAGACATCTTGATCTTTTAAGATGCTTTTTTCAGTACTTTAAGTGAAAGGTGGGAAGGGAGGGGAAGGTGGGAGGGAAAAAAAAGTGAGAAAAGCTTTAAGAAAAATAATAGACAAAAAAAGAAAAGCCCCCAAAAAACCCCAAAAAACCAAAACTGGCACAATCCACATCTCAAAGGTACATTGAAAGTTTTTGAGGTAAAGGGAAGGAAAGCCAAAGCTGTTATGTACCCGAGGGATGCCGTTTTAGTGGGGATGGAAGATTTGAGTGGTAAAGGAGCAGCAGTAGCCTCTGGGTTCTCTCTCTTCCAGCAGTTGGGCTGTTGGCATCTCAATTTGAATTGCTGGGTGAGTAGCACTGAGTAGCATATTGTGTATATCTGTGTGTGTGTGTGTGTGTGAGAGAGAGAGAGAGAGAGAGAGAATGTGTGGGTCTGCAAACCCTTTTCAGTTCTGACCATTGAACTTCCTCTGTGACTTTTTGTTATTATTCTGGTGGATGTAAGCCCCCCCCCCCAAAAAAAAAAGAAAAAGAAAAAAAAAGGACAAAGCGGTCACCTCAAGCTGTGACCTTATGCTCTGTATATTTGACAGTACACTTTGAGGGGAACAGTTTTTCTTTTCTTTCTTTTCTATTTTTAAAAGCTTGTCTTAAGTCCCAGTACTTACATTTCTATCACAATGTGAATCTACTTGGTCTGCCTTCCCAAATAAAGCCGAGCCCCACTCCAGAAAGGGGTATTTTTGTTTGAGTTTTTTATGAAGCTGACTTTTTCCTCTTCTTCCCAACCAGGGTGGGCTGGGGGTGTGGGGCTTGGGGGGGGGGCATGGAGGAGAGACAAAAATGACACTTCTTCACAGATAGCATGCTTTCTGAACCTTACGTATTTCCAAGCAAGTAGCATTTTTCCGGTAGTAGGATTTGTGTAAACTGTGTATACTTGTTCATATTTTATGCTAGCATTCTGTTATTCTGTCTTTAATTGTGTTTATTTTAAATCTCCAAATTTAGATACAGGCTTTTTAGTGGTTCAGTCTTGCTTCTGGTGTTCATGCTCTCTCAATTCAGAAAATACAGAATGTGTGATTTGTTTTAGAAACCTGAGGAAGAAGCTGATGACAGCCCATTGTGCTGTTAATGATTAGGGAGAAAGCCCTTCTCTGCAATCCCACTTCTGCTTTGGGGAGAAATTACAGTATCCTTTCCAACTGCAGTGACCAACAGCTTGGCTGGCCCAGGCTATAAGCTGCTGTCCCTTTGAAGCCAGAGGCATTTGCTTAATTGTTTTCAATGTGTGGGAGCCCTGACACTGATCAGACTCATAAACATTTACATCGGTCATATCTTCAAACTGGTATGAAATGGGGGTATTTGAGGGGTGTGGGAATGGTCTTCTAATTCTTTGGCTTTTAATGCTTTGTGCCAATGTTTAAATGTGAGAGTGTAAAGAAGGTTTCCCTCTTTTCAACCGTAAATGAATGACCAAAGAATGTCTTAATATTTCTTATTGATGTGAAGTATCCAATGAAACATTACGTATAAATTCAAAATTGTGTGGGAGAGACTACAAATATGTATAGCCAGTGTTTTCTTCCCTAAGTTTCTCATTTAATGAGAGTCTGTCATTTCAAGGCTTTTTTATTATTTCGGGCCTTTTACATTTGTTTGTTACATGGCTTGCCTCATTTGTTTGTTTTTAAATGCTGTTGTTGAAATGAATTATTCCATTTCTCCTCTTGGAGTCACATAGAAAAGAGTTGCTTAAAAATATAAATTCCTGACTCAAATGATACAGATATTATGATCTTTGCCCTGTCACAACATGCTCGTAACATACACATTTTCTGAATGTAGCAGACCCTGAAATACTGTATTCTTAGGAAAACCTCTCCTTTGTAGCTTAGGGCCAGTGGGGGCCTGACTGAGGGGGTATCATAAAGTTCTTTCCCTTCTGCAATATTTTGGAATGTGTTGAAATCCTGACATGTCCTCCAGATCACACACTTATGTATATATTTGTAGTATATCCTCTCTCTCTCTCAAAATTGCACTGGCTTTAATTCACTATTTGTTTGCATCATTTCCATGTTTTGTCTAAAACTTCTAGTTTACAGTTCACCTTTAGTAGGAAAAGAAATATTGTTTTTCCATTGTTGTTTTATTATTTAGTGGCTCTAAACACACAATGGAATTGTGTGGCCTTCCTTCCTTCCTTCCTTCCTTCCTTCCTTCCTTCCTTCCTTCCTTCCTTCCTTCCTTCCTTCATGTGGTTATATATACACATATCTTCTTTTCCTTACCCTACCCTATCATCTCTCCTACCTCTCCAACCCCCCAGTAAGTTGCTCTGCTCTTTTACAGGTGAGAAAATTCATATGATGTTTGATAGGACTTTTATAAAATACTTGTTTTATGGATACACTTACCAACCTCTAGAGTAAAGCTACTATTCTGACCCATTGTCAGACAATGGTGATGCTGTAGGAAAAGACTTAGTCATTTCGGTAAAGCTGGTAATACATTGACAATAAATCTTAACTAATTGACATGAGGTAGAATCAGAAATATCAGATATTGTGGGCTTTATTTTTTCCATCTATCCTAAATCAGGAGCATGAACTGTCTCCCCACCTTTTATTTCATATTATATAATATTTTATTAAAACTGTTACTTTGGGGGAGGAGAATATATTTTTTGCTTGTTTCTCTCTCCTTTTTTTTTCTTTCTTTAAGGAATTGGCTTTGGAAACTTAAGAAAAAGTCTTTCATTGAGTTTCTTGAATTGGTGGGATTACTTCCCCTCTCTGTTTTAAAGATCTCCATTTTTTAGGGAGAATTGTGTATGCCCTCCTTTCCAGTGCCCACACACTTTCTGTAAACCAAAACATACACACTTATTTAGGTTAGCCCTTAATCACAGAACCTTGAAATTACTGAGAAATAGTTTCACAGTGGGAATGAGATTTCTAATTCTTTACACTTATTTAGGGATGAAAATAGCTACTGTACTTAGTGTCTCTCAGTGCGCAGTGGGAATTTACTTAGTGAAACTTGTGGAGCATTGAGACTCGGCTGGGAGAATGAAGTCCTTTTCCCATTCTTGACAATCTTCCCACAATCCTCCCCCTGTTTTTTGAACGTTGGGATGTTGCGGGATGCTGCTCCACAGAACAAAAATGAGCAGGAGCAGGACAAGCCAGAGTCATCCAGGCCACAGGCTGGCTTGGACAGGCAAAGGCATCAACTTCCAAGTGCCTTCAAGGTTAGCTGGGAGAGACACAATAGGATGCTTTCTTTTTATTGGAAACTAAATGAGAAGGAGTAGAAATAAATTATGGGTAAAGAACTTAGCAGGAAGTAATTGTTCAAGAGCCTGTGAAAGCCCTGCTTAGCCTGAATGAGGTCTGCTCAGAGTTTCTCCAGTCATCTTCAGCTTTTGGCAGTTGTTTAAATGTGAGATTGGGTGGGGGCGCGGTGGGGTTGGTGGTGGTGTTTGTGGCTGTTTCCCCTTTCCCTTTTTGAGATATAGGAAGAAACATAGTTTGAACCCCTGGCCATTTAAAGAGATGTTTTGGCAGTCTGTTTTACATGATACAAGTAGGGGGTTATGCATATGTACCATATACATACTTATATGCATATGTGTATGTATGTGTGTAGTTACATGTGTGTATATACATACATACATATACACACGAATGTGTCCTCAGTGCTTAAGGTAGTCTGAGTTAGCTGTGTTTGTGTATATGTGTATGAGATTTTATATGAAAATCTGCACATTTCTCCTCTCCCTGCCCCCTCCAATTGACTCTATCATAGAAGGAATGTTAAAAATGCCTATGTGGGTGCATGAGAACTGATGAGTCGGCAAAATTTGGTCGAAGCCATGGGGAATCTTTGCTTTCTGTTGTAGCTATCTAAATTGGATGTATTTTCAGTGTTTTCTTCAATTAGCAGTAGAATATTTACAGAATCAGGAAACCGAGCAGTTCCCACAGCCTTCTCAGCATCCTAGGTACCCTTGAAATTGGTAGAGGTGGTCACAATTGAGACTTTGGAGCTTCTACTCCTTTAGGCTCTAGGTATATTTTGAAAGCAGAGAGAGTGAAGGAGAATGTCAGACAGTGTGCATGGGTGTGTTTGGTTGGAATTTTTGGCATGTAATTCCATCCTCTACCCTCCCAACTTCTATGTATGAGAAGTTGGCTCCAGGAGAATGATGGTATATAAGAAGTAAGTACAGGCTATATGGCAGGGAGGGTGGTGAGTGTACAAGACAGTGGGATGAAAAAAGAAGGGGGATGCTAAGTTTTTATCTTTTGTTTATTATTCCCACCCCATCGCTTTCCCCCCTTTTATTATTTTCAACAGGGAGCCAGTAGTTATCAATGGAGGTCTTGTCCCAGGGCACAATATGCAGTTAGCTTAGGGCAAGAGCTTAGACAGAAAAGGGTTCTATTAAACTGTGATGAAAAGACTGACTACTGTCACTTTATGGGTCAAAATGGGAGTCAGGGGCAGCAAGTAAAAACTTAGGAGAAGGAGGAGAATCTTGGGAGGGATCGATGAGCTTGGGGAAGATACGGCTTAGTCAGTTATAAATTCTCCCCTCTCTCTTTTCTCCACAAATGAAGAACTTGTAGAGCAGCAAAATTTAGAATTGGGCAGGCTGGAGGAGTTTGAACTTGGACTTCATCTCCGGCGTGGTGACGAAGGCTCTTCCTTGGTGTCATTCTTGAAGTTCTGCAGAAGCTATGAGCATGGATAGATAGTAGGGGATTTTGTCTTGACTACTCAGCTTTTTCCTATCATTCCAGAAAGATATGGAGGGTTTTCCTGTCGGGAAGAAATGGTGTTCCATCTCTCAGTACTGCCCCCTCCTCTCTGCTTTGGGAGCCCTTCCCCAACAATATATCCCCCCCCCCCCCCCCCCATGGCTCCAGTGACTTGAAATATCTATTAATGTTTTACTAGTCGCCATTGGCCTCTGTGCAGTCATAATAAACGGCATCTGGAAAACGCATGGAGATGAGTTATAAACCCGTTTTTAATGTAAACCAGGAATGAATAGTGCCCTTTGCTAATGCAGAATTCAGTCCCTGGGAGGGCCTGGTAATTCAAGACCACTGAAGACTTTCCCCATCTACCCTGAGGAGGGGAAAAGACTGACAAATGCTGCTCTGTGCTGCTTTTGTTTTATTGTGCTGGGCTCAGAAAGGCACTTTCTGGCCCCATCTTTCTCCTGCAGAAAGGGAAAGCAATAGGGAGTATTGAAGAGGAGGGCCCAACAGAGAGAACGGGCGGAGCAATAGCCCCATTTGTTTTTCAAAGTCTGTTGATTAATAGGTGGGGATGTGAATGGTGATCTTTCATTCCTTTTAGGCTGTGCAGAGTAAGGGAAGGTAGTGGGGAGAGTTGAGGAGGCTGAGCTATAAGGACCTAATCAATCTCTTACTTGCCAAGTTCCAAATTACAAAAATAGTACTGAGTGGGATGGGGGTGGGTGTGTAGTATCTCAATGAGGGTGGCATGGTTATTTCCATGGAGGCAGCCAAACTGAGTGCTTAAGGACCCTCGAAAGGTCAAGGGTCAATCAAGGAGGTCTTTCCTATGCTGGGGTCTGATGAATACTTTGGATGGGAAGAGTTTGAGCTTTGTGTAATGTTAAAGAGCCCTTTATAATTAAAATGTTCAATGCTCAAAGCTACAGACCTTAATGAAGAAAACTGGATGGAAGTTTAGGGAACAGCAGCTTAATCAGGTAGGTGGCATTTAAAAAGGGGGTGGGGAGAAAGCCTGTAGGCTATCATAAATCTTATCCTGATCTAGTTAGGGTGGTGTGTAGTCTCACTTTTTCTAAATATTTTTACCTGGCTCTTTTTTAGTTCAACAGATTACTTTTTTCTTTATTTTCTTGTTAGCTTGACACTGATCACATGTAATATGTTTCTTTACCATAACCCTTCTATAAGCTGATTTAATATTAGAACTTCAGAAGTACATTCATCATATTATATTAAAAGGGTCATTAAGATTCTGGGTCCTTTAATTCTAGGCCTCTTTACTTGCCTATAACTATCATTCTTCATCCATCCCTCTCCCCCTACCAAAAAAAAAAGAAAAGAAAAGAAATGAAATCCTCACCAAAAGCTACTCTTTTCTCAGGCACACATTCCATTGGGAGAGGGAGGGAGCCAGAGAGCTTTAGCTTGGTCCTAGTGGGACCTGGTAATTGACTGAATTGGCTGGTGTTGGTATAGACTCAATACTATAGAGAGTTAAATCACAGGGATGTAGCTATATGAAAGGCTAGATTCTTGAAATGTCTTTAAGATTTGGGAAGGTTGGGCTAAACAAATACTGTATTGTCCTGGACATCATCTCTCTATGGGCACACAATGAACCCCATCACAATTTAAACTCTTTGGACTTTGTGCTCCCCTTTCCCTGACCTTTTCACTTATCCCCTCTCTAGCCCAACCTTCCTGTGTTGGATTTCTCCATCACAGTGTACATTCTTTCAGGGTAGAAGCCATGGTTTTATTTATATTTGTTTCCCCAGAGCTTAAATGGTTCCTGTCACATAGTAAGCACTTAATAGATGGTCATTACTTAATTCAAGATATTAGGAAGGTTCATCAGATAGAGAAGTGAGGCCTTACCCTCCTCCCACTTCTTCCCTCACCTTCACTTTCTTCTCCCCGACTCCCCTGTAATCATAGTCTTCAAACTCCATTTTCTTTCTTCCTTTCCTGATTTGGGAATTTAATTTTGCTGTCTTTGATGGTAGTGAATGCTATTCCTTGACATATTTGAAGCTTGCTGGGTAATAAAGTTCTTGAAATTCCCTGGTCTTATATGATCACATTATAGATTGGGCAGTGGAAGAAATCTGGGGAAAGCGATGGTCTTATTTCCCCTCGTTTTTGACAGATCTTTTGACTATAAAAAAGCCTGGAGCACCCGATTTTTGTGTATACATCCTCTTGTGTAGGCTAACTTTTGAATGCATATCCCGAAAACTTAATTTCTTTAAAGGACTGGGAAATTCTCCGAGCCCTTTTCCTTTTAAAATATTTTGTAATAAAGTTGATCCTGACTAAAAGGTATTCTTCCAGGTTTTGTTTTTCATTATCTGATCAATGCATGTGGCTTTCATTGTATTATGTAATCATGATTAGGCTCAAAAGTGGTGATAATATATATGTATACATGTATGCAAACATCGGAATACATATGTATATGTAGGTTGTAGAGGGGGCTACTTCCTATGGAAGGTATGAAAGGTCCCTCTATCAGCCTGTAAAGGTTGTTCTCATGAAGGAAGATAGATACCTTATATAAATGCATATGCATGTGTGTTTCAAGTAATAGTAATTGAGCCATCTAGTAACAAGCCCATAATGCTATTGGGGGATCAAAGTCTTTATCACCACAATCTTAACTCTTGAGTTAATTGCCCATTCTTCTCGTTTCTTTTTTTTCTCTTTTCCTATATAAGAATTAGGCTAAATTGTTGACAGTGACCAATGGATGTACTTCTGCTTGCTATGCTCCTTATCCCTGCCCTCAGTTCAGATGTGGGTAACAGTTGAGAGAGCCCTTTCTCTCATCACATAATGAAACAAATCAGGAAATCTACAAATTGCCTTGAGGCACCCAGGGAGATACTAGGTAATTTTAGTAGGAGTGAATGACTAACCTGTCTTTCCTGGAAACCAAGTGACTTGAGGAAGTCTTCATCCATCTCCTTTTTCAAGGCTATGATGTGAGGATCAGTCTAAATAGCAGAAACTTGGGGTCCAGTCCAGAGCACATATGTACCTCTCATCCCTTAAGCCAGTCTTCCCTTGAGTTACTCTAACTGTATTTGCAGAATTATGGCTAAAGAAATAGACTTGGCTTATGTTAGGGCATGCAGAAATACACAGAAAATTTGGTCACTTATAACAAAGCTTGGCTTTTTTTTGGGAGAGGGTGCAATTTTGTTTTGTTTTTTAGAATTGCTTGTGCCTTGTATGTAAAAGATGGAGACTCCATTTTCAGGCATGTATTCATATTATTCTCTTATTCGGTAAACTCTAGTGCTTCCTTTTACCTCCCAAATACAAGCATCTGTTGGATATTTAAAGTCCTTCAAAACTTGACTCTAAACTTTTTTCAATCTCTTCTTAGAGTCTGTAATTTCTTTCAAAGCCCAACTTGAACGTCATCCTTTCCATGAGTTTTTTTAAAACACTGATTGTACCACTCTCCCACCTCTACTTCCCATGAGCTATTAGGCCTTCTTCTCCCATTACCTTGAATGAAATTTGAATATACTTTGAATATATTTATATATACACTTTTTGCCTTATCTAGTAGAATGTGAACTCCTTGTAGTCAGAGATGGTTTGATTTTGTCGTATCTCCAGTTCCCGAAAATAGTACTTGGAAGATAATAGGCATTTCATATATGCTTGTTGATTGTTTAATACTTGAGAAGGAAGCCAAAATCAAGTCTTTGTGCTTTGCTTTCCAGGAAATGAGTATTTTAGAAGATTCTGTATCCCTTTCCTGAACTTAACACAGTGCCTGGTCCATACTAGATGCTTAATAAATGCTTGTTGAATTGACTTGTTAACTTTCATAGTTCCTTATTATAGTAATGTTTGGGAGAAATTCCGAAATTCGAGATTATAGGTTTTTGTTAGTTTGTTTTATTCTGAGGTTATGGCTAATGGTATAACTCATTTGATCCTCAGTTTTACTGAAGGGCCTCCTGAATACACCTTGTACATCTTTCCCTCTTATGCCTTTACTCAATGTTCTCCCTACCCAGAAGTAGCCTTGCTCCTCTTGTCTACCTACTAAGTGCCTCAGATCCTAGCTTAAACAACTCCTGCCATATTTATTACCCAGTCCGCACTGATCTTTCCATTCTCCTATTTCTATAGCACTGATTGTCTAAATCACTTAGATGGCACATCATTTGCTTTCTTTTCTCTTCAACTACTATTTGTGTTAAACTACACTTGATTTATTTGTATTTATTCTCTTTCTATTAATTCTGCATGTTCTTAAAGTGTTTTCTCTCTTACCCATTAGAATGTAAACTTTTTAAAGAGTAGGAATCATTGCATTCTTTGTATCCCTAGGGCCTAGCACAGCATTTAGTATAGGCTTAATAAATACTTGCTGATTGGTTGCCTTTGCCTTTTATTATCTCTGCTGGTCAGGCAGGATAGTGAAAATACTTCTGAGTGAGTAAGAGGATCTGTGTTGTGTCCTGTTTCTTTTACTTGGACAAGGGAACACACCTTTCCTGATTTATTTCTCCACCTATAAAATGCTTATGATTTTTGGTCTCAATTTTATTTGACCCAAAGGCAAACTAGGATTGTAGATCCAGAACTAGAAGAGACCTCTGAGGTCATCTTGTCCATTTCCCATTTTTCTGGTGCCTAGGGAAGCTCAGTGACTTGACCCTGGTTGTACAGATTCTAAGTATGGAGGTAGAAGCTGAGTGGCACCTGCACTCCTGATGACTGTACTTTGGCATAGCCTCAAAGCCAGGAAGACTTGTATTTCACTGCTGGCTCTGACACATACTGACTGTGTGACCTGAGGCAGATGCCTTAACCACTCAGTACTCTGCCATTATAACTTGCAAAGACAGGGCCATCTTGTACTAGTAGGAGTGCCTTAATCTGGGAATTCCCAGTGCCATCGAAATCACAGATTCACTCCCTATCTACTGTTTCCTAATACACCATACATTAGAAGAAAAGTGCTTTAAAATTTTAAAAGTGACATGTGAATTACTACATATTTTGTGCTAAATTATATACAGGGTATCCCAAACATCTTAATGTATTTTTAAGCTATTAAAACTAAAAAACTGCGCATGTGCGCACACACACACACGTTTTGCTTTTTAGAGGGTAATTGGAGTTAAGTGACTTGCCCAAAGTCACACGGCTAATAATTGTGTCAAGTTTCTGAGGCCAGATTTGAATTCTGGTCCGGTGCTCTATTCACTGCACAACCTAGCCGCCCCTGCACTTATATTTTTGGGACTTCCTGGACTAAGTTCATGTATTTCTTGTATTCCATATGTTTTTCAAAATGCGATTCCATATTGCCCAAGGACAGAGAACTCTTGTTTGTTTCTCTCCCTTCTCCTTTCCCAATGACTAGTAATCTGCAATCCTCAGTTTCTAGAAATTCAGTTCAATTAAAAAAAAAAAAACATTCCCTAAGTATCTACTATGCATAAAGGCTCTTATTAGGTGCTAGGAATAGAAAAATGAAAAACACACATACACACACAAACCCTGCCTTCAAGATGCTTATAATCTAACACGTCATGAGATATATGCAAATAACTATGATACACATTGATACACATTAGAAGAAGGTTAAGTGCCCACTATGTGGATTGTAGGCAGTAAATGATTTTGACTTAAGCTTGTTGTAATAATCAGATAGCACCAATCCCTACAGATGTTTTCTTCAGTGCAATGTAACAGCTCATAAGATTTTGCTTATTTTATAAAATCTTTCCACTGATGCTTAATTCCTGAAGCTCTGGTTAGTTGAATTTGACTTAGTAAGACTGAGTAGCCAACATGTTTTATGTTATTTATGTTCTATGACTTACTATAACCATCCCTCCTCAAAACAAGAAGAACAACAAAAAACAACCATATCATCCTGTTTGGAGACTCTTAATCGTTTCCTAAGTGCTTTCATCTTAAAATGGCAACCCCAGAGAAGCACTAGTAATCAGATTTCAAATCTTCTCTAAAGGCCTGAATCTTTAGAAAGGTCATTATACCAGTCTGTTGAGGCATTTATTTTAAGTAGACATCTTCTTTCCCAGTTCTTTTGGTAATGTCTCAAGTGAGCATCTTTCTTTCCTAATTCACCTTCCAAAAGTTTTGGAACTTTAAAGTTTATTTCTAGTGCAGACACACTGTTTTAGTGGTTAGAGAAATGGTTTATGCAGCCTTGTAGCTCCCCCTCACCAATTAGGGGTTAGAAAGAGCCCCAAAAGTAGGGCACTAATAAAAATCCTTGCCAGTTCCATGGTGCTGATGGGCAGCACCGCAAACTTCACCCTCCCTTCTCTTTGAATGCAATTCCTTTTCCTTGATGTTAATGCGAGTTGTTCCTTACTAAAAGTAATAAAAGGAAATGAAGACACATTCTAAAATGAAACTTGACTCTAATCCATTCATCATCTAATACCAGCCTCTTTATCTTCGCTGGTACCTAATCTGGTTAAATGTCCCTGTTGTAGGATTTTAGTGGAAATCCTCTACTGGGAATAGGGTTTTTTGCAATTGGATTACTCTCAGTAAATGGCCCAGTAGTTCGCTAGTTTCAGCTTAATTTTTTCTTTGTGATCTTGCAAGGCTAAGTTATCGTGAAACCCTGTATTATTAGGGGGGTAGGGTGTAAGAATAATTTTATGGGGACTAGCTATAGGAATGGAAAAAAATCTTTAAAAAAAAAAAAAGATTTTCCTCTTCTCCCCCCTACCAATCATTAAAATGCCTATTCCTTGTTTTCCAGAACTGCCTTTTTAAAATGCATACCTTTTATTAGCACAATTCATCATCATCCAGTTAACTTATTAGTGCTCTCTGATGAATTCCTAATGAGCCTGGGCTGCTGTAATATGCATAAAATATGCAGGTGATTGCCTTGCAGTTTAGCCGTCCCCAGTAAAGTTCAGACTCGGAGTGGTGAGAAAGCAGGGCTTTTCATCCATGCTGTTTATAAATGACTTCAGAATATGGGGAAGATTTGGGGGAGCCAGGTTTGGGATCCTGGGCTGACTGGGGTGAGACAGAGAGATGAGACCCCAGTCAGCCTCTTGGAAATGAAGGCCCCTCCTTCTGTCCCCTATCGTACTCCTTCCCCCTCACCCCTTCACCCCCACCCTCGGCCCCTGCCAGCCTTTATCATTGAGAAAAGCTCTTGCTCTCACATACTGCAGCATCCTGGGTCAGAGAGATTAAAGTCAGCTGCTTCCCCATTTATGTACCCACAGGATAAAGTGCCAACCGATAGGATTTATGATGGGAAGAGGTGGGTGGAGATTTAAAATCCAGACCCAACAGAGAAGCAAAAATGGAACTGTGACAACCCATAAAAGAAGGCTGACGTGTTCTTTTTCAGGAGTTGGGGAGACAGTAGGTGACCAAGCATTTTGGTTGTCCTGCTGACTTGGAAGCTGATGGGATGCTGCTGTTAATAATGTCTCTCTCTCTTCTTGTCTTTCCCTTTTCAGTCTAACAAAGTTCCCGTTGTGCAGCACCCTCACCATGTACACCCTCTTACGCCGCTTATCACATACAGCAATGAGCACTTCACCCCAGGAAACCCACCTCCACACTTACCAGCCGACGTAGATCCCAAAACAGGTAGGCCTCAGATGGGCATCATGGGCCAGGAAGGGAAGACCCCAGAGGGGGCCTCGCCTTATAACGCTGGGACACAGAGGAGAAAAAAAAAATTGTTGGGTAAAAGCAGCTTAGGCATCAAGGCCTAAAGATGTGAAATGGGGATAGCATTTGGGAGTCAGAGTAAGGCTTAGTTCTCACTCTTTGACACTCCAGGATTGAAAGAGTGCCCTTCAGTTACCTCAATTCCACTTGAATTTGTCCAGAGATGGTGAATTTTTTGTTGATTTGTTTTTTGGTTTGATAGAAGTAGATGCTTTCATTGTGCTATTATTCCTTGGAGGACTGAACTAAGTCCTTTGATAGTTCAGGACCTTGTGAAGTGGCTGTTTTGGCTACTAAAGCTAAGAGTTATCCTTCCCAAGTCTTTGATTTGGCAATTGTGTCCTCTTTAGGTGGCTGACGGAGCCCTACTGCTCAGCCTACAAAACAGACATAGAGAAAGACATTGGTGGTCCCACATCTTTGCAGCCTCTTGGTACTGTAGGAGTCTAGGGATGGCCCATCCTAAAGGTAGTCATAGCAATCCCAGTGCCTCCGTCCTCCCCACCAAGGCATCAGGAAGTCCTCCAGTTCCTCAGGTAGTTAAGGCACCACAGTCACTTAAAAGTTAACTGGGAAGTGTAGAGTCACCAACTTGTTAAAATCCCTTTCTGTAGTATGACTGTGATCTTCCTTTTCCTCCCACTGTATCACAGTTAATTGTTGTTTATCATTTTATAACTAAGAAAACTGAAGTTTCCTACTTGCTATGCATTATTTCTTTCTGTTTGAATAAAATACAGAAGATAATGTCCCCAGAGCAACTCATTCAAACAGTGGGCCAGGTTGATAGGAGAACTAGAATTTTCCAGCTTCTCCATTCCACATCCTGGACTGTGTTTTCAAAAAGTGTAAGATGCCTTCTTGTGCCACTGTAACTGCCTATCTTTCCATGGGCACATTTCGTTCTTTCTGTGTGGGTGACAGATAGACAGAGATGATACTCTAGGCCCACTTCCTTGCATTGAAATGTCCAAGTAATTGTGTTGCTAACCTTAACTGTAAATAAATAAAAAATGTAGCAGGGGAGGCTTTGGGGAGGGAGGGTGGTTTACATCCATAATTTCTCTTTCAGTCTTGCATAAAACACTAGCTCACTTCTTTTTTATACTTCTGGTTAGTTAATTAGAAGGTTAAATTGAAAATGGTGATTACATGTCATTTTGTCAGAGGAATTGTTTGGGGCAGGGCTGACGTAGGAAGCTTATTTACACTGCTGTTACCAACTACCTCTGAATGAAGCCACACATTAGCTGGTTTTCACCAGCCTCGACCACTGGGCCTCCTTTTTAATTGCATTGGAACGCAGGCTGCACATGGCTGAAAGAGCCTGGCTTGCTGTCCCTGGGCACTGCGAGTGAATGGCAGAGTCAGCCCCTCATTTAAATAATGGTAGTACAGGGAATAGTTTTTAAATGGTTATCGTAAAACATATGATTAACGGCTGTAGAGTGTTTACTTTTCCTCTGTGAACATTCTTTCAAGTGTGCAAATGGCTCGCTGTATAGTTAAAGCCCAGTTAATCTGTTTGGTTTTTGTAATGGAGAGAAAGCAGTGTCCGCGTGAAAATGTCACACAGGGAGATTTAATTTAGAGATTAAAAGCTTCCTGAGTGAATTAAAAAAGAAATAGTTTACAGCCAAGGATATGCTGTTCCTTCACTTTCATGCTTTCTTTTTAAATTCTCCTCTGCTATTGTTCATTCACTTAACCACCTTCTCTCCCCAACCCTCCCCATCCCTGTCACCAACTTTGGTGCTTTCCAGTAGATTGAGGGACACTGGGACACTTGTTTCAACAGAACCCTGTAAAGTCCTTTCCCCATTTTTTGAGGCTCTACCCAATACGTATTTTGTAATGATTCTTACCTATGAAATGAATCTTGTGAGTCATGCTATACCCATTCGGCAGATGGAGTCCTAGCTGACACACACAACAAAGTGAAGTAAATGCAAATCTCATTATATTTTCTATTTAGTCTTCCCTTAATCCCTTGATTCTGGAATGTGCCTACTGATATTCAACATTTTCAAATATATGCCATCGAGTTGAATGGGAGTACATTAAAAAAAATAATTAAATCAACAAATACTTTTAAAACACTGTACTTGGAAAAAAAAGGCAATGATATTCAGACAGTGGGAAGAATTAAAAAGCTAACATTTAGAAAATTTACATGAAATAGGATCCGAAATCTAGGATTAGAAGGGACTTGTTCCCTGCAAAAAAAGAGGGGGGGCAGCTAGGGTGGCACAGAGAATAGAGCGCTAGTCCTGGAGTCAGGAGGACCTGAGTTCAAATGTGACCTCAGACACTTGACACACTTACTTACTAGCTGTGTGACCTCGGGCAAGTCACTTAACCCCAATTACCTTGCCTTTTTTCCCCCTAAAAAAGGGGGGGGCTTACAAAGATAAGGAAACTGAGGTCAAGGGAGGTTGTGGCATGCCCAGAGTCACCCAGATATAGTGTACATTAGGCTGGATTTGAACCCAGGTCTAATGATTTGAGAGGCAGTGTTCTTTTTCCTAAGCTACCTCCAAGCTACATAGGAGGGAAACAGACAAAAACACAAGCAGAGCAGTTTCAGTGGGTAGCAGTAAAGGTAAGTCTTTGTAGCTTTACTAAGGAGGACAAAAGTGGAAAGCAAAATTGAGATTGGAATCAAAGCAAACCAGATTCACTAGTCAGTATAGAGAGAAGTTGCATATTAGAATGATAGGAGATTTTTCTTCCTTCTTATTCTCTTGCCTCCCTTCATTCTAATCCCTCTTTCTCTCCCCTGCTTCTCTCTATCTCTCTTTTCTTGTGCTTATGATTTATTATTTTTTCTCTCTCTCTAGGAATTCCACGACCTCCACATCCTCCAGATATATCTCCTTATTACCCGCTATCGCCTGGCACCGTAGGACAAATCCCCCATCCGCTAGGATGGTTAGTACCACAGTAAGGAGTTCCATTTTTTTATTTCCATTTCTTTTTAATGGTTATAATTTATTATTAATTCTTAAATAAGAAAGGGGAGGACAGAGTTATGAGAAAGAATGCTTGCTAAGTGGCCCCTTGGGAGGAAAGCATGAATCATTAGAAAAAAACAGATAAAATAGGAGAATGGCCATGGAAGAGCCACACAGTCTTGGTGGGGAAAAAAAAGAAATGTCTCATTGAAATTTCTGCCAGTTGGGTGGCTTAGTCTGCTTTGGAAAAGCAAAGCTTCAATCCTTAACCGTTCTCTGAGGCCAAACTGGCTATTGGTGCCTGCAAAGAGCCTCTGTTGTTTGCCACCCACCCTTTCTCCATTTGGAAGTTGCATCCTGCATTAAATTTTATCTTGAATGCTTCAGTAATAATAATAACAACAATAACCATAATTAGTATTTATATAGTGCCTACCATATGTCAGGCACTGTGTGAAATACTCTACAAATATTATCTCTCTTGATCCTCATGATAACCCTAGGAGATAGGTGCCATTATTATCCCATTTTAGAGTTGAAGCAGTTGAGGCCAACAGAGGCTGAGTGACTTGCCCAGTGTCGCATAAATATCTGAAGCTGGATTTCAGCTCAGGTCTTCCTGACTCCTGGGTTAGTACTCTATTCACTGTGCCACCTAGCTGCTTACCCCCTGTTGACGCTGATCGCATTGGAGAATGGCCATTTCAAATGGGGAAAAGAAAAAGTTATGTGGATCAGGAAATTCTACCTATTAGAAAATAATATGCTAATGGAGGGAGTCCTGCCAGGGAGAGATTTCACCTGAACCTATAGTATTGCTAAGGAGTTACTACTGAGCAAGTGATTCTGTAACCTCAAAGAATTTAGTAGACTTAAGTGAGCTAAATCAATGCCAATCAGTCCCTTCCTGTGCACATATATGCCCTTAATATCCGTCCTATTTAAAAATAATAGTTCACTTTTATATGTACTTTATGTACCATTTTATATACATTATCTCACTTCATCCTCCTCCTAATCCTGGGAGTTAAGGATTACACGTGGGCTTTTTTTCCCTTGTGGGGGAAAATAGATGTGTGATTTCATCAGTATAGTATACTCTCAGTAGAGAAACTACCTTTACCAGTGCTCCTTGTAGACTGACAACTCATCTCTAAATGACTGACCTATAGGGTTGCCTAGGGTACTTGCTTGAGAGGTTATTGCCATTATCATCAACAAGCATTTATTAAGTGCCAACTGTCTTCCAGGCACTGTGCTAAGCATTAAGGATACAAAATAAAGCAGACATGACTTGCCCATCATCACCTAGTTAATGAATGAGTCAGAAGCAAGATCTGACACCCTCTACCCCCCTCCTTCTGTAGCCCCTATTTGCTCACTACCTCTCAGTATAAAAGCACTCAGATCTTCTTATCCCCAGGAGGCAGTGTCACATAAAGGACAGAAAGCTGGCCTCAGAGTCAGAAAGTCTTGGGTTCAAGTGTGATCTCTTGACACATGCTGCCTGTGTGACCCAGAACAGGTCACTTTGTGGTTGTTGTTGAGTCGCGTTCCACTCTTTGTGACCCCATTTGGGGTTTTCTTGGCAAAAATAATGGAGTGGGTTGCCATTTCCTTATCCAGATCATTTGATAGATGAGGAAACTGAGGCAAACAGGGTGAAGTGACTTGCCCAGGATCACACAGCTATTGAGTGTCTGAGGCTGGATTTGAACTCGGTTCTTCCTGACTCTAGACCTGATGTGCTACCCAGTGAGCCACTTAGCTGTACGGAACAAACTGTTTAACTCCTTTATTTTCTGGGCAACTCTTGGTGTCCCTGAGCCGGTGCTGTTCTGTATAAGTAAAATGACATCCTCATTGGAATCTTCTTTTTGTCAGTGGAATCATAGAACCATTCTAGTGGGGTATGGGGGAGGATTCTCTCTCTATTGCAGAGAGGGAAATTGGACCTTACAGAGTTAAAGGATTTGCCTTCAGTCATGTGACTAGTAAGTTTCAGAGTCAGGACCTGAACACAGATCTCTCCCAAGTTCAAAGCTCTTTTTGTTACTCCAAATGTTTTATGATCCAGTAACAAATTCTGAATATTAAATCCAGCAATAATTGTATTCTCTTCATTGTCCTTTTGGGGAGATAGAGAGGGAGAAATATGATTAGCAGTTGACCCATTTATTCTTACAAGGGGCTGGCCAGTCCTAACAGATGATCCTGGCATCACTGTCTCCCCATGCTCAGCTGATAGAGAGATGTTTGAAGGCTAGATAAAAAGGAATAGCCAACTCAGACAAACCTCCATCAGAAAAAGTTGTGGGTCTTTCATGAGGAAGCTATTTTGCGTGTTGCTGTATTTTTTAATTATTGTAATGAGGTGTGATTGTCTATTGGTTACCCACAATTCTTCTTGGGGACTCTCCCCCCCGGTAACTCTTGTCAACACTTGTTAATTTGACAAAAGGCTACAAATTAAGCTCTGTTAATTTAATGTTTTCTCACCGAGATCTAAATACCGAAAGAGGCCCAAAGCGCAACTGAAGTCCTTTGATTCACTGTACTTTATTTTGGTATAAATTTACATTCATTATTGTTTTCCTTTGGATGTGTAGCCCTCAATTAGTGTGATGGCTCCATTAAAGCAAGTGAGACTTCGCCTTTAATTATTACAACAAAACACCTAGTTTCAGCTTGGGGAGAGGGTCTCTATTGACATAAGCAGAGGTTATAAAATTTAATTAGCCATTCCTATCAGATTTATGGCATTCAAATTGTTCTGTGGTTCTTCCCTTTGATCCTTGCTGTACAATCCCCAAGATTTTTGTTCTGATCAAATGAGAATAAAGCTTACTGTGCAGAGAGAAGCCCCCCCCTTTTTTCCTTCTTCCTCTATTCCCCCCTACTTTTTTCCCTTTTCTCACTTTTTCCTTCCCCTTTCCTCTTTCTAGGCAAGGTCAACCAGTTTACCCAATCACAACGGGAGGATTCAGGCATCCTTATCCAACAGCTCTGACTGTCAATGCTTCCATGTCAAGGTGAGTTCAAATAATCGGGGTCCTGATACCCAGGGCATTGTGGGACTTCTCAGAATGTTCTCTAGTATCCTGTTTCATCTAGGAAGGGATGCTCAATGTGTATCTGAAAACAGTCAGTAGTTAATGGTATGACCTAGGTTCATGTTAGAGACACTCCCAGGCCAATAATGGCAGCATTAAGATTGCATTGAACTCTCAATGTGGGTTCGTGTCTATGTCTGTCTTTCTATCTTGCTGCTGATATATGATCTGATATTGTATCTGTGATCTATTTATCTAAGGCAACTAATTGAGCAGTGTAGAAAATGACATTAAAGGAACAGGAAGGAGAAGTCATGACTTACACGCTTTTTTAGTGTGTCTTCTCTGTAGCCTTGGACTATTTGAGAAAGGGAAAGGGTGGAGGTAATTGTATTGTTATGCAAGCAGGGTTCCAGAAAAGGTTATTGGGCTTTTATCAAAGCTCAAAACCCTGAGAATCTCCATTAGGAGGTAAGGGCCTGCCTGCCCCTTCTAAAGTTCTGAAAGAAGATTTCAGTATATATCTACATGTGAATATATACTGTATATCTATTTATTTTTCTTTCCCATATTCCCCTTATCTTAGCTCCAATTAATTCTAGCTAATTTTCCAGTGGTTGCTAGTTTATTTACAAACTGGTTGGCAGCACTATGTTTAAGTAATCACTAATTACTCCTAATGATAGTTTTATTTTCTGTTCATCTGATTTTCAGTCAAGTTAATTAAATCGGTGGAGGTTTAGACTTTCCTGATGGGCTGAAACAGCTAATCCATTTTGATGATGGCACATAATTAAGTTAGCATGCATTACATGGCAGGGATACTGTCCCCCTGTCTCCTCCTCCAAGCTCTGTAGCCAGCATGTGAAATTGGAGGACAGAGGAAGGTTTGGAGAGAGGGAAGGAATGCTTGCCTCAGTATAGAAAAGTGATGGGGTGCTGGTGGTCTAAGAGTATAATGTGACAGTCCCTTGAATAGAACTATGTACAATTAATTAAAGGTAAAAGTTTTATATGTCCTGAATCATCAAGTTTCACCATCTCAATTTGTATAGAAAAAAGAGAACAAATGAACAAACGAATATCTAAAATAAGAGATAGAAAGTAGGTTTTTAAAGTGGTGCCCAATAAGGCATTTGATCCCTTATAAAGTTCAGATAAAATGGAGAAAGACAAAAGAGGGACACTCCCTGTGAAAAAGCTGGTGACCCAAAGCCCCTGTCTCCCCTGGCTGCATTTTATTTTGATGGTCATAGGGAAATTTTTGGTTGTTTTTCGTAGGAATTCCAAAGGCTCGATGAGCTTCATTAGTTAAAGGATGTGGATTAGGGTTGACTTTATTGATTAAATTATTCTTTAGGGGGTTAGTCTATAATTTGAGGGGGGAGTTGGGGAAAAGGGGTAGAAGGAAGGGTTAGGGGAGAGCTAGGGAGGGGAGAGAAAGTCTATTCCCCAGGTAGACCTTATGAAAGGTACCTAGTTAAAAAGAGTATACAGCAAATTAAATACATTATTGTCGTAATGGGCCGACAGAAGTACAGGTCTATTATACTTATGGCAGTTATAGGAAATGTAGGCAGCGTGCCCTGTTCCAGAATACCCTTTGATATTCATTCCATTCAGCAGCGGGGCCAGGACTTCTCAGAATTAAGTGATGGGTCATTATACTTTAAACACCACGGAGAAGCCTAGATTGGCAATTAAACAGCACTTGCTGACACTCACTTGTGCCACCCTGTGACCCCCTTTAGATTGAGATGTTGGAGCTCGGGGCCCTCAGCCTGCTAAATTGGTGCAAGGCGCTACTCCTGACGAGAGCTGGCTCTGAAATCTGCCGGCTTCAAAGGGAGCAAGATCATGTATAAACCATAATGTGGGTGCACCGTGGCTCAAAAAAAATAAGGCAGGAAGAGATGAAATGTTACAAGTGCAAGGGGGGGAATGAGAGAATAATGACAAATCTAATGCAACTCAAAGCAGGATTGTTGCACAGGAAAATGCATCCTACTGCTTGTGCATAAAATCAAGGCAGGCAGATGACATGCAGTTAACAGAAACATGTCAACAGTGAAGCAAAGTGAGGCTGAGTAAGAGGGAAGCCCCTGAGACAGCCAGAAACAAAAATTAGTTGTCCTTAACAAGTTAAGGCTCATCATTATATTCTGGCTTGGAGCCATAAAAGCAGACAGGGGTATATAATGAGCTACTTAGAATTTTTAGGGTGTTTATTGCATTTCATGAAATCGTTGTCTGCAGAAGAGTTTCTTAAGCAAAGGTACGCACTCTCTCGTTCTCTCTCCTTTGCCCCCTCCATCTCTGTCTTTCTCTCTCTCTTACACACACTTGAGTAGAAATGGATGGATGTGGATTTTTTTAAGTGTTTATTCCTCCGTGGCCCTTGGAACATCCTTTCTTCCCCATCCTTCCCTTGAAATTTAATCAATTCTTGTGGCCTTTTCCTCTGTTATGCATATTCTTTCTCTCGTTTCTTTGCATACCTGTCCCTATGTACACTTGCCTAAAACAAGAAGGGAATAGGGCGTACTTACGTCATATCCGACGTCTGATGTTCACAGCAAAGGCAAGCCCTGTGCCCAAGCACTTCAGGGACATGTTTTCTTATTTCCATTATCCTCAAGGCCCTGAAGCGGTAGAGTGGAATGGGGTGAGGCCACAAGGCTATTGAGACTTTAAGTCTCTTTGATGGTATCTAGTGGTTATGGTTATTTCTAAGTGAAAGATCACATTGGGTTACAGTCCAATCAGTCATTTTTGAATTTTGACATGCTCCCAAAGAGTTCAAGCTTTTTTCCCCCCATACTTAGGAAATTTTCTTATTCAAAAGCCATCTCATCATCAAATAAGTATCAATTTAGAAGAGTGGCTAAAGAACCTAGCAAGGAAGTCTATGAAGACTAGGAAGGAAGAACTTGCAAGTCAGAAGGCCAGACTCTTTCCTTTTAATCCCCTTGATGTTGTGCTATTTAAAATGATCCTATGCCCCCTTTACCTTGTAAATTGTACTTTCATTTTCATTGTTCCTCAAAATTAAAGTAAGTTATACTAATTTAATTAAATGGAAACTGTTTTTAGGTACAAATAAATCATTCATGACACATAATCTAGAGAACATGTTTTAAAATGATCATCAAAACAAAATTCCATACTTATTGGTGATACTAATCTTCTACTTCTGTCTAGAATAGTTTAGATCTGATTCTCTAAATCTGAAATGTATTACCCAGTAGAATTAAGCAGAATTGTTCCTCTTGTCAATATGGCATATACTTCTGTAGAAACTTTTTGACTTGTTTTATTTAAATGAATTCAGTGGATGACTTGGGCCAGGAGAGAGAAGAAGAAATGTTTTTCTTATTTGTAGAAATTGATGAGGTTTGGCAGGATACTGCCTTTTTCTTTTGAGACTGTACGATTTTTGCCCTCCTACCCTTTTGGCCCCTTTATCCTTTTGAAAGGTTGTGTAAAAATATTGACCCTTCTAAACTGAACATATATACTGAACATACAAACCTAATATACCTATTTGGTACATGTTGAGAACTGCTTGTCTACTCTGATTTAGCTTCCCTTGTTAGTATGCTCATGCTCTATAAACTGATTTTTGAAATCAGAAAATTGTCTTTCAATTTTGCCTATAGTATGTACTTAATAATGTTTGTTGAATTGGGTCCCTGTATCCCACTTTTTCTTTCTGTTAGAATGTTTGGGACAAACCACTTTGGTGTCCACTGAAATGCTTAAAATAATTTTCCCAGGCATAAAAAGTAAGAGAATAGAAATTAAAGTCAGGCCTAGGTTATTTGAACTGGTTACATTTTTCCTTCGTTAGTATAAGATGTCTGAAGACACAGTTGTTAAACATTTTGAAGACCCCTTTTTATGTACATGTAGCATATTTTAAAAATAGAAGAGATTTAGAAATCTGCAAATTTAAATGTAGAGCCTCATTCAGGTAACATACACACATATATGTGTATATATACATATATACACACACATATATGTATATGTTAAATGTTATAATTTCTCAGCATTTTTCTCATTTTTTCATCTTTGTCATCTTAAAATGGTTTTTTCTTATGCGGACAAAGACTCATTATGTGAACCAAACGAGGAGAATTGTTTCTCCTTCCCCCTGAACTCTCTCCTTCCCCGCTTACTACCTACTAACCCTGCCAAAGTAGTAAAGTACAACAGTTCGACATGAACAAAAAGAAATTATTTGACTCCATCAACAGAGTAAGGCCTAATGAGGTATGAACAGCATTGTCAAAAATGCGTGTACATTCCAGCAGCGTTAATATTTTATTTAGCTGTCAATATACAACAAAAGATTTCATCCTTAATTCCAGAACTGATTAGGACTGTGAAATTGGCTTTTTAGTTGCCACTAATAATAAGAAAGTGGACGTGTTGTTTCCGGCAGGTAGCTTATATCCTACTTTTCCGCCCAAGTACATCAGTTGAATTTGTCTTTTGTTAAAGATGTTAAAAATCATAATGCCTCGTGTCAGTAGCAATAATGAAGGGGAAGATTGGCTTTAATGACATTATGAGAATCATTATGTTTAATTTATCGCTAATTAATGCTGACAGGTTTCATATGCTTTGGGTAGCTTTCATGTGCTTGTTACATGGTTTTTTTTTTTAATCTGTGTGTACATATCCCTCCTCATTCATTCATTTTTATTCTGACGATTTACACAGCTTTTTGTCTTCCAGGTTTCCTCCTCATATGGTCCCACCACATCATACTTTACACACAACTGGAATTCCTCATCCAGCCATAGTCACACCAACAGTCAAACAGGAATCTTCCCAGAGTGATGTTGCCTCACTCCATAGCTCGTAAGTGTTTGTTTTTTCTTTTGTTTCTTCACCAGTATGCCCAATATACTAATGCTGTTGGAGGCTCGGCAGGGTTTATTTGTTTATTTTGATGGGATAAGGGCTGTCTCATTGATTGTGTCTACTGTGTATGAGAGAATAGAACTGCTTTTCATGCATGTGGAAGTACCAAGATTTATAACTACTTCCCTGCTCCCTAATCTGTTAATTGGACATTTGGGGGTTTTGTTCTGAAGGAATGAAGAAAGTAGCTTGCTGGGGAATATGCAGAGTAATTGCATGTGCTTTTCCAAACTCAAGGCTTTAGAAAAACTTTTCATATTTAGGAAACTTGCAAATATGATTACCAAAAAAATCAATTTTTCCTCACCCTTTGGGCGAAAACTATTCAAAACTTCGAATCGTTTTGTGCAAAACTCATTATAGGCTCTTTTGTTTTGTGTTGTGTTGTTTTCCTTGTGTTGCACGGAATTAGTTTTAAGGGAATTGGTGGAAATAGAAGAATGGGCCAAGGGGAGCCAGGCTGAGAGAGTCATTACCAGGGTATGTGTTTGTGTTTGTCTGTTCTTTAAACATACAGGAAACATCAGGACTCCAAAAAAGAAGAAGAAAAGAAAAAGCCCCACATAAAGAAACCTCTTAATGCATTCATGTTGTATATGAAGGAAATGAGAGCGAAAGTAGTAGCAGAATGTACATTGAAAGAAAGCGCAGCCATCAACCAGATCCTTGGTCGAAGGGTAGGTGATGAATGGCATCCCCAGGAGAGAGGAGAGGAGCAATGCAATAGAGACCTAGACAAAGCTGGCATATGGGGGTGGAGGGAAGAGTCAGAATAATGATGGATTTGGACAAACTGCTTTTCCTCACAGGTTCTAGTTTTAATCTCTTAATGTCATTTGAAGTTCATAAGTATATGCTGGGACAGGAGGCTATAATTCAGCATTTTATTACTATTCAGGCCAACAGTTACAATCCCCTGTCTTCCCTTCCTTCTCCCCAAAACAGTAAAGAACAGAACAATCTAAGTGACAGATTGAATCTCATCTGAACTGTCCTGGCCAAGCCCAGGGTCTCAGTGAGACGTAAATATATAAGGCAATGCTATTTGTGAATGTCGGGAAAGAAGAAGATTTCGCATATGTAATGGATATTGCACATGTGGTGACATTTTGATTTCTTCTTTGTCTCTGCCCTCCCCTTCAACCCCCAACCCTGCTACAGTGGCATGCATTATCCAGAGAAGAGCAAGCGAAGTACTATGAGCTCGCAAGAAAGGAACGACAGCTTCACATGCAGCTTTATCCGGGCTGGTCCGCACGGGATAACTATGTAGGTGGCTATGTAGGTGGCTACTTTTTTTTAGTAGTAGAGTTTGTAGAGAAGCACCGATGCTGGAAAACTTAACATTGAATTTGCTTACCTGAGCAAATTCCAAACCACATTATTACTTATTTAGTTTGCTGGTGAAGGGACCCTTATGGTTTCAGTCTGGTTATCAGTGGGAATGTTTTGACCTTCACTCCACATGTGAACAAGGATTTGACTTGATGTTTAGCAAGGATATCCTGGGGTTCAGATAGGAATGGGGAAAGAGATAACTCACATAGGAGAAAACATCTTCATATTCTTCTGTTTGGTTGGCCTCTTATGAATCTTAATGAGGCCTTTGTGAAATAGCCTGTAATACAGCCCTTAGCAGTCTCATGTTGGAGTTCTCATTTTCATCAGAGTGGAGGGAAGAGACTTAACCACTCTCAGCTCCTTTAGCCCAGCCAACCTGTGCTTCTCAAGGGAAAATTAAAGAGTGACTTCTGCATTGATATGGTGGAAAATGCAAGGCTGCTTATTTCTGTCTTGAGATATGATGAAGATGTGGTTCTACTTAAGTTTTACTCCCTTGAGGTAAACAGAATGATTATATGCCCTGGGGTGCATGTATGTTGCAATGTTCTCAGCAATGTGGCCCACCTTCAGAATAGATTATCTGCTGGGTTTCTATTATTGCTGTCTTTATTTTTCAAGAAAGGTCATTAATCTGCTAAGCTTTCATTCGTGTTACTTTCCACATTTGTACCCCTTGTGAAAGTTTTCTTTTACTTCTCTTGAGTTGGACTCACCAGGGCTGCATGTTATTCCTGTATTAACTTAATTCTCGAATCCCTATATTCATTACTGTGACTTCTTTGAATCTAAAGTCTTTTCTTCTTTTTTTCCAGGGGGTGGGGGGAGCACAATTTTGTGTTGACATTTGGCCTTCTTTGAGTGACTTATCATCTACTCTAATAGTTCCTTTCATTTGTTCTTGAGACCATTACTACTTTCCCCCTCCTCTCCTATTTTGCCATGCTTAATAAATAGCTTACCACCTGCCCCAGTTCCGATATGCATTTCTTAATGATCTAATCCAGGCTTATCACTCATTGGTATGACCTGTAGTTGATTATTTCTGCTTGGCTGGGCCTCAGTTTACTCTTTTTTCCAATAACAGTGTTAGATTCCAGAATCTCATCCAGTGTCATTATTCTTCTCTCTCCTCTGGGTCTTGTGTAGTTGTGATTATATGTTGTGATCACACAAAAACTACTTTCTAGGATCTGAGAAACAACTAGACTTGGTAATAGAGAAGAGTCAGCATCAGTATTAACATTAATTTATAAATTGATACTGTAATTATGTTTAGGAGTAGTTCTGTGAATTGTCTGTATATTTGACATGGCCCACAGCTGTTTTTATGTAGCTATTCTTTATTATAGAAAATACAGTAAAGAAGAAGTTATTTTAAAAAATGCATTACTAGAAAACCTATTGGAACAAATCCTATATAGAAAGAGCCCTTGGAAATCTGTTCCTCATCCTGACTTTGTCATTGTGACTTTGGGAAAGGCATTCAACTATTCTGGGCCTCAGTTTTCTCCTCTGTATAATTTGTGTGTATGGGGGAGGGAGGGATTTGGACTAGATGCTTCCCTAAGCCCCCTTCTCTGTTTAAAGTTTTGTGATCTTAGGATCAGTTTCAGTTGAGATGGCAGAATTGAAATGACTTCCCACTGGGTAAGACAGTTATACCTTCCTTTGGCAGCCTTTGCAATCTTCCTCCCCCTCCTTCCCCCATGCCCTCTCCTCTGTAAGCACACAGCACCTTGGGTCTGGTCACCCATCTCCCCATTGTACCCTGCCCACTTGGCGCACTGTCAGTGAAGCTTTTGAGACCATGGGGTTGAGTAGCTGTTAGCACGAGTCCCCAGTCTGAATTCCTCCTGAGAGTTGAAACAGGAATTAGTGTGAGGACCCGAGCTAAAGCTTTAAAAGAAGTTTCAAGAAATGTGTGTCACTGACAGATGGGCATGTGCAGTGTCTTAAATGTTGGGGACCTTTACATTTGTCCCCAGCATGTGTGCACTGTCAAACCCTTTCTTCTAGAGCTGAAAGGAAGAGGATGAGAAGGCTAATGCTTCCTCACAAGCTTGATGTGCTCTCCCCACCTGACCCTGAGGTAGAGCCTTCCAGCAGCAGGAGAGCTCCATAGCCTTGGATCACACAGCCATATCACTTGCGGGGCTGCTGCCCTTCACCCCCTCCCCCGCACTCCCACCCCACCTCTTGTCAAGAGCTCTTGGAGTTGACTTCATGTCTCCTGCCTCCTACGGACACCTGTTCTTTGAGCAATCTAGAATGGAGCCATGGGAAGAATCCAAGCCCAGGTTGTACATAGCTCGCCCCTCGGATGGCAGAAAGGCAATAGTGAATGACAGAGTCAGCCCTTTGAGGTCATGAGACCTTGGGAGAGTCTCTTCCTCTCTTTGATCCTCAGTTTCCTCATCTGTAAATTAAGAAGATTTGAACCAGATGCTCTTGAAGGTGCCTTCCAGTTCTAACATTCCATGACTCTGGAAATTGTTTGCAAATGCTTTTCCATGCAAGTCCCTTGATTTATGTCTATGAGAGATCAGTAACTTGTTTTCTTGATGTGGTTGATTCAATAAAGAATCAGAATGACTTTAGTTCAGTTTTGCTATGTAACTGTGGTTTTATATCAGAGCTTTTAAAAGATCAGATAAGTCTAAAGTGGGGAGATAAGTAACCATATGAAAAAGGACCTCTTGTCCTGTTTTCTGCCACCCCTAAACCTACCCCTGTTCCCCCTGGACTACTACTAGCAAGCTCTATCCCACCCCGCCAATCTGTAACATAGCTTTTTGCCTCATGGGAAGGCCTTGACTTCAGCTTTGTGTGCTGAAGCTATAAAGAAGCTCATTTGGGATCTCACTTCTTGACCTCCCCTCCCCCTCCACCCCCCGTGGTAGCCTGGAGTCTTCCTGAGATCACTTTGCCAAGATGCCCTTTATG
>NW_027186296.1:88589001-88603140 GCF_028583685.1 Petaurus breviceps papuanus
GCTATCTGGCACATTAGTAGGTGCTTAATAAATGCCTGCTGAATGGAACTAAAGAAAGCAATGGAAGGGGAAAAAAAGGCAGTCCAGAGCTTTCTCTTCCAACTAAGATCTACTTAAGGTAACAGGTCCTTTCTTTCCTTTGGAGCCCTTATTCTGGAATTTGGGTATAGCTTCTCTCCAGAGGGCTCATGCTTTCACAGTTTTCTTCACCATCACCATCACACGGTTTTTTCATTAAGTTCCCATGTCTCCCTGTGGCCACCAAAACACAGAGTTCCAGCATTCTAGGAGCCTTTACTCTAAAGCTTAACTTAATGATGCACCTGATTTGCAAACCCTGCATTGACCATTGCTTAGAGGTAGAAGAAATTCTGTGCTTCTTTCGGTGTACCTGGGAGGAAGGAAAGTGATGGAAGCTTCTATGCTCAGCTGAGCGTTCAGCCATCCTCCCAAATGGGCCGCCTGAATACCTGAAGAGAGTTCATTCCCCTACTGCTTCTGTGGAAGGAAGAAAGGCAGGAAACAAGCATTTGTATAGTGCTTACTATATGCCAGGCACTTTGCCAATATTACTATCTCCCTTAATTCTCACAACAACCCTGGGAGGTAGGTACCATTATAATACCAATATAGCGATTATATAATCCCTCTTTTGCAGTTGAGAAACCTGAAGCAAACAGAAGTTAAGTGACTTGCTCAAGGTCTCACTGTTTATGAGTGTCTGAGGCTAAATTTGAACTCGGGTCTTCCTGACTTCAGGTCTAGCACTCATACCACTTAACTCCCTAGTGGGGTATAATTTACTCTGAAGAGGAAAGAGAAGTCAGGAATGTGAACATTTTGGTGCCAAAAGGCCTATGGGAGTTTGTATTTTGTCATAAGAAAGAATACTTTCTCCTTTTGGAAAGAAATTCCATTCAAGCTCAAATCCCAAATAAAATTTCCTGGAAGCTTCATCTCAGAGAACTAACAGAAGATACATATTTTTTAACCTAGCTAAAAAGCTTGCTCCATGATCCCTAGTCATAGCTTTGTGTGATTTCCATCCTAAAGAGGACTGATTCTTCTTGGAAGATACCTTGTCCAGCTCTGGCTTCCCTTGGCCTTTTCTGAGCTCTCTGCAGGTTTTTTCCCATGGCTTATATCAGCAGACTTGGAGTTTAAGGAAGGGAGGTCATTTGAATGCCCTGAAAGTAGTCAAAGGACTCTCTCTACCCTCTGCTTGTTGATGTTTATACATTTATGCCTTATACCTCACTTGTTTGGCGTAGCGGACTAATGAGGCCAAAGTTGTGGGGTGTTCAGACTTCAGGAAGTAGCAGTGAACATCACATATATGGGGAGGGGCAGAAGGTGGCAGGTGGCGGGAAGCACTTGGTGCCATAGACTCAGCCATCTCCTCAGGAGGGAAACAGGAAGGTTGGATGAAAAATGAGAATAACTCATAGAATCATAGGCACCATAGAAAGAACCTCAGAAGGCATGTTATCTAATCCTCTTCCCTATAATGGAATCCCATCTGTAATGCCCCCTTGGGATCATCTGCCCCTTACCCAATATCTCTCGTGATGAGAAACTTACTACCTTCAAAGATGTTTTGGACAGCTCTCACAGTTAGGAAATTCATCTTCATATTGAACCCAAGTCCTTCCTAGAATAACTTTATTAGTTCTGTTCATTAATTATATTAAGCAACATAAGTCTCCTGCATGGGACAAAGTGAAAGAAAATCGATTCGAGTATTTGAAGGCATGATGTATGCCTAAGTTGCTCGACTCGTTAATGCTTACTAGAAAAACAAAAACATGCCGCTTAACTGCAGTTGACCACATCATTGCCAGAGATATGGGTGTTGTCTCTTAAGTGAGAAAATGACAGCCATAGAGATGCTGAGAATGGGACATGGAGTGGATCTTAGATGATTTCTGCTTTTGTGTTTTAATTGGGGTCTAGAAGAAATGGTGAATTCCCTTCATTTAGTCATAGAAAAGGAAATAAACCAAAATCAACAAGATCCTTTGGTTGTTTGCATTCACTGTAGAACATTGGCTCTTTTGAAAAAGTGAGTCTTGAAGGAATATGAAATTCATTAAGTTTAATTAAGCAACTGAAATGTTAAATTGTCTTATCAGTATTTACCAGCTCATGGATATGAGTTCGTATGTTGCTAGAATGGTGGTTTTCATATTCTTTAACCCTACATTTTCTTTACTTTATTCATCAACTGATTCTTTTATTGATTTTAAACAACATTCTTCCCCAAAACACCTCTCCATCCCACCCACCTCATTGATTGGCTCCAAAATAGCATGCTTTCTACAACTCTGTCTTTAATACTTCAATTGAAAAGGAGCTCACAGCCTCAGAAGAAAGTCTTTTCTATTTCTGGATAACTCTAATTGTGAGGAAATTCTTCCTTGTATTGGGTCAAGATCTGCCTTCCTTTAAATTCTAACTGTTAATCCTCGTTCTGCCCTCTGTGTCCCAGTAGAATAAGCCTAATTTCCCTTCTCTATGATAGCCTTTTAAGTATGGACTGTTCCATGTTTGGGGCTGGTTATAGGTGAGTAGGGAGACATCTTTTCTCTCCCTTAAGTTGATCACTGACTTGTTTCCTATATATCCTTTCTCTTTGGTTCTTTTTCCTTCCCACTGAGTGTAAGTCTGATGTGTATCCTTCTGGCTGAACACATTGGATGCTGCTATTAAATGTTAATAAGCAGCTGGATTGAAGGGGTATCAAAGCTCTCTGTGCATCTTTTCTTCCTTCCCTCCCGCCCCGGGCCGCCACCTAGAATCTGATCACAAGGGGTAACACCTATAAATACATGCTTTACATATCCCTCTCTTTCCACATGAACACAGGAGACTGGGACCTCCCTCCCCATCTCCTGAAATAATCCTCCTATGTTTCATGTGTTTTATGCAGGGGAAAAAGAAGAAGAGGAAAAGGGACAAGCAGCCAGGAGAGACTAATGGTAAGTTAAATTAATTAATCCCGAGGAAAGGGGGGCACGGCAAGGACTTCACTTTTATGTCAGGCTTGTATCTGGGGGAGACAGGAGAAATCCAAGGCCAGGGCATTGTTGAGTAACCCATCCATAGCTAGCCTTTTTGTTTATGCATTTTAATTAATTGCTTCACGACTGCCCTTTTAAAGCTTTTAAAACATTCATTTTTTTTTTTTTGCATGAAAAGCATATTGTGATTCTAGTGGAATGTGTTTTTAAATAACTGCAAAGCCATTAACAGCAGAGCTGTAGTCATGCCTATGCGTGGTTTATAAAGTTTGCTAATTTTGTGCGTGTCTGTGGGGGGTGGGGGGCAGCTGGGAGGGGGCCAGGCTTGGGCGGGCCCATGTGTGTGAGTGTTGGACATTCCTTTGGGCTGTACCCGAATGTTCTGATGCATGCCTTTACAGTGGTAAATTGCACCCATTTTAAATTAAGGAGGTTTGTCATTCTCTAGAGGAAATTAGAAATACTGCATAGGCAATCTCAGAGCCCACTTGGAGAAGCTAGCCCTTTACAAACAAACATTTTTTGAAGACTTTGTATAATTTGTTCTTTTTTTTCAGAACACAGCGAATGTTTCCTAAATCCTTGCCTTTCACTTCCTCCGATTACAGGTGCTAATGTCATTTTGAGTCATTAAAGTAGTTGATAAAATGTTTTTTACTTTTTCTTACCATTATAGTTTTATTAACATTAAACATGTATGACATTGAACATTCTTAAGAAATGACCATCCACATGTTTTGATGTGTTTTGGTAGCAGTTTTTTCCGTTGTTTTTTGTTTTGTTTTTTTGTTTTTTGTTTTTAATTTAATTTAACTCTGGTTTTATTTTTTCATAACAGTTGTTTAAACATTGAAAGTGCTTTAGAGTTGAACTAACTGTGCAAATTGAATATGCAGTATTTCTTTAAAGAGACTGGTAAAGAATGGAAGGAATTCTGTAATAAACCTCCTTAATCTAATGGCATTTTTTGCATTGCTCCCACTAAGTTTTCTCATGCAAGCATGCATCCGCAGTATGATTTTTTTGTTCTTTTTTTTTTCTTTTATTTTCTTTTTTCTTTTTCTTCTTTTGCTTTGCTGCTTAGCTTACAAATTGCAGTTCACTAGCTTTCACTGACTCAGTGCCTGCTTCATGCTGCTCTTACTTTCTGGCTAATACTAACAGTCCATTCCGCACAGTCTGTTTATTCTTTTCCATTCCTATCTTAATATTAATAAAACTGAACAACAGGAAAACAAAAGTTGAATGTTCCAAAAGCTGCAATATCCCAATACAATCTATTTTTTCTTTCTTTATTTCTTTCTTTTTTCATTGGTTTAATTTTGTTTGACTTTTTTTTTTTTAAACTATTAAAACTCTTGAGTGTAAGAAAAAAAGCATGTTAAGGACCTTAATTCCTCCCCCTCGCTTTCTTTTCTTATTCTTCTTTGGGTTTTTTTTGTTGTTGTTGTTGTTTTTTTAAATTAAAAAAAATTGGAAAATAAAATCAAAAGAGGAAATATCATAAAAATGAAAGTTATCTAGTGACTGATGTCCCCTTATCTGTTTGACCTTATATAAGACAGTCCTTGAAGAAGGGATACTGCAGCTTTATTTGCAACAGCTAATTACAAGTTGAAATAAGAATGTAATTTTCACTTTTTTAATTAAAAAAAAACTTTTAAAAAACGAAAGTGAATATTTTGCAATTAGTAACCAGGTCATTGATTTATTCCCTTTTTTATTTTTATTTTTTTCTTATTTTTATCTTTCTCTTTTTCCCCTCCCCTCTGTTTCTCTTTCTCTCTCTCTTCTCTCTCTTTCTCTCTTTCCCTCCCTCCCTCCCTGCTCGCTTCTTTCTTGAACTCATTCAGACCTGAGCGCTCCTAAGAAATGCCGAGCGCGCTTTGGCCTTGATCAACAGAATAACTGGTGCGGTCCCTGCAGGTGTGTATAGTTTCCCCAGATTCGCTGTGGCTGGTTTTCAGCTGGTTTATTTGGTACTTTCCCCCTTTTCTGCCCTGTTGCTTTGTAGCTCTGTGTTGTGATCTTAGGAGACACAAGGGAGTGGGGGCACTGCCATCTGATCGTCTCTGTGAGGGAGTCTGCTTGTTCTCCTTGCTGCTGCTAGCCAAAATAAATGCCACTGTCAAACAGCATCATCTCTACTTCTCTCGTGTCAGGGACAGCAAAGACCAGTCTCTCTCCCTTTCCCAAGGAATGTGTTTCATGCCATCGGAATGTTTCCAATACACTTCCCTACTACAGCGTAGAGCGAGCCTCAGTGACTTGGATGTTAACACTGACCTAAATAGAAGCAAATAATGTCACTTTTTTTCCCCTTCTCTCTCTTTCTCTCTCTTTTTGTTTTTTAAATTTTTTTGTTTTTTTTTTTGACTCATGGAAGTCTTTTCTTTTCATGTCCTTGGTGAGGGGAGACTACCAAATAAAACTCAGGTGATTGAAAAGAAAAAAAAACTTTAGCTAAGACTTCACATCCAAATGAGCACGATCCACCATTGTGTTGTATTTTTTGTGTTTACCTTATGCTAACAGATGCAAATACTCCAAAGAAGTGTCGGGCATTGTTCGGGCTTGACCGACAGACTTTATGGTGCAAACCATGCAGGTATATTACTACCATTAGGCCTCTGGGAAAATCAAAGCCTTCTGTCCTTCTAGAGCATTAGTGTGAAAACGTATTTTATCCCCTCCCCACCTGTTTCCCCATCCCCACTAGCATCAATGGCTAATAATCCACGTCCTTCCAAATTTCTTGCTAATTTAATGCCATTACCATTCTCCCACCCTCCTTTCTCTCTTTCTCTTTTTCTCTTTTTCTCAATAACATCTCCCTGGTGGTAGAACTGGGAACAGTCAGACCTTGATGTGCAAAGACTGGCATCTGTCCTTTCACTCTTAGAGAGTTGGCATTTTGCAGCTGACCAACCCCTAAGAATCCTGAGGGGGGATATACAGAAGATGTATATATCCACCATTTCCAAGGGTTCTCAAGGATCTACAGCTATGGCATACCAGAAAGGTTCTGGGACAGGTTTTTGGTATTTTTAAAAAATGCATTGTTCATTGATATATATTTACTCACTCTGGATTTTTATTAGCTGACATTTTTATGGAGCTGAAGGGAATTGTGGCATTGAATGGTGTGCACCTGCTAAGGAGCTATAAATTTGTGAGCCATAGGCTAAGAGACACTGCAGCATTTGACAGTCCTGCAGAATAATTTTTGGTGCCAAAAGGAATCAGAGAGCACAGAGAATTCCAAATTAAACACCCATGTTCTGCTGCAGGTTTACATCAAACCTGTTATTCCATGGTACTTCATTATAGGTACTTCTTTCTTGGTGGAGGGATACCAACTAGTTCTTGTCTCATTTCCTTTCCTTAATGACCACATTTGGTTAAATTTGTTGTTTCTTTGTTCTGATACAAGCAGTCTTTGAATTTGGAATATTATGATGGTAGGTATTTCAACTCCCGAACACTCTCTCTCTCTGTTTGTAGTGCCTTCCTTGTCACCTTTCCCTCTTGTCCATGCCTTTACCATGTGCTTCATGTTGTTTAGACCCTAGATCAGATGTCCATCACATTATGTGCATGCCCACAACTCCCTTGTTTTCTTTCTCTGAACAAGCAGGAGCAGATTGGTAGCATTGTAAATTGCAGGGAGAGAAAAGAGAAAGCTGACATGTGGTGACTTACATGCCTGCAAAGATGGGCCTTCTCTGCCCATTGGATGAGTTTAGGACCTTGAGACATATAGGTGGCAGAGTGATTTGAAGGACCATTTGTGCTAGATGTCAACTTCAAGAAAAAGAATTTTTAAAAAAATTACCCATTATCTGCTTTCGTTGGCTTTAAAAGCCCCAAACTGTTACTGCTGGCTCCACTTTTCTATGTGGTAGCAAATGATTTCTTCTTGCAATGGCAGAGAAGGTTGCCTAGCTTTCCCCCAGTATGTCCCATGCCAACAGGTACTTTGTCTACTCTGCTAGGCAGCTGATTGGTACCAAACTTTGTATTCTTAGTGAGGTCAGTGAGCAAGGAATTTTGTTCTGTGACTTACTGTCTGTCAAGACTAAATTATTCAAAGCTTTATGTGATCAGAAAAGGGCTTTAATTTCTTTGTAAAAGGTGTCAAGTCTGACACCAATTCTGTGTACTATCAAAAAAGGGGAAAAAAAACCCAACTGGTAAGGTTCTGGCTTGTGGGGTTGGAGAGGGTAGTTTTGTAAAGACCTTTTTATTGGGAAATCAGTGCTGCAGATTAGATTTGGTGTGATATTTTTGCTGTTAATGTTGACCAAGGAAGGCACCCATCCCTTTTTGAGCTGAGGCTTTTACAGCTTTACTTTGAAGTGAGCGGAGTGGACAGCAGTGGGGCAGGGTGGGAGTCTTTTTCTAAAGCAAGTGTCTGGAACTAGATTAAAATATAATTGAGAAATATTTAAGAAGATAGGTAAAATACAGTAAAAACATGGATAATATTAAGATATGGTTTTCTAAGTCAATATGCAGCCTGTAAAGATGCTAATGTTTAGTGGCCATGTTTCTATTTGAGATTGACCACCATGACTCTAAAGTATGCCATGGTTTTTAAGTACTTATTGACTTTTTCTGTTGTGATTTTTTAAGCCATTGTATAGCTAGCTAGCTTCATGCTTTAGAATTGTGATTTTTCTGGAGTATAGTTTTGAGGGTGAAGACTATCATGCGAGAAACTCTATAATTATAGTACCATCAGAGAGTTGGCCATCACCATTATTACAGGTGATAGGTTTCAGCCAAACCCTCACCTTTATCCATAGTTTTTACCCTGGCAACAGCACAATCATCACTTCTCAAGCTGTTACTGTTATTCTTGGTGAGCCCTTCTCAGTGCATTTTCTGTTACCAAGTTGCCTTTCCAAAGAGAATTAATCAGAAATAACCCTGAATTAGCCTTCAGAATAAAGGTGTAAAGTTAAAATGGATTTTGAAGAGTTTTGAACTAGTTATTGTAGAAAGGAGTGCACTATGAGTTTAGGGATGGGTATTAGCAATAGGGAGAGATACATGACTTCTCACTCATACAGTTCTCTTACTTTTAACTTTGTCTTGACTGTGTCTGTCTACTGAACAAATCAGACAAAGTGTTTTTTTTTTCTTTCAAAGAAAATTAGTGATAAAACTTGGTTTTTTGACTCTTCAGAAATGTGAATACATTTTGATTGCTTTCACTCAGTCATTGTCTATTACCAACATTCCTCATCATTCTCTGTCCTCCAGATCCCATATTCAGAATTTTCCCCTGAACCGCGCCCCCTCCCCCCATAAGATACAAAATTTGACATCACAGTTAGGATTGTTTTGGGAAATGGGGGTGGGGGAGAGGGAGAAATTAGAAATGACATTAGCAAATCAGGACTCCTTGTTTTAAGTAATGGCTTTCTCATTTCAGTTGACCTTAGGGGATTTTTTTTAACAAGGTTCTGTTTTGAGCCCACCAAGTTGTTTTTTCATGTTTTAACTGTGCCCTAATATAGCATGGTATGCTGCCTGAAGTGATTTCCCCTTGTTCTCAATGTCCTTCCCTCTCTTCGCTCCTTCTTTCTTCCTCATTCTTACTTGTTTTCTCATTGTTTTCTCTTTGTTTTTTTTTTTCTCTCCTAATTCCTCTTCACATTTGTAAAATGCATGAACATCTTAGTTTTCCAGCATGTTTTGATCTGCAGGCTAAGGTGGTTTAAACCCCCTAATAGGTTAACCTATTTATCTTGCTCTCTGGAACTTGAGCAGAACCTTAGTGCAGTGCAGGGCCTAGAGGGAAAGAATCATATTAAATTTAGGATAAAGGGGAAGATGATACAGATTGGACTCCCTGGCCTCTTGAGTTCCTTACATTCTGGAGAGAACTGACCTACCATGAAGCCAGTGAAATTGATTGGTCCCAGTCTCTATGAGGCAGGCTAGACGTAAGCATGCTTCTCTCTCTCTCCCGCCATCCTGCTCAGTCCACACAATGTATACACTGGAAAGGGGAGGGGGTATGACCAGGGTTCTGTGGGGAAGATTTGAGTGAAGAATTTAGCCTCCTTTGGATTCCAAGATTAGTCTGGCAGGAGTTGACTCAACTGCTTTGTGGTATTTTCATTGCTGGAGGTAGACATGGTTCAGTTGTATTGAGACTGGAGCTTTAGTTATTAGGCTTTTGCAGTATCTTAGGCATACTTTGAATTTATGAATTTGGACAAATTATATATACATATATATCTTAAGCATTTTTATAGACTATGTACCAGTGGGAATGATCCCTGGATCATTTTTCCCACCAGCTGTATTCCTACCAAACTCAAGTTGATGGGTGAGACCCTTTTAGTCATATACCTGATGTCTTCGTTCGGCTGCTCTCACATTGTCCTTGGATGATAGGCAAGAAAGATTCTGAAATTCTCATTTCTCTTCCTTATATATTGGGTACCAGTCGAGAAGGGGCAGTTTATATTTTTGGTATGGGTCAAACTCTTTCTGGCAAAAATCTGTGTGAACAAAAAGTCCCTGCGGTTGCTCCTCTGCAGTCCTTCCTTTGGTTATTATTACTGTGATTTTGTGTTATATCCTCTACTTCCTGAGACGGATTCCTGTATTAGCATATTAATTATGTGTCATGGATCAACAACACCTCCATGAATAATCTCCCTTTTCCACTTCTCCCCTCCCTGACCACCCGAACCAAATAAATAAATAAATACAAGTTAAAGATAAAAGTAAAATACAATTAAAAAATTTTAAGGCAAGTCTCAACTTAATATAATCCACAACCTGCAGGCCATACAACCAGTTATTCTTGTTACTTTGGATCATTTTGATCATTTTCTGTTTTTTCTTATTCTACCCCTCCCTTCCCCTTTTTATTCCTATTCTACCTATTTTGGTGGTTTTGTTTTTAGTTTTTGGTTTTTGGTTTGGTTTGATTTGATTTGTTTGAGTTTTCATTTTTTTCCTTCTCACCTGGCTCTGACCTTTCTTGATTTGGTGCGGTTCTTAACAGAGAAACCTGAAAGCTATTTTCAGTATTTTCAGCTCTTACAGCCTCTTGGCGATGGTGTTCCAAAGCCTTTAAATCTCTCACTTAAAGCAGCCTTCAGCTGTATGGGCTAAAAAGCCAGCTTTTTAAAAGTTTGAGATTGATATGAGGTACCTAGGGAAGGATATCTTTCTCATTCTCTCTCTCTCTCTTTCTCTCTCTCTCTTTTTCTCTTTTCTCTCTCTCTTTTTTTTTTTTTTAAGGAACAAAAATAATTAATGAGGGTGGGCTTGGGAGGAGCAGGGAGGGCAAGGGAGATTAAAGGAGAAAGGGGTCAGCCTCTCATTTCAGTCTAATTGGGAAGAAATTTGTACCTGACAGGTGGCTGCCACAGTATCTGTGGTTTACCTGAATCTGCCCAAAGTTGAACTTAGTAGAAGTAAGGTAGGGGTGGGGTGACAGGGGTGGAAGGGGGAGCAGTGGGCTCTCTTATGATTACTTTTCCTTGTTAGGCCCAGCTGGCTTAGAGAATTTAGTTAGTTCGGCACACCCAGAGCATCTTTTAAAAAGTGTTTTCCTCTTGCCAGGTGTGCTGATTCATCAGGGCATCAGTTAGGGGACTTGTGCTCTGCTCTGTACATTAGATAACTCTCTCCCTTGGCATCTTTGCCCTTTATTTACAGATAACTCTCTCCCCCTGTTTCTAGGAGAAAAAAAAAGTGCGTTCGCTACATACAAGGTGAAGGCAGCTGCCTCAGTCCACCCTCTTCAGATGGAAGCTTATTAGACTCCCCTCCTTCTTCTCCTAACATGCTAGGCTCCCCTACCAGAGACTCCAAACCACAGACTGAACAAACCCAACCTCTCTCGCTTACATTGAAACCCGACTCCCTGGCCCACCTCACGATGATGCCGCCGCCGCCGCCCTCTCTCCTCTTGGCTGAGAGTGCCCACAGCAAGCCCAGCGCTTTGGCTGTCTCCGCTGCCCACTGTCAGAATGGGGCCCTGGATCTGCCGCCTTCCACTTTACAGCCATCAGCTGCCCCCTCATCGTCTCTAGCACAGCCGTCAACATCTTCCTTACATTCCCACAATTCTTTGGCCGGGACCCAGCCCCAGCCACTCTCCCTTGTAACCAAGTCTTTAGAATAGCTTTAGCTTTGCAAACCCTGGTTTTTGTTTGTTTTCCTTTTTGTTTTCATTTCTTCTTTTTTTGACGATTTTTTTGTCTTTTTTTTTTTAATCTTGTGCCACATGGCTACATTAGTTGATGTTTATCGAGTTCATTGGTCAATATTTGACCCATTCTTATTTCAATTTCTCCTTTTAAATATGTAGATGAGAGAGAAACCTCATGATTCTACCAAAATTTTTATCAACAGCTGTTTAAAGTCTTTGTAGCGTTTAAAAAAATATATATATATACATAACTGTTATGTAGTTCTGATAGCTTAGTTTTAAAGACTGATTTAAAAAGACAAAAAGAAGCAATTTTGAAGCAGCCCTTTGCAGAAGGCGTTGGTTCTTTATTATTTGTATTAAATACGAGCTTGCGAACCAATCATTTTACATCTCGTTTTTAAACCATAAGGGCACAATGAATGCAGTGCCATGACTTTTTTTTTCTGTGTGAAACAACTTTTCTTGTGATGTTGTTATTGTTTAAATGTACAGAAACAAAGGGTTAAAATGTGTTAATATACCTTGTTCCATGGTGTTGTTCTTTTGGGGTGGGGGGTGGGGAGGGAGGGGACGTTACTCACCAATTACCGGTATCACAACGCTATTGGACCAGTAGTATTTATTGCTTTAGAGACTGCTTGTTGTACCTGTATGTTGTCCCTTTTAAAATATGTTTTCCTTTTTCTTGAACCATTGTATAAAGTTTTTCCCCCCTTAGTGTAAGCATCTTATATATAACAACTCATTTGTACAAGGTTTTTAAGTTTATATATATAAAATGTGTATATATATATTTTTTGGGTTTTGACTTTTGTTTTGTTTTCTCTTTGCTGTATGAAACACAGTTGCCACCAAATGGACATTTATAGATGCATTAAAGGATCAATAGTGTAAAGAAATTGCTTTGAAAGCCATTACATTAAATAAGACTTGAAAATTAGCGAGGGAATTTTAGCGGCGCTGTTTGAGAAACAGCGGGAGCGTTGGTGTCTCCCCTCTGGACCTACAGTTGAATGGCCTGCAACATTAGGACTGTGGACTGTGTACAAATTTTTACGTGCCAAAATTCTCAGTGACTTTTAACTTTCTCCCTGTTTTTAATGCTGTAATTTTTGTTCATCATGTTTTGCTGTGATGTTACATAGGTAGTATGTGTGTAGTTTTAATGTCACCTATAACAAGATGTGTTTGGTAGCAGATTGTCCAGAAAGCATTTAAAATGAAGAGGTATAAACCCTTAAGGGCCAAAATTCTGTATATTAGATTACACATAAAGGGAAAAAAAAAAAACAGGCTGCCACTTCTATGTTAAACTGACTACATAAAGGCAGGTAGCAAACTTTAAAAAAGAAAAACAAAACAAAAAAAAACAAAAAAAAAAAACCTAGGCATGTTGATGTTGCAAAATGCTGTATAAAGCTGAGAACTGTTCATTCAGTGCCATTGTAGTTGACATGAAGCGATTGTAAAACTGTCTCCAATTTTTCTCTGGTTTATTAAGATGCTAACTATAACATTTTTTGTGAATACTTTGAATGTTTCCTAACAGTTGTGATGTTACTGTTCCGTTTTATGCTCTTATTCTGATTTCATTTTTAATGGTTTTGACGCCATTTTTGTAATGAATACATGTTCATGCTGTACAGTATCTGTAGCATGCAGTTCTGGATTAATAAAAGCAACTTAGTATGTGCAGATAACGACTTGTCACTTGCTTCTCTGAGTGAGTTTTCCTGCTGTCAGTCCACTACAGTAATTTGTTAAATGTCTACTGTGTGCCAAGCAATGTGCTAGTTGATAGGTATAAGAAGATAAAAATGGAAAGTTTCTGCCATCAAGGAACTTAAAAGTAACTTGTTTTACTATCACCCAGAGACAGTTATTCCCAAGTTGATATCCAAAGCCTTCAGGTTGGTGGGGACTCAGATAGCAGAGGTCAGTCTTTGAGGCCCTATCAGAAGACCTTGATTTTTTTCATTTCTTGCCCACTAACCCATCCTGTGCTGTTTTCAGGTAGTCCCATTGTATGACACCAACTGCTAACTGCACTGTTTATACTGAGGTTGATAGAAGAAAGGGAAAAAAAACCTTCCCCTGCCCCCACCACCATTTCAGTGGATTCTTGTAAGCCTGTTCTACTGGCATCAGAAATGGAAAATCCTGTAAACAAAAGTCGGCATGGTATAATAGAACCTTTGTCACTTTCCTGGCCATAACTAGAAGTAACTCTGAGATCTTGGATGACTTCCTCATAGTGGGGTGGGGAGGAAAGAGAGCAAAACTAGATCTGACTCCTGTTAAAGGGATTTATTGCCCCCATAAGGACCTCAGAAGTCACCATTTCTAAAAGTTAGCATCACTGCAAAGATTGGCATTTGCCCTAGTAGAAAGTCTCTACGAACACACTCAGGCTAATTACCTGGTTGTAATCTGAGTACTCACAGTACAACACGGCGGGGGGGTGGTTTTGTTTTATTCCTTTTTTATTTTTAAATCAGATCTTGTACTATGGCCATGAAGGTAGGGAGAACCTCTGGAGGAGGGGTCATAGAACATGAAGTCATTGACCTTTGGGAATGCTATCTCTTGCTTCTGGTCTCATCTGAGAACCAGAGCAAGGGGAGAGGCCAGAATTCACCAGCCATCAACAAAGGGCTGCAATAATTTGTATTTTCCCATATTTAAGTGTCATTCACTTCTTGTCCCAAAATAAAGCTTACAGATGTTTATACTGCCCATTCCTTGGCCTATGAATACTCCCCTTAAATTACATTGTCTTCTTTCTAACAAAGTACATGATATTTCAATTGAAGAGTCAATACATTTTGTGATAACCCTTTTTGGTGGCTCCAGGCCCTCCAGGTGACCCTCTAAAATAATATAATGGTATCTTGTTATAGAAATGAATCTGCTGGGGGACTCCCCCGCCCC
>NW_027186296.1:88603240-88612066 GCF_028583685.1 Petaurus breviceps papuanus
CCCTGTGAACTTGGTTTTATAGGATCATTGTAAGGAGAAATCTTGATTCTAAAGGGAAACCATGGTATGGGGGAAAGAATTTGGGATTTAGAGCCAGAAGCTGAGGGTCGCATTCCAGCTCTGTCCCATGCCACTCATGGAACTGTGGGCAGGCCTTAAACTTCCATTTCCTCATCTGTAAAATGAGGGGGTAAGACTAGATGACCTTGCAGCTCACTCTCTCTCTACAAACATACATACAGACTATCTACACACATGCATATGCATACATATTTGTACATGTTATGCACACATTTGTCTACTCACTATATACACATTATATACATATATATACTCACTACATATATACATCTATATACACCATATACATGTGTGTGTTGTATATATATTCATACACATACACACACTGCATATGTACTCACTGTAAATACTCTCATATATATTATATATACTTATATATATGCTTTATATACTCTATAGTTATATATTGTCTTATGCACACTAAATATATGTACACACACTATATATACAATCTACTCACTATATATACATATATACTTTCTTATACACTCATGCATACACACTATATATATATGCATACATACTATCTACTCACTATATATTGTCCCATACACACTAGATATGTAGACGCTTATATATGCGTATACACATATATACATAATATATATACTATCTCTACTCACTATATATATACTATTTCATACACACTACATATATATATATAGATTTCTAAATAATATTTATATATAAATAATATTCTATATCTACTCACTATATACTCTGCTCACTCTATATACTGTCTCACATACACACACACCCCTACCTCTTTGATAAGTGTGTTGAGGAGCACAAATATAGGAGCTGAGGCAGAAGAAGCTGGACACTAAAGTGACTTCATGCTTTAGCATTATGACCACTTGGGAAGGGGGGCTCAGTGTCCCCAGAAGACACAAAGGGGAAAAGGATTTTAACTCCCCCCCCCCCCCCCCAGGTAAGGAAAGCTCATAGCATATGGAGCTCATTGCACTCACTGCCTGTTTTCTACAATGGTTTCTATGTTCCACTCATCATTTGAACAAATTTCTCAATTGGCTTTCATTCAAGCTCTTCTCTTTCGGTTTCATGCCTAGGAATTAATAATAATAATAGCTAATATTTATATAGCATTTACTATGTGCCAGACACTCATACTAAGCACTTTACAGTTTTTCTAGGCCAGGCAAGTTGAATTCATTAAAGTGAGTGAAGTCTTCTTTTACCATGTTCTTACTTAGTTTTCAATTCTGTTAATCCTTCATTGTCAAAGAATTCGAAGCCAAATAACTGTTAAGTTCTTTCTGTCATCAATTGTTAAATTGCCATCCTTGCCAAGCAAGGGTCCTTTCCCTGCCATGATATTGCTTCTGTTTTTGCTCTCAGTGTAGAAGAAAATTCTGTTTGTTTTCCTCAGCATTTATCCCAAGTTTCAGTGTATAATTAGACTTTGTCCTTCTTGATACTATTTTTACAGAACCATTGCTATTCTGCGGTGTTTCATTTACCTGCCAGTGTTTCCATTTTTAAAAATATGACACATGCTCTTTTAAAATCTGATTGTGGTTGTTTGAGCGTTAATTTTTATATATCACTCCCCTTTTCTTCATCAGAATCAATGTTAGAACCTACCATCCATATTGAGGCAACTTTGTTTTAATCTCAAGCAATGGGAACCCTTTATCATTGTGTATCTAGTGCCAAACATATCTTTAGTAAATAGTAGGTATTTCTAAAATGGATGTTGAATTGAAACCTCTGAAAATATCTAGAGCTTTCACCAGACTCTGGATAAATTTCCTTTTCTGTCTCAATTTTCAAGACAACGTAACTGCCTCCTAGTGTTCGGATCATCTCTAATGCATATACCAATTCCTCCTTATTGGCTAGAATAAAATCTAGCATAGAAATATTCTCAGCCTTCTGAAAGATACAGTTATCAATATGGCAAATTGAGACTTTGTCAGCTTCTTTCCTTTTAAGAGACTGTGACCTCCTACATATGTCCAAATCCTGATATTTAAAGTACCTTCCACTACCAATAGAACTCTGTGCCAGCTTTGTGTTCTGAATTAGGATGTCATCATCAAATTCCTCCAACTTGCCAGATGGCTTGCAATATAATCCCACCATTGTATCACTTCTGTCTCTTTCTCCTTTGATCTTCACTGAAATGTTCTCTACCATATCTTCCCCTTCAGCTTTGTAAAGTTCTACCCAGGTAAAGGAATACCTTTTTAAAAAAAATTCAATCTGAATTTAAACACCAACAAAAGAAGATTCATCATAGGTACTCTGGAAACATGGTTGGCCATTGCTCTTTTCAGATTTCTTAAGTCTTTCATAGTTGATTTCTTTACAATTTTGTTTTTTGTATAAATTGCTTTACTGATTCTTCCCACTTTATTATGTGTCATTTCATTGTACCTAGGGGTTTTGGGGAAATCATCTCTTTTGTCTTTATGTATGGCACAATAATATTCCATTATACTCATATACCACAATCTGTTAGCCTGCTTAGATTTGAGTTATTCTCTTTTCTTCCCCTCTCCTTCCCTTGTCCACTGCCACCAACCTCTCTTGTTTTCTTATTGAGTTTGAAATATTACCATACCAAACTGTGTGTGTTCAATCTTTTTTTTTTTTCAGATAAGAGACTCATCTGATTTTTTTTCCTCCTCTTCCTCCATGTGTATATAGTCTCACACACCCAGTCATGACAAATAGGAAGCTCCACCCCCTTCTCCCTCATTTCTCCCCTAGTACATTTCTCCTTTTACCCTCCCTTCTCTTTCTCCTCTAAAAAAAACTCAAAATAGAACCAATGTACCTCTGGGATGTCTTTTTTTTTTTTAATTACATAGCATTTACTTTGTAACTTAGTGCCAGTCACCATGTTAAAACTTTACAATTATTATCTCATCTGATCTCTACAACAAGCCTGGAAGTTAAATGTTTACAAATGAGAAAATTGAGACAAACAGAAGTTAAATGACTTGCCCAAAGTTACACAGCTAGGAATCAGATGCTACAAAGTGTCTGATTGCAGATTTGAACTCTGATCTTCCTGATTTTAGGCCCAACATTCTATCTACTGCACCATCAGCCTGCTGCAGCTTAATTCCTGGTCTCAGTACTCTTTGAAGACTTTAAGGTTCTGAAGGGACACTATAAGGATTTCTGTCCCTGTTAGAATGTTAGCACTGCAACATCATACATATTCCTCCATTTTCTCAAATAAATCTACCTTTCTAGGTTTCTCTTTCCATCACAATTTTTTTAAAGTCCTCTATTCCATTAAAAATCCATTTGTTTTCCACGGCAGATTATATAATTAGACTTGAAGGTAAATTATTCTTGGTTGTAAGCTTTTATCTTTTGCCTTTCTGAATATTGTATTCTAAGATATTCTAAGATATCCTCTGGTTTTTAGTACAAATTGTCAGGTTGATCTGGATTATAGTTACTTGGTACTTCTCCTTTCTGGAGTCCCTTAACTTTTGTTGTTATTCAGTCATTACAGTCGTGTTCAACTATTTGGTTTTCTTGGCAAACATACCTGAGTGGTTTGCCATTTCCTTCTCCAGCACATTTTTATAGATGAGAAATTGAGGCAAACAGAGTTAAGTAACTTGCTCAGGATCACACAGCTAGTAAGTATCTGAGGCCAGATTTGAACTCACAAAGATGAGTCTTCCTGACTTCAAACCTGGCGCTCTTATCTACTGGGCCATCTAATTGTCCTAGCATCTTTGACATAGGTATGCTAGATTTTTGCCATCATGTTCCTGGGACTTTTTCTTTTTGGTGTTCCTTTTAGAAGGTGATTGGTTAATTCTTTCTATAGTTTTAATTTACAAAATATTGAAATAACATGTCCCAGCATTTTTTTAAATCATGGTTTTCTAGGGAATCCAATGGTTCTTAAAGTATGTCTCTGTGACATGTTTTCCATATAACTTAAAAGTATTAGCTATCTTACATTTTCTTCTTTTTGAAATCTTTTTTATTTTTTTCCTATATTTCCTACTGTCTCGTGGAAACAGTGCTTTCTATTTGGTAGATTCTGATTTTCAGGGATTCCATTTCTTGAGTAAGATTTACCCCCTTTCTCTTCTAAACTACTTATTTTCCTTCAGTTCTTTCTTCTAGAACTTTTTTTCTTTTTAAATCTCTTAACTTATTTCTTTTAGGTATGTATATAGTTCGTTTGGAAAACTCTCCACCTACCCCCACCCCCTTAATCTCTGCTTGTGGTTATTATGTAGTTAAATTGCAATAATTATTTATGCTTGTTGGGTTTTCTTTGGTTAGCTCGTTTCTCCAACTTTAGTTCCTAAGCTGGGGCTTTGTGCCAGGGTCAGCCCCTATGCCCTGCTGCCATTTTGGGTGGGGTAGTAAACCTGCTTAGACTCAACCTGAGTCTCCTGGGTTCTTGTGCTGACCTCTGCTTTTTGGGGTTAGGCACCCCTGGGTCATTGAGCTTGAGTGAGTCCCCTTTAGCATCTAGAAACTTAATGTTAGGGACTTTGGAACCTCTGGGCCTGGATTATTCTTGTCTGTGCTCTAAGCACTACAGCATCATTCTGGTCAATGACCTTTACTCTGTCCCTTTTTCCTTCCCCCAGCATGGGGGCTTCTAAGGTCCCTACTCTGTCTGGACTTTCTGCTCTACCACCCCTGAGTTCTCAAGAGAGCTGTCCCTGGAAACAAAGCCCCTTAGATTATACACATCCCTTTTCTGGTCACACTGGAGACTCTGGCACTGACTTTTCTGGAAGGTAGGCAGGGGAGGGCCCTTTCCTCTTCTTCCTGTACTGCCTGCTGATTCTCTTAACACAGTTCTGGGACAGAAGATGCCCCTGTAGTTTCTCAATAGATTTCTTGATCATCATTTGGTCTCGTGTGAGTTTCAGGGTTTTTACTGGAGTAACTGCCTGCCATTTAGGAGGCTATCTTGGCCAGAGGTCATAATACTTTCTACTACCCACTTTCTATCTACTTAATCTATTTCACTTCAATAAGATGTACCCTTTTATTTCCTTATTCCAGACAGGAGGTAGGTCCTTTTAAATCTTAGTGATACCTGTCACATTTACCTCTCTACATTCATACCTCCATTTCACTTCCTTTGTTAGATATATTTCATGAACAGGAGTGTCTAAGCCTACAATTATCATTTCTCCTCCCTTTCCTATAATATCTCCTGCTCATCACTGAGTACATCTTCTATTTTCATTCCTATAACATACTTCCTGCCCTGTGATATCTAGTTTTTTTTAACAGCTATATGTAAGTACCTTTTCCTTACCTTTCCCTTTTTTTTTTTTCAAATTCTCAAAATTAAATTAGCAAATAAATTCTTCCCTGCCCTTATTAGATGTATTCCATCCCTGGTCTCCTTTGTTCTGAAAGCCAAAACTCATTCTCTGATGCCATCTTCTCAGCCAGCTTTTCACTTTGCATATCTGGGTTTCTTTTGTAAGGTCTGAACCTTTAGTGAACAGCAGTGATGGAAACACCAACTGCGAATGTGCCCAGGTCTTCATAATCTCTTGAGATTCTTTCCAGGCACTTTCTGCCAGGATAATTTGTTCTCTTAGAGATTACCCACAGTGGGTTGCAATACTCAGATTCTACAAGTCCCTAGAGATTCTCTGTCACATCCTGAACGGGCACCCCAGGAAGACAGCTTATCTCTTGATTGTTTCTGTCAGATTGACATATAGCCACTTTCTTACCTCTCAGCTGGGAGGGAGCAGTTCCTCATGGTGACCATACTTTTGGACTTGCCCATGCTAATAGTTGCAAGAAGCAGACTTTTCCATTATTTTCCATTATTATTATGGGGAAATTTTTGTTTGTGACAATAATGTGGAACTTAAAACAGTTAAAAAACAACTTTTTTGTTCAGAAACAGGAGAAACAGAAAGAAGTTGAGAAATTTTAATGATCTCTTCCATGTCCTTCAACATGGAACCTCTTTGTTCATTGTTCTATATCTATCTCAAGTTGGGAAAATATAAAGGCATTGGAGCCCAAAGGTCCCCAATTTACAGGTGAAGGAAGGAATGACCAAAGAGGGAATTTAGATTTACCTAGTTTTATACAGCTATATAAAATGATGCATGTATGTAACTGTGTATGTGTGTGTGTGTGTGTGCACACACAGAAAATCCCTGCTATTTTTGGACATGAAATGCAATATTTTTTTTGTCATGCCCATGCCCAGAAAAGAAAATAATGATTTGTAGACTTTTTTCACTTAAATAAGTTTCTTGAGTTTTTTTTTTTTTTTTTGAGGAAGAATTTCATGACATTTTTGGGAAAGAAATTTTAAAATAAGAGAAAGAAATCACAAATCTTCAGGATCAAGTTTTTAACTTTTACCAAAGATCCACATCTGAAATCCCTCTCTGAACGCTATGTCTTTGGCTCTCTCGTGAACAGCTACTATCTGGGGCAATGGTTGAGATCTTTGCTTCCAGCTTCCCCCCAATAGGTCTGGTAAGGCCCCCATGGGAAATGTAAGCAGAATGTATTATTTTTGTTTTTAAAACCCTGGCATTTTGTAAGCACGTTGTCAGCCATTGTAAGCACACTGAGCCCACTGGAGACTGCTCTGTCTCATTCTTTGGAGCCCTGGTCTCCCAATGTCACACAGGATGCAATGTAACATTTTAGGAAAGGGGTTGCCAGTGTCCTGGAATTTCCAAGATCTTAACTGCAATGGAAAAATGAGACTTTCTGTAAAGGCATTGGATGATTTGGGTGGTGGGAGAGAGATTGCTGAAAGCCCAAGGTGCCATTCTGTGGCTTACTACCTTGGCCAGTCACTTCACTCATCGGGCCTCAGTTTCCTCATCTGTAAAATGAGGGAGTTTGGTAAGATGATCACTAATGTCTCTTCTGACTCTAAATCCTATAAGTTATTTCTGTCTAGATATCAATTTAGACCTTATGTAGGTCTATATTGGCATATTGCCTCAAGAACCACAGCTACAGAATGGTAAAAGGCACTGATGAACACATTTCCTCTGAGATGTTCCAACTAAGCACAAATGATTTTAGAGCCAGTTCTAACATTGTATGATTTTTAAATGTATGGACAGGATAGAAAGGAGAATGGGAAAGAAAAAGAATAGAAAAGTTGAAAGAAACTTAAGAGATCAACTAGTCCCATACTCTCATTTTAAAGATGGGGAAACTGAGGCTTGGTGGGGATAGGCATTAACTTGCCCAAGCCATATGGCTATTTTGCGGCAGACCCAGATCTCCTAACTATCAATCCAGTGTCCTTGCCACTGCACCAGGGTACCTGTAGGCAGAGCTGGGAATCAAAAATGCTTCCTTTAAAATTTAGTAATTTGGAGGTGGTGATGGTAGAAGACATAGGACATGAATTTAGGAGGCTCAGGCAGCTGAGATCATATCTAACATGGTGGTCTCCATGTTTTCATTGGCATCTGTTTAAGCTTACCCTCTTTTCAAATTTTATTTTCTTTAATGCTATTTATCCACCTACTTAATGTCACACCATTCACAGCTACAGGAATGATAAGGCCTTAAGGATGTTCTTTTCTCTCTTTCCTTTTTCCTTTCTCCTTTCTGCCTTGCCCATCCATTCAGAATCATATAATTTTAGAGTTGACGTGTTCCTTTCCCCAGATTTGTACCTTCTCAGAGAAAACTTGTTCTCTAATAACTAGAAGTGAATGAGGTCAGTAATAGCAAACTCCAAAACCTTCTGGAGCTTCATTTCCTTACCTATAAAATGGAATCATAATTCCTCATGCAAACATTTAGATAAATAACATTCAATATCCTACCCATTCATTCAGCTCAGTGATCTGTTTTGTAGTGGAGTTCAGACTTTTGCCAAGGCTGCTGATACTTTTCAGTCTTCTGGACAGTATGATTTGAAATCAAGAGACTTGATTTTGAGTATCCTGCTTATCAATTATTTGACCCTAGTCAAACTGCATCACCTCTGTTTTCTCATCTATAAAATGGGAATAATAATTCTTGTCCTGTCTCTTGGGGTTATTATGAGACTTAAAAAAATGTAGCAAAAAGATCTTTATAAATAAGTTATTGCTACCACTCACCTTGAGAATGTAATTAGTGTGTTTCAACTAGAAAACTTTAGGGCAGCTAGATCGTACAGTGGTCAGAGCACAGGCCTAGAGTCAGGAAGATTTGTTTTCCTGAGTTCAAATAGGACCTCAGACATTTACTAGCTGTGAGACCCTGGACAAGCCACCTAACCATGTTTGCCTCAATTCCTCATCTGTAAAATGAACTGGAGAAAAAAATGGCAAACCACTCCAGTATCTTTGCCAAGAAAACCCCAAATGGGGTCATGAAGAGTTGGAAACAACTGAAAATGACTGAACAGCAACAACACTAAGAGAAGTATTGCACTCCCAAGAGAGCATTGGGTGATGCCAGGCACTGCTAAACTTACTGGTGAGTTTTCATCTCATGTTTCTATAAAGTTTTCAGATTGATAAAACACATTCCTCACAACAGTATTGTTTAGGTTATGCATGCGGCCCTGCCCTTCCTACACACCTTCACACTTTAAAAACATTTTTTTATAGGAAACAGAGGCCATTAAATGACTTGCCTAAGGTCACTCAGAGACTGTCAGGACTGGAATTGGAATGCAGGGCTCCTGACTTTAAGTAGAGCACTTATTCTGCTTTTTCTTCCTCTTCTGTCCCCCCTTTCTCTCTCTCTCTCTCTCTCTCTCTCTCTCTCTCTCTCTCT
>NW_027186296.1:88612466-88662329 GCF_028583685.1 Petaurus breviceps papuanus
CCTGTGGTGTTCTGATAGTATTTGCATTTTTCCAGAATATTTTGAAGCTCTCTCATGCCTGTGTTAAATCCTTTTTCACCTAGAAGTTGAAGAGTGGATGGTTGGGAAAGGCTGGGTTCCTGGGGGACAGGGAGGAATCAATCTATAGCTCTTTTTTCCACCTAGTTTATGAAGTCAAGGTGAGATATTCCATGGTTAGTGTTTCTGAAAATCACACAGCCTCTTTTTCTCTCCTTCACTCTCTCTCCTTTGTTATCTTTCTTGCTCTCTCTGTTCTTCTCTTTCTTTCCTTTCTCCTTCCCTCTCTTTAACGGACATGTTTTCTTTAGATTGTCCTTTCCCAATAATTCTTTCCAAACCCTAATAGTACTTTACCCAATAGAAAAGCAGTTTAATTGAGCAAAACAAATGGACACCTTGGTCCCTCTTGACAAAGACTGCCTAATTCCACACCGATGGCTTACCACCTTTTGCTGAGAGGTGGGTAGAATGAAGAACTTTTTTTCCGTTAACGTTCTTAATCTCATTTTTTTAGCAAATGGAATTTGAAGTACTTGAAGTGTAAGCTCAGTAGATTCAATTATCTAGGGCCATATGGTGTTTAATTGTGGATGTTTTGTGTTGTTCAAGGGTGAAGTTTTTTTTTTGCTTTTTGTTGATTTTAAATAGAACAAAACTTTTGGAGAAATGTTTATTATAAAGTGAAAAAAAGGAATTAAAAGTTAATATGAGTGTAGACCACTCCTATGAGTTGTGAAAAAAAGTCAGTCTTTCTTAAAAATACCTTGATTTTTAAATTGCTCCTGGGTCCACATGCTTTGGGCCTACAGTAGGCTCTGTAGAAAATGCAGACCCATCCTGGTCTACAATTTTTTTTTTCCTTTTTGGAGGGCAATTGGGGTTAAGTAACTTGCCCAAGTTACACAGCTAGTTTTTTTTTGTGTGTGGGTGTTAAGTGTCTAAGGCCAGAACCGAACTCCAGTTCTCCTGACTCGGGGCTGGCACTTTACTCACTGCACCACCTAGCTGCCCCTGGTCTACAATTTTTAACCAGATGAGTTACCACCTAGCCACTTGTGAATCTTGTTCTGGATTGTCTCTAGCTAAGGGGAGGGCATGATACTGGGAGAAATGTTTGTTTATATTCTACACCCCACCCTCAACCCTCCTTAGCTTCCATCTACCCATGTGTCCCAGTGGATAGAGTGTTATACTTGGAGTCAGAAAGACCTGACTTCAATTGGTACCTCAGATAATTTAGATACTTGCCTAGGGCAAACCCCTTCACATCTCTCAGCCTCCATTTTCTCATTTATAATATAGAGATAATCACAGAATCTACTTCACAGGTTTGTTGTAAGGATCAAGTGATCGAGTAGATATGTTTTGTCAACTCTAAAATGCTATATAAATGTGAGATGTTGTCACTGTTGTTACTACTACTCTGATAAGAGGTGTTGCAGACCCCAGGGACATTCAAGGACAGAATAACAAAGTATTTGGCTGTCATGCTATTCTTATAGGTAAGATGAAGAGGCCAGGGCTTGAAGAATTCAAGAGTAGCCATTAGTAATGCAATGTAAATTTGGAAGTATATTTCTGGTGGAGTGACCCAGAGATCCATGCTTGGCCCTGGGTTGCTTATTGTTTCTGTTGATGAGTTGGATGAAGAATAGATGGCATGTCTGTCACATTTGCAGATGACATGAAGCTGGGAGGGACAGCCAACACACTAGGTGAAGGAGTCAGGATCCCAAAAGACTTTGACAGGCTAGAGCATTGGGCCAAATGTAATGAGATGAAATTTAGTATGGATAAATGTAAAGTCTTGAGAGGCAGGTTGGTGTGATGAGTAGAGCTGGTCTTCCATGGATAAGGGAGTTTTTGTCATCAGAAAGACTTAGGTCCAAGACTCACATCTGCTATCTACTGACTTTGTGACCCTGGGCAAATCATTTAGCCTCTCAGGGCCCAGGTAATTGTTTAAGACTATACTTTTTTTAAAATGTATTTTAAACTTAAATACACAATCAGAAAAGAAAAGGAAACATATTATAAACTTAAATACAAAATAAGAAAAGAAGAAAGAGCATTACCATGTGTGCAGCAGAATGTAATAGAGGATTCAAAATATACAACAATAAATTTCCATTTCAAGAAAGATCATAGGGGCAGCCAGGTAGCTCTGTGAGTAAGAGCACTGGTTCCAGTGTCGGGATGACCTGGGGATCAAATCTGGGCTCAGATACTTAGCACCACACCCAGAAATAACTGGCCATGTAACCTTGAGCAAGTTACTTAACCCCAATTGCTTTAAAAAAAAGAAGATCATATAATAAATGCTATGCATTATGTTTAGAGATGCCCATCTTTTCTTTTCTTCCTTGTAAGTTTCCTTTTCTTCTATGTTTTGCACTTTTTACTTTGTTCTTTTTTCCACCTTCCTCTACACCCTCAAGAAGGCTACTATTAAGCATGGATATATGCATACACACAGACATATGTATGTATGTATATGTACATATACGCATATAAAAGATACACATATACATATATATACTTCCATACACATATATATCCTTAGATATCTATAATCATCATCATATATAGACATATACATTCATATGCATCTATGTAAGACTGTACTATATTTGTTTGTCCTCTGTTTCTCTGAGGGTGGATACCTCTTCCTTCATAAGTCTGGATCTTTCCATATTTTTCTGAGTCCACCAACTCATCATTTGCTACACTACAGCAATATTCCAACTTTATACTGCCTAGTTATATGACTGCAAGATTTAGGGTAGATATTGGACCTGTATTGGAAAGAGGGAGTTTCTGCATTGGGTATTCCTTCCCTTAAGCAATGGAATCATATATTTGGACGCTCCTCCCTCCCCCTTTAAAAAGGAGAAAGTTTTACACAAAAGTTTAACAAGTCACCTTCACCAGTATAAAACGATGTGGGCAAATTTAGATAGCAGTTGTCCTCAAAAATGTTTGTGACATTTAATTGACTGAAAGCTTAATATGAGTCAACAGAGGAAAGTAGCAGTCCAAAAAGCTAATGTGAGCTTAAGCAATATTTAGAGACCCAAGGAGGTTGATAGGACCTCAGCTCTGTGCTCTGGTCAAGCCACATATTGGTATACAGTATTCACTTCTGGAGACCACATTTTAGGAAGGTTGTTGATAGATTGGAGAGTGAACTTCTGGAGGGCAACTTAGAAGGGAAAGGCCTTAAGATTCTCTCATAAGATAATAGAAGGAATAAATTTGGGATTTTTAGCCTGGAGAAGAGAAGAATGGGGGTAGAAGGAGGTTGATATGATAACTCCATTCAAGTATTGGGAAGTCTATTACCTAGAGTAGAGATTAGACTTATGCTCAGATATACAAGTAGAAGTAGGGATATAGATAAATGTTGCAGATTAATAGATTTTAGCTCCTTTCAGTAAAAAAAAAAATCTCTTTTGACTACTAGAGCTATCCAAAAGTGGAATAAGCTGGCTCAGTAGGTTGTAAATTCTCCCTTATTGGAGTTTTTCAAGCAAAAGTTGGGTGACCCCATATTAGGTATGCTAGAGGGAATTCTTTTTCAGATATGGTTTTAACCTTTTTCAGATAAATGTAACCTTTGAGGTCCTTTGCAAATTTGGAATCATATGAAATAATATCTGGGAAAGAATTAACTGAAGGTCAGCTTCCTCATATTGAAAGGGCTTTAAAGATGACCCTTACACTTGGAATCTTAGAATGGTAGATTTTCAGGGCTATGTGGGGACATCTTAAGAGTAGAGCTAATTAGAAGCAGTAGTAGAATCAGAGCATGATGCCTTTGACCCTTAATCCGAGGCTCTTTTTGCTGTATCACGCTCTAAAGGAGGGAACTGGCAACTTATACCAATTTCCAGATCTGTCCCAAATATTTGTGTAGATATCAGGATGTGAAGAGTTAAATGTGATGTAGCAGTAGGTCTTGATCTGTGCTTATAACAATCTTAACTATGAAATGAGAATCCCAAAGGTTGGCTGAGGAAACTTTTCTGTCACTGCTCCCCCACCCCAAACAAGATTTCTCTAAGATTTAGGAAAGTCAAAGCAAAGAGAGACTGCAGGAACTGCTCTCTTCTTCAAATGGGTTGCTGTGCTAGAGATCGGGAGTGAAGTGGGGTGTCTGTGGTTATTTGAAGACAGTGGGAGCCAAGACTTGACTCATAAAGAGGGTCTGGATGGATTATAGCTGAAACACCTATAGACAGGGAACCAAGGTAGGAAAGCTGGATCTGTGATTGGTTAGATCAGAGACCTGGTGGAGAGAATACTGATGGTCTGGGTCAGCAGCAGACTATTCAGGCACAAAAGAAGATATATGACTAGGAAGGAGCTATGGCACTACATAGATATATAAATGCCAGGGGCTATGGTATGGCCTTTGGAGAAATCCCTATTCTCCAGGGGCAAAGGGAAAGATAGCCCAGTCAAAAGGAATTGTCTCACTAGTCCACTTGAGAGATTCATCCAAGTAATATTACTCTTGGGTTCTGTGGTGTCAAGACACTTCAGATTGGAGGGGCAAAAGTATTGGAAGCAGACAGACAGTATATCTCTCTTCCCTTTCAAACACTCTTGGTTGTTTTCCTTAGGCACCCATCCTACCTTTAATCTCCTCCTCTTCTGTCCTGTCCTCCCTCCCTCTACCTTATATAATGGCACATTATACAATATCGCAAAGCAGGTGGTATTTTTAAAGACAGCGAGTGAGCATTTTTTTGGCCTAAATTTGGGAACGAAACAGATGGATTTTTAAGACTCTGGGCTTCTCCTATGAATAGTAACCGTTGTTCTCCTCTGCCTTAAACACCGGTTTCAAGACCACCTCCAGCAACCAATCAGCACTCTGTTATTTAATTATAACAAAATTCTTAGCTCTGTCTGCTGCTGCATGGACAAGTGGGGGGCACTGGATCAATTTCTGGAGCCAGGCAGGCTTGCCAACAATAATTTTCCTTTTCCCAGAGGGCCTCAGAGGCCTGGAGCAGGTTCCAAGTTTCTCCTCTCTGGCTATTCAGTGTGGGCTCCCTGACAGAGTGTTTGAAAAGGGTTATAGAAAGGCAGATAAATACACTTCTTGTTACAGGCTCCTCTGACAAGCCAGGCCTCAAGAACAGTGATCTCATTCCTGCCTCATTATTGCTGGTGCCAGATTTTTTCCATTAACAGGTAATTGAGTAGAAACTAAAATAAGCGAAGTTTGTTTCATCCCCTGGATTCTCTTGCTTGTGTTTGAAAGGAAAACACTTTAGCGTCGTTAGCAGTGGAACGTCCCTGAAAACATATTTGTGTTTTCCAAGTGATTTGTCGCTACTCAGGTGTAATTACCTTGTTCCAAGCCTCTCCCTCTTTTTTTTATTGAACAAATATAGGCACTCCTATTTTTTTTTTTTTAATTTGTGTTCACGTTCCTCAGAAAACAACAAGCGTGAACGTGGTTGGTAGTAGCCCTGCTTGTGGGTCAGTCTAGTTTGGAAGACTGGTGTGTTGGTTGACATAGACAGTAGGGCATGTTATGGAATTGACTTCTTTCAAAGTTCCCCAGGAAAATCCAGGAGGAGCCAACAAGATCACAGTCCACTATGCAACTTGCAGGCACACAAAGCAGTGCTTTCAGTTCGTGTGTGCGTGCACACATGTGTGTGCTGGGAAAGGAGAGGGAGGGGGGACAGGGAGTTTAGACCATCCCATTAAGCCAGGAAAACAAAGTAGATTGCACTGCCTTCATAGGTCTAACCATTTTCTTGAGGCAGATTGTGTTTCTGGACAAAGAAATCAGGGTAACAAAAGTTTCTAGTTTGTTTGATTCCCAGGTACATATGCCCCAATCCAAAGTTCATGTTTTGCTGTGTACTTTTTAAAGGATTTACCCTAGATGGGGGAGAGTCAGGGCTTTGGGGGTGGGGGGGTATGCTGAAGGAAGAAGGACACCCATGCCCTCATCTCCTTACTTCTCCAGTTAGAGCCAGACTCCCATTCTCCATCACCTGAAAAGCTGTCTTCCTACAATAAAGCCCCAGAATTTTCATGATGTCCAAATCTCAGAGACCATGCTTTTAAGCCAACTTTCAGGAACATTTTGAGGTACCCTCAAAGCACGCCTGTGGCTATCTCATGCCCAGTGACCTTCTTTATTATCAAATAGTTTGAGCTGGAAGGACACACTTTCCAACTCAGTCAGGGAATGGCAAAAGAAAAGGGACTTAATCATCATTGAATGTCTGTCTCCTATGCCTGTCCCTGATAAAAATTGTTGATGGTGCATTTGAGGAAAGGTGTCAGCTTTTAAATCCATACCAGTGCCTCTGGGAAGTTGAAATTGTTTGGTTTCCTCCTTTCAAACTCTGCATTGTTTTCTAACAGGAATTTCACAGATGTTTGTTCCTCTTGGCACATAGCACCTAAACTCCTGTCTTTGCCGTTTGGTAGACTTTTAGGGACACTGTTGACTATGCTGCCTGTTAAACTGTCTTCATGAAACCATGCCTTGATGGCAAATGGGAGTAGGTACACTGATCAGGGTCTGGAAGTGCTGACAGTGGGCTGGCACTATTCAGGAAACGTATGGGATATTGGCCATGCTGCCTTCAGCAGGGGCCACCTCCATAGAGCTGCCTGGAAAATGTTCCAAGAATGCTGAGTCCCTGGTGTTCCCATATTTTCTTCTACAGGAAGGGTGGGGGTGGGGGTGGCAATTCAACTCAACCAATATCTACTAAGCACTTACTGTTCTCTTCCCACCCCATACAACCACAAGCGCCAGTAGGTGTTACAGCCATACAAGAAAAAGAGGGAACAGTGTCTGGAACATGGCAGATGCCAAGTTGTTGAACTGAAGATGTGGTATGTACCTTTAGTGAGCTTATTGCCTATTCGAACATATAAGACATGTATTTCTAAAACAGTTAATTGTATTGCTGCAGAGCTAGCAAATGAGGAGTATAGCCAAGAAGTACTGACTTTATAGGATCTTTCACAAGTCCAAATTGTCTTCTAAATGAATCCTTTCATTCGATCATAGTCCTCAACTCACAGAATCTTAGTTGGAAAGGGCCTATGGAACATGATGCATAAATCCCACCTACTACATGTCCAAAAAATGGTCATCCAGCCTCTATTTGGACAGCTCTAGTAATGGGCAGGGCACTCACTCCCTTTTGAGACAGCCCATTCCATTTCAGGAGAGCTCTAAAAGAAAACTCTTTCATTGGTTGAGCTGAAAGTTACTTTGCTGTAGCTCAGGAAGATCTTTCATTGGTTGAGCTGAAAGTTGCTTTACTATAGCTTCCCTTGGTTTTCTTTAGTTTGACTGTCTAGTTTAGAGTCATAGAATCACAGACTAACTAGGTGGCACAGTGAGTAAAGCGCTGGCCCTGGAGTCAGGAGGACCTGAGTTCAGTTCCAGCCTCAGACACTTAACACCCACACACAAAAAAAAACTAGCCGTGTAACCTTGGGCAAGTTACTTAACCCCAATTGCCCTCCAAAAGGCAAAAAAAAAGAATCACAGACTAATAGATTTGGGAGGGGCCTTATTTAGAGATGCTTGAGGATCATTGGAGGAAGAAACAGAAAGAACATGATCTTGGGCATGGACAGAGCACTTAGGAGGAATGAGATAAGAAATGGGGAAACATTACAAAAACAGAGACATAATAAAATAATGAGGAAATACTTCATCTATTTGTACATGCACTGGAGCTTCCTTTTTACCAGGAACAGAGCAGCTGACAAACTCATGACTGGCCTTAATAATAATTTCATTCTTCAGAAGGTGAAGAAAGTGACAAGGAGAACTGTTCCTCTGGACTTGTTTCTAACCTATAAGGATGAATTTGTTGCTAATAGAGAAATGGAGGGAACCATGAAAAGAAGTGGCCATTCTATCTTAGAATACATTATACAAAAGGCAAGAGAAACTAGGTAGAATTTGACATGAACCATAGGTTTAAGTTTTTAGAGAAAGCCTAGTCATTATCCCATGGATTTATATTCCATAGAAGTGAGCCAAGAGACAAAGAAAGTCTTCAAGTATGAAATTCAAAAATTTTTTGAAGTAAGTTTTTTGATAACTTTTGTTTTTACAGAACAGCCAAGTCTGGAAACACCGCCACTTCCAGAACTGAGCTCTACCCTATAAAAAAAGAAAAAATGGCTGAGCAAGAATACCCAGGGCAGTGATTGCTTCTAACAATGCATATACAATTCTATCCAAGTAGCCCCTTGCCTCTGCCACGAGTAGAAGGACATGTTTCATTCAAGGATAAAATTCTGATGTCATCCAAACAACTGTCATCAGAAATTAAAAAAAAAGGGAGCTTCATAAAGAGGACAATACCTATGCACAGACAAGCCAGTGACTCAGAGTTTTTTGAAGGCAGGTATAGAAGATGGAAGCAGGAGATAACAGAAGAAAATGCTATTATTACTGATATTTGATAATCTCTCCTGTTTTTGACACAGGGTTTCATATTGACATGTCTTTGCCTCTGCCCCACCAAGACCATCCATAACTCCCACCACTCCCTGAGCACAGCCTTAGGAAGGGTTAATCATGGGTGAGGGACAGGTTTTCCTCCCAGACAGGACATGCAGAGAGGGGTTATTCCAGCAATGGTGAGAGCACAACAAAGACAAACTTTGTTTATTCCACTCTTTAGCCCAGGGTCAAATCCTTTTTTCCCTGAAAACTTTTTTTGGACTCTGTCAATCAATCAAGTATCTATTGCATACTTATAATGTCTGGCACTGTGTTATAGTTTGGTGAACGAGATACACAGAGAAAAATGAAACGGTCCCTGCTTGCAATAGAGGCGACATGTCATAGTGAAACTTCAGAGACAGGTAGAGAGGGGTTCAAGTCATGCCTCTGACAAAACCTGACTATTTGACCTTGGGGCAAGTCATTTTAAATCCCTCTGTAGTCCAGGCAACTCTTTAAGGCTGTACCTGCTGAATTGAGAAATTCAATTTTCTCACCCTGGAAATGTTTATACCAATAAAATCTCAGGTCCCAGTCCCTTTCCATATTCCTATGCTTTCAAGGAATTTATGTTCTATCAATTCAATATGGGCATAGCCAACCTACTGTTGTGAATTGGTTTGACAGGAACCAATTGGAAATTATGCTACAGGGTACAGGGAGTTCTATGGGAAATAGTATGAATGTGGTGGTAACTGAACTGATGCTAAGGATAGCTGACTTCACTGGATTTTAGGGTGAGCTTGCCCTTAGCATCACCATCCATCCAATTTGTATCTAAGGTGACTTGCCAAAGGATAGTTCAGTGCAAAGAACTGGAAATTGCAGGGATGTGCATCAATTGGGGAATGGCTGAACAAGTTGTGGTATATGATTTGTGATGGAATACCATTGTGCTAAAAAAAAATGTTGAGCTTGCGTGAAATATTAAAGAGTGAAATGAACAGAAACCAAGAGAATGTCGTATACAGTGATAGCAATATTGTTTCAAGAACAATTTTGTATGATTAAGTAATTTTGACTATTATAAATACCCAAATTAATTATGAAGGACATACAAAGGAAGACGCTATTGGCATCCAGAGAAAGAACTGATAAAAAGAAGTATGTATAGAATGATTATATACATATATGTATATATGTATACATACCCATATACATGTACACCTACAGGCACGTATATGCATATTTGTGTCTAATGCTAGCCATCTCTGGGATGGGGGAAGGAAAAGAAAAAAGAAATTAACATTATAACTATTATATATTGAAAAGAAATAGCAAGTTGTACATAATAGAATTGCAGTTTCATGTGTAATCATATTTTTTTATTCAACTGTGTTATGGAAATGCTTGTTTTATTTCATAAATTAAAAACAAAATAAATGAAAAAATTCAAAAAGATAGTTCAGTGGCATCAGCCATCTATATAATAGCTTAGCAACATCATTTCACTATATATGTCTTATAGTATACATGTGTGCTTGCCTAAGACTCTGGGGACTCATCTTTCAGAGGAAATAACATTGCTATCTTATGCTTTTATTTCTAAAGAGTTTTCTCTTTTATGATTTTTCTCTCCATTCCCTTCATCTTACATATGGGTAAAGTGAGTCCTAGATAGAACTTGTAACTTGGCCCAATATATGCCGGTCAATGTCCCTAGAAAGGGGTGAATAGATTAAAATAGACATTTATATAATGCCTACTATATACCAGGTAGGGGCAACTAGGTGGCAGACATCTGGCTTAGAGGCCAGAGGACCTGAGTTCAAATCTGGCCTCAGACACTTACTAGCTGTGTGACCCTGGGCAAGTCACTTAATCCTGTTTGGACATTCCTCATCTGTAAAATGAGCTGGATAAGGAAATGATAAACCACTCCAGTATCTTTGACAAGAGAACTCCAAATGGGATCCAAAGAATCAGACACGACTGAAAAAAAAAAAGTCAACAACATAGCAATCCTTTATACAGCTTGCTTTGAATATTTGTTTTCATGTTTCTTCCTCTATTAGCCTGTATGCTCCTGGAGGGCAGGGACTGTCTTTCATCTTTTTGTGTCTACAGTGCTCAGTCCAGTGCTTGGCATGTAAGAGACGATTAATGACTGACTGATTGATTGACTGATTGAAGACAGTTCACTAGTCAATCAGTAGTAGCCTTGTAAATAAATTTCAAATGCAGTCCTCTTTCCTAGTGCTAGATGACTACCATTGTGAAGTTTTCCTAAATGTCCAACATAAATTGCCATTTGTCCTGGGTCATTCTGTGAGTGACCATTTTAGGACTGTTTCCTTTTTACCTTCATCTGGTTGATTTACAGTCAAATTCTCTTCATTTGGAAACTTAAAGAGATAGGGACAGGGAGAGAACCTTTCATACAGAATGGGCCAATATGAAAGAACAAATCCTCCCAGGGTCCCTTAGAAAAAGTTTTCTACTTTCTGCTGAGGGAGTGCTGGCTTCAGACCAATAGACTGGAGATTGAAGGGAAGGAAGGTGAGGGAAGAAACTCAGGGAACCAATCCCCTGCATTTAGACCAGTACGGGTATCGCATATTATGGCTTCTCCCCACTGAGTTAGATCCCTACTGAAGAATGGGACGGGTAAGGGGTCAAGACTTAGGCCCCATTCAGGTGTGAAACTTCCCTAGGGCCCAACATGCCTAGACTGTCAGTAAGAGTCAAGCTAAAGGGAATAGCTCCTTTCAATCCCCCTCCCTCCCCACCTCTAGCCCAAGACTCCCATAGGCCCCTGGTTGATCCTAGGGGAGTCTATTCGGGCATTATCCAAGAAGAAAAGCCTCCAGTCTGAATGAGCAAAGTCCTTTCTGTGGGAGTCTGTTCAGCTTTCCCGAATGACTCTCTCAAATGCCCTGCTCTGGGGCCATTGTGATTGTACAAAGCTGACACACACAGCAATCCCCGAACAATCTTCTCTCAACTCTTTTTTCCCTCTTTATTATTGTTGTTATTTCCAAATCCTTCAGTTCTTTGAGATGATTATCACCGATACATCTTTGGTCAGAGTGCTTGGGGTTTTTCTCCCTCCTCTCCCCTGCCCTCTTTCTCCCACCTTCCCCCCACCCTTCCCCCACTTCTCCCTCATAGGTGTGATTCCACAACAGCCTCTTTGACCAGATACATAAAACCAAGACTAATCGGTTAACATACACGGCATCTTTAAACTTGAATCTATTTTCCCCACTATAAACGCTGCATGCCGGCTTCTGTGGAGGTAGGTTTCCATTGTTCATTGTCAAAGTCTTCTTGAGTGGATTTCCCACTGTGTCACTTTTGTGTGAGTCAAATCAAGATTATAGGTAGTGGAGAAGAAAAAGAAAAAGAAGAGAAGGTTTGCCCCTCATTTTAGAGTTTAAGAAAAATCTGCCAGCGGGTTCCAGTTGGAGTAGGGAATAGACATGAAAGAAAGAGTCCAAGCCAGGTCATTTGTGTCACCAGATTAAGTTTTCAGGGGAAGAAAGACAAAACGTACATTGTAGCGGTCACACACAGAGACATAAATTTAGGAATAAGCCTGGGCTTGGCTAGAACATAGTTAGCTCTGATAATGAGGAACAATACCCCGGAATGATGCTTCCTGGATTGAAGGAGGTGACCTTTGAAGAAAGGTCTCCCGGAAAATATGGGTTCCCTCTTTCCTCTTACCTCCTACCATCCTCTAATCCCAGCTTCAATATGGTCCTTATCTCCTTCCTCTACAATGCCCCCTCCAGTGCCCCTGTACTTCTCCTCAGGCAGGTTGAAAAGCTCATGAGACCTTGATGGATCAACGTGGTCCCCGGTGTGTGGAATATACTCCTTCCTTACCCCTGCCTTTGTGGGATCCTTAGCCTCCCTCAAAGCCCAGTTCAGATGCCACTTGCTACATGAGGCTTTTCTGGGCTCCCAGTTTCTCTCCTTCTTGCCAAGAGTATGTTGTGTATCAAACAATCAGCCAATCAACACACTTCACTAAGTTCATTTTGTCACTGTGGATGGCTAGGTGGTGTCCTAGTACACAGAGCTCCGGCTTGGATTCAGGAAGACTCATCTTCCTGAGTTCAAAGCCCACCCCAGACACTCACTGGCGATGGGACCATGGGCTTGCCACAGTTTCCTCATTTGTAAAATGAGCTAGAGAAGGAAATGGCAAACCACTCCAGTACCCAAGAGAACCCAAACTGGGGTCACAAAGTGTCAGACACAGCTGAAACATAACTGAACAACATGTGTCAGTGTAATGAATTCAAGAGCAAGCCCCAGTCTCCTGTAGACTTGTCTACCAGGACACTGGGAAGGAGCACTAAGCTACCATGGAGAGGGAGAATGGCATAGTCATTACCTAATTAACCTTGCAGTCAGCAAGAACTGGGTTGAATTCTGCCTCAGATACTAACTAGACCTGCGCCTGGCAAGTAGCTTAACCTCTCTGATCTCTAGTTTCCTCATCTGTAAAATGGTGACAATAATAGAACTTTATGGTAAAGGTTGTTGTCCTAGACCTCAGTTTCCTTATCTGTTAAGTGGGAGTAATAATGGAGCCCAACTGAGATGACATACATAAGGTGCCTTTAGGGTAGTGTTCTTTAAAAGTATGAGCTATTATTTTTATCTTGGCAATAATCTGTGACTTTGATCTTCCTTCTTATCTCTCTTTTCTAACACCTCCAGTCCTAGCATGGGGGAGCCTCCTTACTCTGGCCACCATGGCAGTGTCAGGGGAGGGTCTCTTCCTCTCACATAGATCCTGTCTCCTCCCTTGTTTGCCTTCTCCTGCCTCCCCCACCAGTAGCTACAGAAGATTTCCCAGGAGGATTCATGTTATCAAGTTTTGTTTCTCTAGAGCTGTACACAGCCTCTCACCCCTTCCCTTATCCCACCTTCACCCCCCCTAGGATCTTTTTACAGCTCTCTGGCCTGAGTCCTCCCCAGTCAAGTCCCCAGAAAGGATGACCCCACTCCCTCAGGGGGCCTCTTTCTGTGCTCTCTCTACTCTAGAAGCCCGTAGGGGGTTGGTACCATGTTGAAAGCAACAGGGCACGAGGCCAGGAAGACAGCATCTGTTCTGACTTAAAATATTTATTTTTGTGAGCAAAATGTAGCTGAGTAACATGCCTCTTGGCAGAGTGGACTGAGTGAGAGATTCAGCTAAGTGATGGAACTTACTTCTGGTAGCCAAGGCCACATTATTTGAAGAAGCACAGGAAAAGTCATGATGTTTGGGGGGGGACTTTTACTAATCTATCCTGAAAGACATTGTTGCAGACTTCTAGTCATTCATTTCTCAAATCTCCCCCATCTAAGCCAGTTGGCTCATCAGCTATTATTGTATAACCTTTGCCCCAAAGTCCAATGGTATGGAACTCTCTCCTTGTTGGTGGAGAAGGATGCCCTACTTTGTGTGAGGGGTGGGAGAGTTGAGGAGAGCAAGAGAACTTTTAGTTCATGTCCTGTCTTCTTTGAGTACTCCTGTTTTCCAGCTTTAAGAAGGAATATGGAAGAGGTCAATATCACTTTAGGTGGCTAAAGGAAAAGACCGGGAAGATATGAAAGGAGCCCGCAGTTTCCATAATGTCCCTATCCAGTTTGCTATACGAGATACTTTAAGGAACTCCCCTTTGGGTGAGATCTCTCTCTCTCTCTCTCTCTCTTCTGCCTTCCTCCGAGACATGCAATGACAGTCCTGTCTACACAAGAGGCCCTTCTCTACAATTACAGGGAAGCAGTTATGACAAAATTATAAATGCCACTATCATCATCAAAGTTTAATGAGAAAAACACTCTTAAAGCAATGAATACCTATGCAATATTAATCTTTTTTTAAAGCTGTACTCTTATTTTATTTTTTCTCAATTACATGTAAAAAGTTAACATTCATTTTTAAAAAATTTTGAGTTCCAAATTATCTCCCTCCCTCCCTCCTCCCTTCTTGAGAAGGCAAACAATTTGATATAAATTATACATGTGTAGTCATACAAAACATATTTTTATATTAGCCACATTACAAAAGAAAACACAGACAAAAAAAGAAAAAGAAAGCCAAAAAAGCATGCTTAAATCTGCATTCAGGCTTTATTAGTTCTTTCTCTGTATATCAATATAATTTTCACCTGAAGTCCTTCAGAATTGTCATAGCTAAGTCATTCACAGTTGAACATGCCATTGCTGTGTAAAGTGTTTGTCTGGTTTTGCTCACTTCACTTTGCAATATTAATCTTAATGTATACTTTTAGAATTGTAAAATGTACTATAATTGACTTATAGAAAGAATCCTCACAAAAAATGTATTTGGGATTAATGAAATGCAGGATCTATAACGTGAAGAAAACTATAGAAAGATGGATACTTGCTCACCAAAAGGAGGAAAAGGATTTGATAAATCTCAGAGAACTTTATAAACAGATAAAAAAAAAAAACTGTGGAAATACTTTTGTAACAAGACATCACCTCATGGAGCAAAAAGTAGATGACAAATGAACACTATAGAATTTGAAGGTTCAACCAATAAAGGGTACTAGAGCTGGGGTGTTACCATTAACCTGACTTTTGCCCACAATCATCCAGATTGATCCATCCATAAAAACTTAAGAACATTTTAAATTGACATCCACATTGAAGCCTCAGAATCTCTAAGCTCCCTGAAACAAAAAGCTTTCAAAATATCAATGTCTAGCAGAAGAGATAAACATTATTTATAAATAGCATGAAGTACATATCATCCCCACTTGCTATTGTATTTGTACCAAGGATGCTTTCAATTTGCATAGATAAGGTGGGCTTACACCCTAATAACTTTTCTTCACCTCTCCTATCTAATTAGTGGCAAATTTTTTGTCATTTTTTCCACCACTATCTTTGTTGAGGATCTCCTAATACCTTTTACCTGGACTACAGCAATAGCTTCCTAATTGGTCTCCTTGCCTTAAGTCTCTCTCCTCTCCAATCCTTTCTCCACATATCTGCCAAATTGATATTCCTTCTAAAGTGAAGATCTGATCATGTCACTTCCCTGCTTAATAAAATGCAATGACTCTCCATTGACTCAAAGACAAAATATCATTTCACCTTGAGCTCATTTAAAAATTATATTTGTGTGTAAGGTTATAATATATGTAATTCCTAGTCTAGAATTATATAACTTATCAATATGTAACTATATTCCTACTGGGGATGCATGCTCAAAAACTCTTTAGCAAAGGACTGTTCATACAAAAAAGTTTGACAATCAATCGCAAGGAGTACATGACAGCAAAAATGCAATTTCAATCAAGCACAAAAGCAGAAAGTTTGTGCATTATTAACATAAGGAGTGAAAACGTGGTTATATCAAGAACAGTGATTGAAACACTAGCTTTTCTGTGAGACTGGAAAAGAGCCGGCCTAGATAAGATTCATAATTTCTGGTTCAAATGCTTCACAGTGGCACATGAATTACTCAAACACAAGACTGATTCCACCCCTCTAAACAGAAAGCTGTCTCATACCTATTAATCAACCAATCAATATTTAATAAGTGTTTACTTTGTGTGAGGCACTGTGATAAGCACTGAGGATACAAAAAGAGGCAAAAGATAGTCCCTGCCCTCATAATCTATTACCAAAAGATGAGGTTACCAATGACCCCTCCAAGATAGATCAATTAGATGTTCATGAACTTTATACAAAGCACTCGCATCTGATATGACCTAAAAATATTTAAACATTTACAAGAAAACAAGAAATTGGAAGGGGAGGAAAAAGAGTATGCCAAGAGGCCTAGGGGTATAAGGAGAAACTCATTATTAATTTGATAATTATTTAACAAGCTGCCCACAAGCAACATAACATTTATACTTTTTTTATTGATTACCACAAAACTTCTGACTTGGTTCTTCACTCATGGCTCATTTATCTATAATTTATTATATGTTAATTAGATTCAAATACTACATGGTAAGAACACCAGAACATGTCACATTTACATGAAAACTGTTTTCAATTTAAAACATGTTTCTAACATAATTGTACTAAGGAAAAATGATATAAAATGTGGTATTTTTCAGGGAGACTGAGTCCTTTGTAATTCTGTCTAGTCTTAAATCTATTATTATCTTTCTTGGGTAGAACTGAGCAAGTGTCCAGGTCAAAAACAGAATTGCACCAAAACATCATATTAATCACTTTATATGCATGGATGACATAAAGTTAAATGGCTCCATGAAAAGCACATTAAACAGTTTTGTCTCACATAAATGTTCTCTAATGATGTCAATATGTCATTTGGAGTCACGTATAAAATTCTTACTATATGCTAAACAAAAAAAATTAGAGATTGAAGGCTTTGAGTTTGGATTTGGATGTCAGTTAGAATGATGGTAATATGTCAGGATGACGTTAATGTTAACAAAAACTTTGGTCTTTTCTAAGCAAGAACATTTAGTTGAAAGTTAGTGTTGACAAAGTTGTCAAGAGACTTACTGGCATCCTGAAATCAAATGCAAAAGGAAGAACACATTTGGTGCAATTAGCACTTTTACAATAACAGTCTCAGTGGAATGGGATAGTAAAGGAACTACTCATCTAGAAAGTAATTAAATTTGATGCTTTCTTGTCCAGAAGTAGAAAGAGAATTGAAGATGTTAGCAGATCACAAGATAACCAGGTTGAAAACTTACGGAGTTGTTTCTGCCTTCACAGAAATAATAACACTGGCAATGGGATTATGCAACAGACTGATTGAATGTAATCAATAATGGTTTACCTTCAGATGGAGCCTATGAAACAGATGAGATTCAAGAGTGCAACCAAAAGGTACTGTATGGATGATATCTTCAGGAATTAAACTAATAATGTTTCCTAAAAAGCATAAAAAAATGGCTGAGGCACAAGGATTTATTTATAGGAACATAGAGGTTTATGAAAAGGATATAAGTTGAGGTCACTACTTCCATAAATAACAGGAAAGTCATCTCTGAGGAACCTGAACTTAATGATTGATGCAGATGTCACAAAAAATGATAAAAGCCATGTAACGTATCTCTGTGGGCTGCAAAAATATAACACCTACCAAAGACCTAGAAGGACACAATTGTGTAGTAAGAATTATAGACCAGAAGCTCATTATCCTTCACAAACTAACATGAGAAATCCTCATGCTACAAGAATCTCCTTGAGAATTCAGCTAGCAAATTGTACTGAAACTGGAGTATCATCACAGACCAAAACTGTCACTCACAATGGCTTGGATGTCATATGGACACATAAAACATTAAAAAACAATATTTTTGATGGATTGGCCATACTGAATCTTTATTACTTCCAGATTATGTGTGATGAAAAGCTCTCAAAATATAGATGCCTACCAGAAGAAACCAAAATTATGTGGAAATGAGATGGAGCATATGTCACTCTGATTATTCTATCTGCGACTGGCTTTGTCCCAGCATGATTCTGGCTAGCTGACAAAAGATGACCTTACACCTTCCTCTACTTTTATTCAGCTAAAATTTAATCATTTTATCCACTTGTGTAATAGTTCTCTAAATATTAAGCATAAAAATAGTGGGATAGCAACTTGTCCCAGGACTGCTTCTGAGTTCCAATAGAAACAAAGATGATGATGATGATGATGATGGTGATGATGATGATGGTTGTGATAGCAATGTCTGACATTTATAGTATATATATATATATATATATATATATATCACTTTAAGATTTTTAAAGTATTTTATATACAAAGACCAACATTTTAATCCTGGCTCTTCCAAAATCACTTTGTGATCATAATCACTTTTTTGGTCCCCTGTGTACTTATTTGACATAGCTCATCTGCTTCAAGATTGTTGTGTGAATCAAATGATATATGGGATGAAGAAGCCCTTAAAATATCTAAAAGTACAAGATAAATGTAAGCTGTGACGATATCAAGGGGAGTTCTTGGAGACAAGTCCAGGTTTTTGCCAGACAATTATTTGTCTTGACTTGGATTTCTATAAAGACTATTTCACTGTGTTGCACTTTTTCCTTGAGCCCTCTCTAACTTTCCCTTGGTGAGAACACATATCAGGCACCTAATGTGGGATACTTGAATAGGTCCCATTATGATGTGATGGTTCTAAGTCCTAAATCAGGAAAAGACCAATAAAAATTCTGTTTTAAATTCTTTATTGGCAATACTTATCTTAACTTTGGGGCCAAGATGATGATCCTGAAATTCTGGAATTTTCAAGACAGAAAGGACCCTAGAAGTTACAAAATATAGCCCTTTCATTTTACAGATATGAGAACTGAGGTTCAGAGAGGGAAAGTAATGCAGGTGATTAGTGAAAAAAGTGGATATAACTTGTGTGTACATGACTGTTTGCATGTTGTATTCTTCATTAGGCTGTGAGCTCCTTAAGAGCAGAGATTGTCTGTTGCCTTTCTTTGTATTCCCTACAGTGTTGTACAGCATTTGTCTTTATGTCAGAAAAATAGAATTGTATTTTCACAATATTAACCTTGAAAAGTTTTTGTGCACCCTGAAAAGTTAAAAAAGACTAGTACTATCACCTGGATTCCTAACTAGCAATGTTTTCCATCTAAAGTGACCAATCAAAGAACTAATCTTAAGGATGGAAAAGAGTTTGAGATCATTTAGTCTATAGCCTCTTACTCTTTATAGGCTTGTATCTAAATATCTAAGATAAACTAAAGTTGCTCCAATTTATAAAGCTCTCCACCAAAGACTACAATCTTCCTGGGAACCTATTCCTATTAACCAGTGAATTCTTTTTTTAGTCTTACTTAACTCTTGCCTGCTGAAACACTCTCATATTCTTTCCAGTTATTTAAATTCCATTAAGAAGTCTCATGAGCTAATGAAGGGAAAAGATTTTATTCATAAATAGTAAGTACCCCCAGCCCCCAATTTTCCATTCCCAGACAAGTATGGACTTCATTGCTGTAATGTTATATCTTGGCTTTTCCTTAGCAATTGATGATTTTCTAAGCATGCCTACTTATATATCATTCATGATAATAGTCAATGCTGGAGGGGTTGTGGAAGTATGGATGGGGACAATAATACATTCTTTGTGGAGCTGTAAAATGGTACGCCATTTTGGAAAGCAATTTGGAATTAAATAAATAATGTAACAAACCATACCCTTTGAATCAGAGGCTCTATCGTTGGTTTTATACTCCAAGAAAATTATCAATAAGAAGAACCCCATGGGGTGGCTAGGTGGCACAGTGAATAGAGCACCGGCCCTGGAGTCAGGAGGACCTTAGTTCAAATTCGGCCTCAGACACTTAACGCAAAAATTAGCCAGGTGACCTTGGACAAGTCACTTAACCCCAACTGCCCTCCAAAAATAGCAAAAAAAAAAAGGACCCCAAATCTGCATATAATTTGTAGCAACACTTTTTGTGAGATCAAAGAATTTGAAACAAGGTAGATGCCCATCATTTGAAGAATGGCTAAGAAAGTTGTGATATATAAATGTAATGGAATATAAGAAATGATATATATGATAAATAAAGAGAACTATGGAAAAATCTACGTGAACTAATGCAATGTGAAGTAAGCAGAGCCAAGAAAACAATATACACTATAACCACAATATAAATGGAAAAAAAAGCGACACACCAAAAAATCAAAAGTGAATGTAACAAAATTATAATCATCAAGTATAACTCAAGTAAAGAGATAAGAGAGGACACCCCAACCCATGCTTTCACGGAAGTGAGAGGTCTATGGGTGTTATATATTGCATATGTTTCTGGACTTTTTCAATGTATATATTAGTTGTGCTGATTTTTTTCTCAAGTATTATTTGTCATAAAGAATGGCTCAAACCTTTACATATATATATATAAACCTAAATATACATATGTGTATATGTATATATTATGTATATGTATGTATGTATACATAATTACTTATATGTTGTCTCTCCCATTAGGGGAGGTACTATGTAGTACAAGTAGTACTATGATAATATAAAAAAACAGGATACAGTGATAAAAATTTATTTTGTTTTTTAAAAAGAAGCTACCCCTCATTACAGGTATTCTGGTTATTATTAGCCAATTGAACATTGAAGGAATTTACAGATTCTACAAGGCTGAGTTGAGGAGAGCATACAATCCTGGCAGGGAGGACAATTAGTACGAAGTGGAGGACATAGGGAATGAGAAGTCATGTATGGGGATGAAAAAGTGGATCACATGGGCTGGAATGAAGAGTACATGAAGAACAGTAGTTTATAATAAGTATGGAAAAAGCAGGCTGGAACCAGCTGGTGAAGGACTTTAAATGACAAATAAAGTAGTTCGTATTTTAACCTAGAGGCAAGAAGGAAACATTGCAGCTTCTTGAGTAGAAGACATAGTGAGAACTGTGCTTTGGGGATATTATTTTGGTAGTGAGATGGAGGGTGGATTGGGAGGAGAACAGACTTGAGGCAGGGACACCAATTAAGAGGCTTCGAAATTGTCCAAGAGACAGGTGATGAGGCCTGAACTAGGGTGATTCTCCTATTTTTTGCAGGAAGCCTTTCCCAGCCCCCCAGCTAATAATGCCTTTCCTTCTCCAATTATCTTCCATTTATTATATCTATCTATCTATATCTGATATGCATGTATTTATATATGTCAATTGCAAATCAGATGGAAAGTCCAGTGATTCTTAGAGTACAGTAGCAAAGCATATGATCTGGTGGTCAAGTGTGTAATCTCAGGTTCTGGAGGTGAAAGATAAGGGGATTTGAGAAATATCATGGAGATAGAATTGACGAGACTTGGCAGGTGATTGAAATGGGGGAGCAGCAAAAAAGGAAATAGTTGAGGATGATTCTCAGTTTGCCAATCTGGGTATCAGAAGATTGAGTCTTTAACAGAAAAACAGAAGTTAAAAGAGGGTAGTGTTTAGGGAAAAGATCATGAGTTCTGTTTTGAATGCATTGAGGTTATGATGCCAGTGGTACTTCCAATCTGAAATGTACAATAGGCAATTGGTGATGTGAAACTTGAGTGTAGGAAAGAGATGAAAATGGCCTGTATAGATCTAGAAGTCACCTGTATGAAAATGAAAGGAAATAGTAGAGATAAACAAATGGAAGGTGGCGAGATCACTATGAGACTATAGAGAGAAAAGAGAAAAGAATCCAGAAGAGAGCCATGGGGTACATCCAAACACAGGGAGCAGGACATGGATGAAAATCCAGCAGAAGCTTTGAGACTGAGAAGTAGGGGTGGGGGGAGAAATATAATTAGGAGAGAGCAGTCTCCCTTGAAAATCCAAGGGGAAGACAATGACCATGAAGAGGGAACGACCAGCAGTGACAAATGCTGCTGAGAGAGATTGAAAAAGGACATTAGATTTTGAAGTTAATAGATCACTGGCAACCCTGGAAAGTAGTTTCAGTTGAGTGATGAAGTCAAGAAATCATATTGTAAAGGTTTGAGAAGTGAGGGGAAAAGGAATGCAAACAGATTGCATTTTGTAGGATATGGATATGAAAGGAACGAGAGATATAAGATGATAGTTTGAGGGGAGGTGATGGTTAGATGAAAGTTTTTATTTTTTAAGAGGAGACTTATGAGTTTGAAGACAACTCAGAATGAGCAGTGAATAGGGAGAGATTTCAAGGAGAAAAAAGGAGAGATAGACAAATTTCAGTGGAAAGCTGCCAGAAGAGATGAGAAGGGATAGCAGGATGGGTGCAAGTAGACGTTTTGACTTTGGCAAGGAGAAGGGCTGCCTTTTTAATAGAAACTGAAGCAAAGAAAGAAAATATGAGTCAAAGGAATTTTAAATATAAACTGGGGAGAAGGGAGTGCTCCCAGCTAAAGACTATTGGAATGTAGACAGTAAGCTCCTTAAGGAGTGGGACAGATTCATTTTTATTTTTGCATGTTCCAGTTTCCTAGAACAGTGCTCTTCCTTTAGTAGTCAGTAAATTGAACGTGCATTTATTGAGCACTTACTGTGTACCAGGAATTATACTAATACTGGGATTACAAAAAAAAAAGGCAAAAACATTCTCTGTACGCAAGGAGTGTACGTTCTAATGGGGGGGACAACATGTAAGTAATTATGTATACACACATATATACACTATATACACACATATAGGTGTATATATAGTATATATGTATATGTGTGTATGTATATATACATGTGTGTGTATGTATATGTATATACACAGTAGGTTGAATACAATATGAGAAGAGAAGGTATTAGCAGCTATGGGACTGGGAAAGGCCTCCTTTCTCTTGTTCCTTTCTCTAGAAGGGGGGACTTAAGCTGAGTTTTGAAGAAAGTCAGGAAACCTAAGAGAGAAGTGAAGGGCCAGAATGTTCAAGGCATGTGGTTATAGTCAGTGTAAAGACACAGAGATGGGAGATGGAGTTTCATGTTCAGAGAACTGAAAGTAGGGCAGTGTAATTATCTTGGTACGGATGGTGGTAAAGGGTAAGAAGATCGGAAAAGAAGTAGGAGTGATGATGATGATGATGGTGAGTGATGATGATGATAACAACTAGCATTTCTACAGAGCTTTAAGGTGAGTATATATTAACTCATTTGAAAGGTAGGAAGGGGTCACATTATCAGGAACTTTTACTGTGAAATAGAGGAGTTTATCTGATAAAGAAGGAAACAGGGAGTCACTGGAGCTCACAGAGTAGGGAGATGGCATGATCAGACCTCCACTTTAGGAAAATCAGCTTAGCAAGCTGAGTAAAGGATAGGTTGAAGGGGGGAATCAACTTGAGTCAAGGAGACCAGTTAGAAGACTAGCACTAGTAAGCACTTAATCCATTTTTGCTGTGCTAAATTGGGATGAAACAGATGGAATAACCCACCAAGATTTGTCTGTTGATTTTCTCTCTCTTCTCTGTGTTTATCCAGGCCTCAAAGAGAAATTATATTAAAAATCCCCTTATAAGAAGGCGTGGTGGATGGCAATTCTGCCCAAATAGCATTATTTCTCCTGGCCCAGTTTTGTAGGGAACACTGCTGGGTGTAATTTCAGCATTCCTATCATCCACTGGGGTTGCAGACCCTTAAGAGGATGCACCGGAGAAAAGAACATAGGGAATATTCGTTTGGAATGAGAAAAGCCATTCACCACATTGATGCATGTCTCTTGTAATACAGTGTTTCCCCCAGGATAGCATCTAATTGCTTCTTGAACGAACCACTGTCTCTGCCTCAACAGCCTTGCCCAGTAGGCCGTTGCAAACATTTATTATTCTTTGAGTGACAAAGCTCTTCCATCTGTCTCTTCTGAATTTGTTTTTTGAACTTCCATTTCTGCCCCCACTCCTGTCACCCAGGCCCTATCAAAAGTAGCAACATGCATTGATATTACCCGTTTGGTTAAAGATCTCACAAACTTCAGTAAGACCCTTCTTTGAATGTCTTTTTTTTTTAAGTTGGAGTGATGGAGGGACTTTTTTCTAACCTTCCACTGACTTGTTCAGTTTTCTCTGGGAATTTGCCCCAGAGAAAATATTTGCTAACATTTGGCTTACTTTAGACCAAACCTAACTGGAAAACCTGCCCAAGAAACACATTTCTAGAAGGTTCCTCTTGGCAATGAAGTGGTTGCTTTGTTTTCCTGATAATTTTTTTTTGAGGAGAGGAAAATGGAAGTGAAAACTAATATCTGATAAGGAAAAAAGAGGGTGAGATAAAAATTGCATTAAATAGTAACATTTTTTGAGGGAAAAAATTGAATCCTACCAAATGGACCCTTTTTTTCTTGCCAATGGCTTTTAAAATCCCCATAGAAAATCTCTTTGGTGGGTGAGCTGGGGGGAAAGAAGGAATGGGAGATGAGAAAAGTCTTTTGAGATTGACTGGTCTCTGGCTTCTCCATATCAGATGAGTTGGTAAATATACCAATGCCAAGGACTGGCCATTTTTAAAGGAGAAATGTTCAAAGCTTGCTTAACCCCGATCAATTGATGTGAACTTCATTCTCTTGCCTGAGTTTTCCCAGGTAATGAGTCAGAGCTATCGTTCTCAATGCAATGAACCTGGGTGATCTATATACATGGTTGTAGGAGATTTGTAAGTATTCTGGCTTAGTGAGAATCTTCTCAGAATGCTCCAAATTCTCCTTTCCATTCTGATACTTAGAAGATGTGGTGTTGTTATTATCAGAAGTAATAGTGTTCTTTCCCTGACACCACCACCCCAAGCCCTGAAAAGTTTCTGATCTCAGTCACCGGCAAGATCATAACCCATGGAGAAAGAAGAGGATGAATTGGGAGGAGGTCCATGTCATCGTAATAATCTATCCTCATCTTTATCGGTCAAATCCAGACCTCCAGTTCATTTTCCTGCCCTCTTCAATGAAGTTATAACCAGATTCACAGGCCTCCTTTTCACTCCACTCTGCCATTTTTTGAAAACCTTCAAGGCCCTTTCCTTTAAGCCCGCTTCCACTGCCCTCCCTGCTCAAGAAATGATCTTCACTTCCTCAGACTTCACATGAAAGAATGAGCAAACGAAACATGAGTACTTTCCATGTCCTAAGCAGAGGGCACAATTCTATTTAGAAGAGTCAGAGGGGCCCTGCTCTCAAGGAGCTCATGTTCTAATGGGGAAGAAGGCACATATGGCAAGAACGCTGCACTTGGAATCAGGAATATCTGAGTTCTGGTATAGCTGCTGGCACTGTGCAACGTGGAGCAAGTCACTTAATTGCCAAGTGCCTCAGTTTCCCCATCTTTAAAAATGAGAATAATGATAATAGCATGTATTTGCCAGGGTCGTCCTGAGGATAAACTGAGACAATATGAAATGTTTTGTAAGTGGTATATAAATGCTAGCTTTGATGATGACGACGACGATGATGATGATGGTGATGGTGGAAAGGTTCGTGTTTCTTAGTGTCCAAAGCAGGCGGCAATACCCCTTCTTTAATGTCATTTCCACTGATAAAATGGTATTAGTTTATGATCTTGAACAGAACATAGGACTTCATTTGTATCTCTCATTGTGTTCTACTTTGTACTATAGTAGTTGTAGGGTATTATAGACTTTTTACAAGTGTCATCCTTTCTGCTATGTTGTAAGATCCATCAAGTCAAACTTCATCTTATTTATTCTTGCTTTTCCCCTTGCACCTTGCCCAGAGCCTTGAACATAGTAGACACTTATTAAATGAATGGATAAATGGAGTGTCCTAGCTTGTCCTTCCCCCTTCCCTTTTGCCCTGAGGTCTTTTCTATTAGCTCACCAGTATAACTCTTAGGCCTCCTCTGACAGGTAAGCTTTCCTAATGCCATTAAAATGCAGATAGAATTATAGCATGCCCAGGGATTTAGGAAAGCAGAAGAGTAAAAAATTTTAAAAAGTGAAAACCAAGTCATTCTGCAAAGCCTTTGGTGACAGAAAAGGCTTTAAATAAAACTCACCACACCTGCAGGTCTGATTCACTGAAAGGAATAAAAATCTAAGGCATATTACATGAAATGATGCAAAATGAAATAAGCAGAGGTACATTTTATACAGTGACTGCAGCAATGCTTAGGGAAAAAACAACCACCACCACAAAACAACTGGAAGTAAATGTTATCAAATTATATAAAACAAGGTTGGTTCCAAAGAAGAGATTTGAGGATATGTGCCCCCCCCCACTCCAACTCCTTTAGAGGGTTGAGGAGCCCTCACATATGGAACAATGTATCTGTCAGTTTTTTCTTTACATTGATCAGTATTGTTGGTTTTTCCCTTCCTTCTTCCCTCCCTCTTTCCCTCCCTCCCTTCCTCCCTCCCTCCCTTCCTTCCTTCCTTCCTTCCTTCCTTCCTTCCTTCCTTCCTTTCTTCCTTCCTCCCTTCCTTCCTTCCTTCCTTCCTTCCTTCCTTCCTTCCTTCCTTCCTTCCTTCCTTCCTTCCTTCCTTCTTCCCTCCTTCTTCCCTCCCTCTCTTCCTTCCTTCCTTCTTCCCTCCCTCCCTTCCTTCCTTCCTTCTTCCCTCCCTCCCTTCCTTCCTTCCTCTTCTATTTTAAAATTTTCATTATAAGGAATAGTTGTCTGGGAGGGGAGAGGAGAAGGAATACAAGGGGATTCAGCAATGTAAAAATACAAATTATTAAAAATCTGTTTAAAAATTTAAATCAAAAGTTCAAAAGTTATACTTCCAAATAATTATGGGCAGCTACTTTTTCATGAACATAGCCTGCAGGTGTTAATAATTTTGAAAGATACTTATTCTTTCTGGAACCATCACCTCTGGTCTGAACCTCAAAGACTCAGAAAGGAAGAAAAGGGGGGTCAGGCCTGGTAGGAGCAAACGCACACCTTGAGGGACCATGATTCAGAACAACCATGGGGACTGGATGGTCTGAGCCATTTTCCCTCCCTTCCCAATACCACTCCACCCTTCCTTCCCCCTGCCCTCCTTACTTTTCCTCATAAGCTGCCTTCCCTCATCTACTCCTAAGTTCTTGTTTGATAACTGTCTGTGGCCCTTGAATTATATGTCCAGAAAACACCCTTGTCTCAGAACAGAGGAATAAATCCTTTTAACCTGTTGCCAGGTTTTCAGGTGACAGGCTCAATCTGTGGCTTTTTGTTTGTTTGTTTATTTATTTATTTATCTTTAGTATTGATTTTTTAAAATAATTCACACGGTCTAATTGATCCATCTTTTGAGGATGTTTCTTTATGCCTTGTGGACATAAAGTTTGGAAGGGAAATTGTGGGCTGATCTTCCCAGCAAGTAACTCGAGGGCTGTCCTCCCCTTCACATGTTGCTTGCAAGTCCCTGAATCCACAGAGGATGGTGATTCACTGGTTATTAATTGCACCGCAATTATTCTGGGGAGCCCGCGTTTCCTCTTGGTATCTCCTTTCTGCCTTCCTTTTGACCCTAACAGCTGTCTAATAGAGACGCTCCTTTCGATTTCTTAGCTAACGCAGTTCATTATTTCCATCTCTGCCTTCCGCCTTCGGTGGCTGGAGGTTTGGCGGCCGCCGCTGACTTTGAGACTTTGAGGAGTTGGCTCTTCAATCAGAGCCTGATGTTGCCTGCATTGTCTGTGGGAAGAGATTTCATTTGCAAATCAGAGGCGGTTCACAGAGTGTGCCTCGGCATTTCTTTCACCAGCCAGCAGTTTTATCTTCCCCCTATGTCTCCCCAGTCACACAGGCGTGCACCTCAGTTGAGAGAGAGTCAGTCCCAGGCTCCCAGGCCTCAATGAGAATCACGCAGATGGAACAGTAGGCAAATATTTGTTTGCTCCTTGGCTAAGATAATTATCTGCACAGGGCCATAGTAGTACCCTTGGCAATGGTGGAGTTGTACTCTGGGTATACTGCCGCCTGCTGGGCCAGGTCACAGAGGCCAAGCCCTTGGCTCCGGAAACTTCTGATGTCAAATGTCTTTAGTAATTTTTTTTTTTTTTAAAGAGGAGAAGAAAATAAACCCAAACTAAAAACTTTCTATCCCCATCAAAGCTCTCACTACCTTTGGATTGGTTAGGGGGTCTTTCAGCAAATTGCATCCTATCATTCAATGGTTGGACTTAGGGGGGAAAAAGCCTACTTGGTACAGTGTAAAGTAATAAATGTATAATTCAAGAAATTCTTCCATCAAAGTTTCATCAATTAGCCCCAACTAAGGACTGACACCAGGCTTTGGAGCCCATGAAGAACTATGATAGGTAGCTGGCATACAGTGTGTAGTAAGGCAGAAGGGTCTGGAATCCTGGCTCTCTCACTTTCTACCTGTGGGACCTTGGGTAGGTCACTTAAATTCTATGGACATCAGAAATCTTTATCTCTAAAATGAGATGATTAGATGAAATGACCTCTAAGATCCCTTCTGTCTCTTATGATCTTATGGGAGATACAGCCATGTCATTTGATATCTGGGAATAGCACCAAACTTGCCAGAGGTGTGGGGGAGAAAAGGAAGAAAACACTTTGGTTAGAGGAAGAAAGCTTTGAGGAGTGCCAGAATCAGCCAGGAAGGGCTAATGACCGGAAGTTACCTTCTGTCTTTCCCCACGCACCATGATTTGTTCATTCACTAACCAGATTCGAGGAGAACTCTGATTGGCTGTTGATATCTAACAGAAGAAAGCTTTTCAATGTTAAAATTGAGAAGTTTGGAAAAAGTGACAAGAGATAGCAAAGAGAAGAAAATGATAAGGAAAAGGGAACGGAAAGGTGAGCTGTTAAACCTATGACAGGTGGAAAAGGAGAAAGCCAATGATGATGAGACATTGGACAGTGTTACAGTATGGTGGTAGATTCTACTACCTGTCCCTTGGATGTCCTTTGGGATACTTGTGTGCCTTATTTAAAGGGTTAAATCCTAAGTGCAGAAAGAATGGTTTTAGAATACTAAGGTTTTTCTGTATAAGGTATAGCCCTTGTCTCTAAAGGAGCTAACATTATAGTTGGGGAAATCAGACTAACCTGTAGGGAAGACTAGCAAAGAAAACAAGATTCATTACCATGTAAACTATGTGCTACAGAGAGTAAATTTTGTGGGTGTTTAGATTAATCCATCAAGAAACATTTATTTGCCTACTATGTATCAGACACTGTGCTAAGTGCTGGGGATGCAGAAAGAGGTAAAACACAGTCCCTGAAGTAAAAAATAAAAAAAAGTGCAATCGGGACAGCTAGGGGACGCTGTGAATACAGTACTAGCTCTGGAGTCAGGAGGACCTGAGTTCAAATGCCGCCTCAGACACTTGACCCTTACTAGCTATGTGACCTTGGGCAAATCAACCCCAATTGCCCTGCCTTCCCCCCTCCAAAAAAACAAAAACAAAAACTTGCCATCTAATTGGGTGGGGGGAGAGAGACAGTATGCAAACAAATATATACAAAGCAAGTTTTATACAAGATAAGTGTGAAATAATTAACAGGAAGAAAATCATTACAAGTAAGAGGGGTTAGAAATAGCTTCCTTTAGAAGACAGGATTTTAGTTGGGTCTTGAAGTCAGTAAGTGCTGAGGAAACAGAGAATTCCAGGCATGGAGGACAGCCAGAGAAAATGCCGGGGGCCAAGAGATGGAGTGTCTCGTTTGTGGAACAACCATACAGGCCAGTGACACTAGAATGAAGAGTGTATGGTGGGCAGTAAGGTATAAAAAGCCTGGAAAAGTAGGAGGGAGCTAGGTTGCAAAGGGTTTTGAATGCCAAGGCAGAGCAGGGATTCTCAAGAAAGGTTTCTTAGAGGAAAAAGATCTTGAGCTGGATCTCAAAGGGTGAATGGGATATGGATAGGAGAAGGGCAGGAGAGTAAACTTTGAACTCAATTGATTGGATCCCAGTTCTAGAAGGTTACCTTGTGTGTATCTTATGAACATGTTTCTTGATAGGTACCAAATTTTTTTTTGTTTTTTTTTTCTTCTTTTTGGAGGGCAATTGGGGTTTTAATCGACTTGCCCAAGATCACATGGCTAATAAGTGTTAAATGTCTGACGCCGGTTTTGAACTCAGGTCCTCCTGACTCCAGGGCTGGTACTCTATTCACTATGCCACCTAGCTGGCCCCCCAAATTAAAAAAAAAATTTTTTTCTTGATCTCTAGAGCAAGAGTGTACTTCTAACAAGTAAAATAAACTATCTCCCCTCCACCAAATAATAAGTCAGAAGGCAAAAAAATAAAAACTCTTCTGGTGATGGGGCAGAATTTTAAATAAATCAGTGTACTTTGTAGAAGAATTCAAATGTGAGCTCCATGAGAGCAGGGATAGTTTTACAAGTTTAGCACAACATCTGGCACAAGGTGCTCAATAAATGCTTGTTAATCGATTGATTTCTTTATATATTTATTAGTTCCATCCAGGGAGGCAGGGTGCTGTATTGGAAGTTGAGCTTGGAGTCAGACCAGAGTCATTATCCTGGATTCCACATCTTGGTACTGGGGCAAACGAGCAGATCACCTAATCTCTGCCTAATCCTCAGGGTGGTTGTGAGGAAAGCCCTCAGAGAAATGTGTGCTATGCTTCCTATCCTCTATCTCCCACTGGATTGCCAATTCTTTGAAGCCAGGAACACATTCTCCACTTTCTCTATCATTGCCCTCAGGGACAAAGACAAAGGTGCCCCCCAGATCCATGATTAGACTGAATAAATTTCACTTCTTCCACCGAAATCCTTCAGAAGAGAGGAAGTACAGCTTAGTGGATAGGATGCTGCATGGGGACCACAAGGATTTGCCTTGGACACATGATCTTAGCTGCATGATCACAGGAAAGTCACTTAGTCTCCTGGACCCTCAGTTTCCTCATCTATAAAACGGGAAAAATAATACCTATACTTCACAGGCTTATTGTGAGACTCAAAAATGACAATGTCCCAAAAGTCTTAGTGCAGTGTTAAGCTAATAAAGCTTAAGCTTTTAATAGCTATTAAAGTCAAAACTTCACTAACTTTAACAGCTATTAAAAGCTTAAACTTTAATAACCCAAAACTGCACTAAGACTTTTGGGACACCCTGTATAACTATTGGATATGATTAAGACACTCTTGAAGCTATCGATATAAAAAAGAGGTTTCTCAGCTCAGTTCAGCTCAGTTAAATTTAATTCAATTATCCAGGGCCTACTAAATGCAAATTCAAGTCACTGTGCTCAAGGGAGAGCTAAAGAGGGGCAGAAATCACAAGCATTTAGGGCTTTGTGCGTCTGACAAATTTAGCTTTCAGGTCTAAGCAGGTAATCACCCAGCCTCAGGGTAGGCTGTCACACAGTTTAAGGACGGTTGACCAGGTCAATTCCATTCCTAAGGTCCAAAACATCCTAGCTCACAGCTGGGGCACACACCCTGAGTGAGAGGGGATATTAGGTGATTGGTATCTGGTTAGTCAGGTTTCAGGAATGTTCTTTGTATCCCAGTAAGACCACCCACCAGACAACCCTGATCTAAGGTCATCTGCCTGGAGGGAGGGGAGCACCCTTCCTGAGAGGGCCCAAAGAGAAAAGACTGAGGGATGGGTCGGAGCGCACCGCAACCTGGGCACTAGTTTTCCTCCTGTTGAAGTAACACAGATTGTTTGGGCTACTTTCCCTCAAGTTCTAGTCAAGACTGACAGAGTTTCAACATTTTCACATTTGCAGCCAAGCCTGGTCCCCAGAATTGCCTTCAGCTACTCCATCTATTATCCCCAGATGAGATACAAAGGTTTCTGAGTTTATGCTTTAAAAAAGAAAAAAAAAACACCCAAACTATAAGTTAAAAAAAAAAAAATCAAAATCCAGACATTCTAAGCTCTTGAGGATTCTGAACCCTCTGTTTCACTTGTGAAAAGAAATGTAAACATCCCGAGTGTTTGTGTCTTCAGCTTGTAGACATTTCCATCTACATACTTGTTCATACATGTCAGGCAGTTACAGACAGAAAAGACTTCTAATGCTAATGGCTCCCAAATATTTATAGAAGTACACAATTTAAAGCTGAAACGAACCTTAGGGAAAGTCCAGTTTACCCATTTCTCCAACCCATTTCTAAACATAAGCTCACAGGCTTAGGAAGGGGAAATGATTTGTCCAAGGTCACATAGCAACAGAGCTGAGACTAGTATGGATGTCTCCTTATGTCAAGTTCTTTCTTTTTTAAAAAATATTTTTTCTTTTTAATTGTGAATTTAAATGTGAGTCATAAACAAATGAGCAGTTTAATAAACAAAAAATAAGAATGGTCTATGGAACTGTAAACATTTGTAATACACCATTTAAAAAGTATATATTTATAGAATTTCTTTGTTAGTGTCCCCTTCAGATTTTTTTCTATTTTAATGGTGTTATTAACTCTTTTCTTTCTTTGTTTTTTCTTTCCTTGATCAAGGCCTTCCTCCCTCCCTTCTTCCTTTCTTCCTCCCTCCTCCCTCCCTCTCTTCTCCCTCTCTCCCTCCCTTCCTTTCTTTCTTTCTTTCTTTCTTTCTTTCTTTCTTTCTTTCTTTCTTTCTTCTTTCTTTCTTTCTTTCTTTCTTTCTTTCTTTCTTTCTTCCTTTCTTCCTTCCTTCTTTTCCCTCCTGTCTCCCTCCCTCCTTCCCTTCCTTTCTCTGTCTCTCTCATTACCCATTCTTCCCATAGAAATTCTTCCCTTATAACAGATTAGCATAGACAAGTAAAACAAATCAACTACTGGCTATGCTTCAGTATTCTTTCCACTGTTTCAAGGCCACTTCTTGCATGATCTTAGACCTCCTTCCAAAGCTAGGGCCAACACTTTGTCTTCCATTCTGACTGCAATGACCTTTATTAGTGCCTGATCCACCATTGGATGACATGAGGTCATTATGTTTGGTGGTCACCCTTAGAGACAGTAACTTTACCAACCTTTATAGTTTCATCAATTCTTTAGGCATCCCTGCATTTAAGGTTTTCCAAAATCTGGCTGTAGCCTGCATTCCCAGTTTCATCTAACGTTGTTGTCCTTACATTCTCTATATTCCTGCTAAATGACATTGCTTATCACTGTCTAAACTGGGAGTTGACAAGCTATGGTCCCTGCTTTGTATGGTTCCTGAACTAAGAATATTTAAAAACTTTTTAGAATATGATAGAAAGACATTCTTACCTTAAGAGACTTATCAAAACAGGTGGTTTTCCTTATATTTCTTCTGGATATTTTATATTGAATTTTCCATTGAGTTCTTGTCTTTTTGTTACAAATACCTGAAAGTCTTTCAGTTTGTCAAGTGACTATTTTTTTTTTCATTCAGGATTATCCTCAACTTTGCAGGGTAAGTTATTCTTGGACACAACCCCAGCTCTTTTGCTCTTTGAAGCATAATGTTCCAAGAACTATGGCTTTTTAGATTAATAGGTGCTAGGTCTAGTGAAAAACTGACTGTATTTCCACAGTATTTAAACAAAACAAAACAAAATGAACAACAACTAGTAAGTGAATTTGGCCCAGTGGTAGTAGTTTGCAGACCCCTCCTCTAAATCCATCTCACATTACCTACCATCATGCACTTGTTCACATTGTTTCCTATGCCTTGAACACTCCTTTCTCTCTAATCTTTGAAATCCTTCCTAAACTACAAAGCTCATTTCAAATGCTGCCTTCTCCAAGAAGCCTTCCCTAAATCCCTTCTGCTAGAAGTGACCATTCTGTTCTCAACAATCTCATAAGACTTTGTTCATACTTCTTTGCAATTCTTTGATACTTTCATGCATCAATGAATACTTTGATGGATATGCAATCCCTTCATCCTATGTTATTCTTGTCCTTGTTCCCTCACAAATTTTCTACAGGGGATCTAGTCAGGGAGTAAGACACTGAAGGGAAGGAGGAAAAGTTTGTAGAAAGTTTGGCCAAGAAACCCAGTCAAATCAGATTATCCTAAGTGGAGGGCCTATAGTACTCTAGTTTGCAGATGACATTGTATTGATTGCATCAAGCCTAGAAAACTCCAGGACTTCCTAAGTGAGATGCATAACCATGCAAAAGAGCTCACACTAACTATCCACAGGGGGAAAAAAGTGTATGAAGAATGTCTGCTATTCAGTCTATAATATGCATTTGGATGGACTGCTTGTAGCATCAGTCCATCAGTACACTTGTGGACATAGATGGTTCTCGGCCTAGAATTGAATAGGAAAAGATACTGGGGAACTCTTAGAAAATTGTGTTGTTCATTTAATAATATTATTATCTCTGAAATAAAGGTCCATCTCTTTACATTAATAGTCTTCTGAGGATGTTTCATGGCTATAAGTCACGGAATACTACTGAAGAATTAAAGTTGTGGGCTGCAGAAAAGAGAATGTCTGGTAGGTGTCCAGAAGGCTGCAACTTATCAATGGACAGGCCATGTGTTCCTTTGATATCCAATTCAGTCCCAATTCAATTCAACAAATATTTATCAAATCTCTTCTAGGCCCTGTGCTAGGAACTGGTGATACAAAAATAAATACCACACAGTCCCTGCCCTCAAAGAGCTTATATTCAAATGGGGGAGAGAGTATGTGAATAAAATGGTACACCTTAAAGGGGAAGGCTCCACCAGCAGAGGGATCCAGGAGAGGCTGCCTGAAGCATCTTGCATTGCTCCATTCTTTAGATTAGGAGTCAAGCAGGGACTCAATGCATGTTTGTTGAATGGTTAAGTGAGTAAATGAGTTGTAAACAGCAGACAATTTATTTTTAAAGGCTCCCATTCACAACTAAAATGTATTTATACGATCAAGGCACTTACAGACTGAGCCAAATGAGACAGATTTTTATCATTCCAGACCACCAGACTGAGTTTACCTCTCCTACCAACTCCCAAGAAGGCTCCAAACCAAAGCTTCCTTCCCTCTCTTCTTCTCTAACCTCTCACAAAATCTCATTAACTGCTTTGGTTGTTGCTTTGTTCCTGAAGAGGACCAATGACATCTGGAGGGCGATGTCTTGACTTGCAAGTGAATTGGATTTGATTGAGGCATCGCTGTGCAAAATCATCATCTCCCTCTCTCCTCCAGAGTTATCTGGGTCCTGTGACAAGACACAGGATAGGAGGACAGGCGATGACCCCCAATGGCTTGGGAATCAATTCAGGGAAGAGGAGTGATCTGAATGAAATACAGCCTTAATGTGGGAGACCTAGACCAGTAGGCTTGGAGTTCAGGAAGACCCAGGTTCAAACCCCACCTTGGACACTAGCTATATGATCCTGAGCAAGTTAGGTAACCTCTTAGGTCCTCAGTAACCTAACCTGTAAAGTGAGGGGTTGAATGTGATGAACTCTACTGTCTCTTCCAGCTTTAAATCTATGGTCTTCTGAAATATCCAGGTGTCCAAGGTGGCTGAGATAGTAAGGTGGCCTACATGGGTCTAGCTGTATAATTCTAAGCAGGCCCACGTCATGGTTATTATTGATGCTTCAATGGATTTATGATGTGAGCAGATCAAGGTCCACTGATGCTTCCTCATCCTGTGAAATTCTTATTTGTGTTTTTTCATATATCTTCCACAGAAGATCTACCCTATGTAGATTGAGTCCTTCCTCTTGTTCTTTTAATGTTTAATGGGTACTGGAAATGGGCATCTGTGACTTTTTATTATGATTGACTCACCTCACTTTTTAACCACACAAAAGTCATGCAGCAGTGGCAGCAGCAGGAAGCTAGATGGTGCAGTGGATAAAGCACTGGGACTGGAGTTAGGAAGAGCTGAGTTCAAATATGGCCTCAGATGCTTACTAGATGTGTGACCCTGGGCAAGTCACTTAACTCCGTCTGCCTCAGTTTCCTCATCTGTAAAATGAGCTGGAGAAAGAAATAACAAACCACTCTGGTATCTTTGCCAAGAAAACTCCAAAAGGGTTCATGAGGAGTTGAACAGGATTGAAACATCATCGTCAATCATTACTATTATTATTTACACAGCACTTTCAGGTTTGCAAAGTGCTTTACATATTATCTCATTTGATCCTCCCAATAATCCTGTGATATAGGTACTATTATTATCCATATTTTACAGATAAAGAAACTGAAGCAGACAGAGAGAGGTGAAGTGAATTATACAGGGTCACACAACTACTAAGAATCTGAGATAGGATTTGTACTCAGGTCGTCCTGACAAGTCTAACCCTCTATGGGCTGCTTAACTCTGCTGACCTTCATCATGGCTTGGAGCTGGGTTTCTTTTTTTTTTTTGGAGGGGGGAAGGTAGGGCAAGTGGGGTTAAGTGACTTGCCCAAGGTCACATGACTAGTTTTGTGTTAAGTGTCTGAGGCCAGATTTGAATTCAGGTCCTCCTGACTCCAGTCAGGGCCAGTGCTCTATTTACTGCGCCACCTAGCCACCCCCTGAAGCTGGGTTTCAAAGGCTCTGCCAGCAGAATACTACGTCTAACACATCCTACTAAATTAGAAAGGCTTAGAGTAGCAGTTTTCTAAGCATAGGTCCAGAGACTCTGGGTGGTATCTGAGACCCAGTCAGAGGGACCTGAAGCTCAAAACTATTTTCATAATTATACCATGATGTTTTAATTTCTAATATGGTAAATACCAACACATTACCCCTATAAACAAAGGCTCTTTGGGGGAATCCTCAATGACTTTTAAGAGAGTAGATGGCTCCTGAGACCAAAAGGCTTGAGAACCATTGACTTAGAGTATAGGAACACTAGCAAACTATGGATCTTCTGCCCAAGGGCTATACTAGCTGAGTATGGAGGTTCATTGCCAAGCAGTTGACCATCAGGTGATGAATATTTTAAACTACAATGAGATTCAGGAAAAGGACAGAAATACAAGATGGTTATTCTGTTATTAAATTACTATGTTCACATGCATTTGTCAGCATTTTGATTGTTATGATATATAGGAATGTAAAATAACATAATGTAGCATAACATAATATATAATAATGAATGATGCATAATTTTTCTAATTTTCTAAGCCCTTTTTATAGAAATCGATAGGGAAGCAGTGGAATGCAATGGAAATTGTGTTAAATGTGGAGTCAGAAGCCTTGTGTTCAAATACTGCTTCTGATATTGTGTGTTATCTTACACAAATCATTCCCTCTCTATTAGCTTCTGTTCTCTCATCTGTAAAGTGAGTTGATGACCTTGAAGGAACTTTCCAACTCCAGACCTATCATCCTAAGGCCTCATTTGATTCTCACAATCACCCTGTCATGGTCATACAGCTGGTGGTGCCAGAGTCAGGATTAGAATTTTGGTAGTCTGACTCCTCCTAGCCCAGGGCTCTTTCCATTATAGGAAATGTCAGCTTTTAGATGGGATGCAATCCTGGACATTCCTCCTTTCAGTAAGCAGATCACCACTGGGTGAAATCCTAATTGCATTCATGTGGCTGCCTTCCTGTCTGAGCACCTGCAGAAATCATCAAATGAGCCAGTAAAGGTGGTAAGATGGAAGTTGGAGTTTTATAGCAGGTATCGTTCAAATGAGCCGAGAAGGAAAATGTCAAGGGGTGAAAAGCAGAGACTGATTGTCCATCATTTCAAAGGATGGACTAATCCTTTCTGTGCCTGGATGGAGGACCTCTTTTCGATCCTGGGCCTAGGCCTGTTCTTCAGCTCTGGCAGCATCTTTGTGTGGTCTTTAGCCACTTGGTGAGGAGGGCTATCCTCGAAGGTGGTAAATAATTTATTCTGCTCTGTGTCATGCATATATGCAAACCTTCTTTTATCTCATATTTAAATTGCAGAGTTTTTTCTTCCAATGATTGGTTTTGCCACATCAAACACTCTCAACATCTTCAAGAATCAAGAAGGGCTCATAATAACAATAATAAACATTAGAAAATGTCCCTTCCCTAATCTTTCTAGCATTTCCCTGCCTCTTTAGAAATGAAGAGATGTGTGTGGGATATCGGCTACTAACAACCACGGAAATAAAAAAAATGATTTTTGATCTCAAGGCCTCACATTATTCATATTTTTTCATTGCCTCGAACAATGTCTTCAGATATCTCAGGTAAAGGCAAGGCAGAAACAAAACAACATCATACAGGCATTATTATATACAGACACTTTCAGCTGCGCTTCATGCCTTACATTGTCTTTGAACCCTGTGTGATGAGAGAACCGTCTCAGGCTCCAGGGAATACTCTGGGAGATGTTTTTACTTCAGTGGACCGTAGTGCAACAAAATTCTTAGGCTTCAGAAATGTGTTCAAGTACTCACTCCCCTCGGCTCTCCCCCATAATCCTTTTTTTTTTTTACCCTTTAGTCAGGTCGAAGTTGGGGAAGAGGCCCATTAGCAGGTGGGCTCTGCACCTGGATTTGAGCTTTTTAACCTACAGTCCAGTGGTTTGGGTGGGCCCGAAGCGTGGGTGGAGATCGGGGAGCTGGGAAGCCACAAGGCTTTCATCGAAAAGAATTTGGCAGTATGACTTTCCCAAGCTTTGGTTCCTCCCAAAATAAAACTGGCCAGCAGCAATGAATTGGAAAGGGGCCGGGGACCAAGATGTACTTAAAAAGGACAGAGGGTGTGGAGAGAAGAAGGAACTGGTCACAGGAGAATTCTCTCTCTTTCTAACGAAGCGATCTGTTTTTTGGCTCTAACGTGCTAATAAATTCCCAAACAAGGAATGTAGTTTCTTTGCCTCCCCGCTTCTTCTCCTTTTTCTTCCCTGCTTTTTGCTTGTTAACAAAGTATTATTTACCTTGAGCTCTCCCCTCAAGGCCTTGATTTTGTGAGTAAAACCTATTGCTTCCAAGAAACCTATTCTGACCGCACCACCACATAATGAGGCCTCATCTGACCATGTGACTCTTTATAACCTACCCCTAGTACCTAACATGGTGCCTTTTAGATAGCAGATCCTGCCTGAGTAAATGTTTGCTCATTTCTCCTTGACTCTACAGAATTGTGGGAGCTGAATTTGAGACTAATTCCTAGGTATGAAGCTACTTTTAGCTTTTGCGACAAGCTGCAAACCCCCAATTAGGCTAACACTTTTAGAGGCCTATGGATCTTTGTGAAGGAGATAAGATTTTACTTGTAAGCCCTTCTCAAGTACCCTTCCTCCCAATCCAGAAATGATTTCCCCCTTTTTCTGAACTCCTTAGATTGTTCTTAAGGTCCTTCTCCCCTTTTATTAACATGTCTTCTGCCTCCTGTTAGATTATATGCTCTTTGAGGGACACCTTTGATTCTTCAACATTGGGTAACAGTTTGGGGCACATGACTAGACCCTAGGGATTTGTTTTATGAGTTGACCTTCTCTACTTTGTCCTCTAACAGGACTCTTGGGATCCTAAGGGCACAGATCTAGACATAGAAAGTACTTTGGAGTTTCTCTAGTCTAACTCTTCCATTTTACAGAAAAGGAAATGAGACTGACCCAGCAATCTTGCTAGGGTTCAGTTTTTTCATCTTTGAGATAAAGATGATGATAATATGTGTGTATAGGTGTATGTGTGTGTGTATATATACATACATACATATATATATATATATAATATTCTTCATAGTTTGAAGAAAACACCTTGTAAGCCCTAACCCTCAATAACAACAGCAATGATGATGATAGTAAAAATTATTACTAATGATATTTGACATTTATATAATGTGTTAAGCTTTTCAGAACATTTTATGTAGCATATTTCTTCTTTGATCCAACAATCGTATGAGGTAGGTACAACAGGTATTATTATGTTCACTTTACAGATGAGGAAACTTGAATCTCAGCAAGTTTTGAGTGATTCCTAGCAGCTGTTTAGTAAGTGGACTTGAATTCAGTTCTGCTTGACCCCAAGTCTAACTCTGTATCTCCTAAATAGGGATGCCGACTGAACATGTGATTTCGATGAGCATAGATTGCTCCCTGAGTGAAGAAACTCCTTCTACCAATGCAGGCTGGCTCCTTTTCTGTAATTTGTAGTCTTAGAGAGTTGTCATGAGTATTGAAAGATTGTGACTTGCCTGGAGTTACACAGTCAGTATGTGTCAGGGGTAGGGCTTGAACCCACCTCATTCTGGTTTTGAGGCTTACTCATTATCCATTAAGACACCAATTGTGAGCTAATATTATTGTCAAGCTATTTATAAAGCTACAGGGATGTTAGAGACCCTTGAAAAATTAGAAGAAACCACCTAAAAAGATGAAAACCTTTGACTTTCATCCTTCCCAGCCTATTACTTTTATTTCCATCATTTCTCCTGTATTTAACCAGCTGTTCACCAGACAACTTGGTTTTTTTTTTTTTTAAACAAACTCAATGTACATTTAGTTAGAACAATCCCTCACTGGGATCTAATTTCAGCCCTACAAAGGTTAATTTATCCTTTTTCAGGCTATGTACTCATTTGAACTAAAATTACCCTGCTACCAACCTCCTTGATAGCAATTACGTCCAAAGAGAGCAGACTACGGGGAGCTTCATGTATTGGTAATGGACTTTTTTTCTACTTTTTTCCCCCTCAGGGATGAAGTTGTATGGGAAAATTAGGCACATTAAATTGAGAAAATAGTGAATGAAAATATATATTTTCAATTTTGAAAATGTATTCTCCTGTTAGCCATTACAAACTTTATTAAAAACAGGTATTTTTACATTATGGAGCTTGTCTTTATACAAAACAGAACAAATCTGATTGGATAGTTATTTAAGAGGATCTTCTTAATAAATACTCTAGTCCATTTTAATTTCTAATAATAGAGGCTGACTCAAGTATTCAAATTTTAGCATAACCAGAAGGAAAACTGTTTGATGTTTTAATTATGTCCCTGAAAATGCTGAATGTGTTATAAAAAGCAATTTGAAGGAAATTTTTTTAAAAAAGGTCTGGACTTATTATTATTGTTATTGTTATTAGTGTTTGGGGGAAAAGACATTTTCCATATCCCATTAAAAACCTTTCTGGACTGTGGAAATGCTATCAGAGATAAACCAGGCCACAGAAGCAAAGAGGATTTGCATCTGCTGTAAGCATTTTCTTTTGGGAAAAAAAAAAACAACAACAGAGGAACTGCATTTCAAAGATGGGAGGAAGGGGGGGAAGGAGAAAGAAAATCTTTTAATTACACTTAAAACTAGCCAGAACCTTGCACTCTTCCCAACAAGGTACCTCAGAGGCTTGAAAAGTTCCTGATGAATGCGCTGACCCAGCGATCTCTGATGCAATCAGTTCAAAACCCACCTGGGGATTTGAACTTGGGATAAGGCTGTGGGGACTTCCTGGGGCTTTATCCTGCTGGCACCGGGTCATCTGCTTCAGCAAGAATCAGGGAAACTATTCCTGAGGGAAGGGAAACAATGAGAACTTAGCCATTTTAAAGGAACTGAACCAGATGTATAGAGCCACGGTTATTTAACCGGAGATAAACAGTGTCAATGGATGTAGGAAGAAGGACAGAAACAAACAAACACGAAAAAAGAGATCTCTTTTTGTCTCTCAGCAGGTAGGGGATGCTGGTCTAGTTTGGGCCTATCAAGGGAATGGATGTCAGAGCTTACGTCCAAAGATTACGTCCCAGCATCATGATACTGCTTGGAAAATGTTTCCTGGTAGAAAAACAAGAGATAAAAGGAAACTTTTTGGTGCATTAGTGGGATCATAGATCTCTGCAAATGTCTCATTAATGCTTAGAGTTGTTTCATTCTCTGTCCTTCTTGAGCAACTAATAGTCATTCTTTGCCTCCCAAAACTCATCGGGCTCTTAGGGAGCATTGTGTAGGCATTCTTCAGAGCTATGCTTGCCCTCAAATGGCTTCCATTCCAGAATATGGAATGGAAGCCATTTTTGTTTGTAGAGAGTAGACACCTCCTGACCTCAGGAGGTGGACATCATTTATTTCAGTGAGACCTTGCTGAGATCCCCACACTTTGTGAGGCCCCTCAAGGGGATGCTGTATTAGGTCCAGCAGAGAGATACAAAAGAAGAATAAAACATGGCATCTAATCTCAGAGATTGTAATTATTCCTATGGTGCCTTTGCTAGTGGTAATCACTTTAGTATGTTCTTACTCTCAGAAAAATGGGATAGTCTGGAAAACTTAATTACTTATTCATTAAGTTCTGTATTCTACTGCAGTCATGGAGGACGTAATGGGCTGCAGAATCATGGCATTAAAACACTAGAAGAGACCTTGGAGAATGTCTAGTCAACCTATGTCTTAACCTCCTTTTTTATGGGGACTCTGAAGACCAGAAAGGAGTTAAGTTGCTGAGATCATACGCATTGGACTTTGGGGTAGGGGAAACATTATGTCCAGTCAGGCAGAACCAGCAACATCATAAAATCATAGAACTTTGAAGCTAAAAGTTACCTTAGAGCACTTAAGAAATGATTGTTGATTGATTCACTGATTTGAGATCATTTAGTCCAATATCCATATTTTACAAAAAGAGGAAAATGAGGTCCAGTGAGGCAATTTGCCTAAGGCCACACAACAAGCCAGAATATTCTTTTGATTTTCCTAGGATTTCGAAAACATCAACTTTCTGGCAGAATAGTATCGAGGCAGTAAGGAAGTTTATACAAAGGTAAACATCCTTAATTTCTTAATTTTACCCGACCTTTTGTCAGAACCTACCTACATTTAAACTTGTCTCCTCCTTCAGCTAATTCCCTGCAAGTAATCTGAGGTCAATTCTCTTACCCTAAATTCTGCTTTGGCAGGAATTCCTGATCATAATAATTCACACTTCTGTAGTGCTTTAAAGGTGTATAAAGCACTTTCTTCACTACTCCTTGTCAGGTAGGTAAGGTAGAAAGAAAAAGTATCACTATCCCCATTTCACAGATGAAGAAACGGAGGCTCAGGGAGGTTAGTGACTTGCCCAGAATTAGGCAAGGAATGGGCAGGAAGCATCAGAAACAGGAACTGAGCCCAAGTCTTCTGATGTCAACTAGTTTTCCTTAGCTAAGGAAGTAACAACTGCAATAATGATAATTATTATTATAATTAATAATAATAGCTAGTACATAGTACCTATTATAGACCAGGCACTTTACAAATATTATTTCACTTGATCCTCACAATAACCCCAGGAGGTAGGTGCTATTAATACCATCTCCAGTTTGCAGCTGGGGAAACCAAGGCAAACAGAAGGTAAGTCATACAGATGGGAAGTATCTAAGACCATATTTAAACTCAGATCTTCCTGACTCCAGGCCTGGCATTTTTACCGTTGTGCCCCCCAGCTGCCCAACAGTGTGGTAAAGTGGAGAGAACCTGAGCCTGCCCCTATCATTCATTCCCTCCCTCCCTATGTCTCATTCCTCCTAAGTTTTATTTTCCTCCTTATTCTGACCTACACTCACTCTGTCCCTCCGTGTTTTCCCAGAGCATCATTCTTACTTTGGTTTTACTTTCCTGCTTTCTTGATCTTGATTGTGAGATGATGCGACTTGACATTGTCCTCTGCTGTGGAATCGTTTTGCCCCTTATCCTTTGTTGCTCATATCTTCTCAAGCCCCAGTGTGGGATTACTTCAACCATCTACCTCCTCTGTTCCAACTCATTAACTACTTGATGGTGCTAGAGGAAATAAGGCAGACTTGCAAGTGGACCAACTAATCGCAGCAGGACCATCATTGCTCCATGGCCATCCAATTCGTCTACCTCACACTCCCCAAAGCATCTGTTTCAGGCCTTTTCTTCCCCTATCAAACCTCCCACACCATCTCCTCTCCCTCCCCTCTTGGCAGAGCACCTCTCTTCAGAACTTGCTAGGAAAATACTCTACCTCTCCTTGAGGTCATTTGCAGCAGGCCTCCTCTTCCTTCCTACCCTACTTCTCTAAAACCTTGACATCACCTTCTACCCTCCCCTCCTTTGCTTCAGTCTCTTTTGAGAAGATCTTTCTCTTTGCCATGAAAATCCTCTCTTTCTTGATCCTATCCCCTCCCCCCTCATCCAGCATGCTGACCCCCTAAATCCTCCTCTTTCCCAATAATCTTTCATCCCTCCCTATCTAATAGAGCCTTCCCTGCTGCCTATAAACACACTCTCTGTCCCATCTTCAAAAAACCCTCACTTGACCCTAAAATCTCTTGTAGCTATTGTCCTATATCTCTCCTCCCTTTCACAGGCAAAAGCCTAAAGTGTGTGGGGGGGGGAGGAGGTGAGGGGAGGCTGTGTATGTGTCTGGCCTCCACTTCCTTTCCTTTTATTCACATCTCAGCCCCCTGCAATCCTGCTTCTAACCTGATCACTCAACTGAAACTGGTCTCTCCATAGTTACCAATGATCTCTTAATTGCCAAATCCATTGGCCATCCCCCCCCCCTTCATTCTTCCTGACCTCTCTGTACTCTTTGGGACTGCCAAGCATCTTCTCATCCTGGATATTCTGTCCTTTCTTGATTCTTGTTACAAGACTCTCTTGGTTCTCTTTTTTACCTATCTGGTCATTATTTGATCTCCTTGACTGGCTCATCATCTATGTTATGGCTTCTAATTGTGGCTGTACCCAAAATCTCCCTCCTGAACTTTCTCTTCTCTAAGTGACCATATCAGTTTTCATCAATGATCATTTCTATATATTTAGAGCTCTAGTCTGGCATCAGCATGTACCTACTGGACATTTCCAACTATATGTCCTATAGGCATCTTAAACTCAGCATGTTCCAAACAGAAGCCACCTCTCCCCCCAAACCCACCCCTCTTCCTATCTTTCTTATTTTTGTTGAGGGCACCACCATCCTTTGTGTCACCCAGATTCCCAGCCTTAGAGCCATAAGTGATTCTAATGGAAAAAAATAACCATTTATGAAGTACCCACTATGCACCAAATGAACTCCAAGAATGAACATAAAGAAATAAGATAGTCCCTGCTCTCAAGGAACTCACATTCTAATTAAGAAGGGTAACAAAAAAAAATGAGTTTATTTTAATGGCAGATGGAGAGACCAATTGGTATGATAAGGTGTAGCAGGAAAAGTAGCAGATTAAGGGGTGGCTAGCTGGTGCAGGGAATAGAGTACTGGCCCTAGAGTCAGGAGGGCCTGAGGTCAAATCTGACCTCAGACACTTAACACTTACTAGGCATGTGACCTTGGGCAAGTCACTTAACCCCAATTGCCCTTGCAAAAAAAAAAAGAAAAGTAGCAGATTAGAGTTTGTAGTTTTGCTTCTGCCACTTAAGAGTTACATGACTTTGAACCAATGGCTTTATCTGGGCCTCAGTTTCCTCTCTTGTAAAATATGGCAAATAACTTTCAAAGTCCTTTCTGGTTTTTAATATGCCATGATTCTATAATTCTCACCACACTGTTGCTCATTGCCACAATGTAATGTAAGGCTAGGTGACCTGGGAGAGGAAAGCAGAGCCTGAAGAGTGACTAGACCTCATCCTATAATTAAGGCTCTGAGAAGCATCAGGAGGCCAGAACGGGTCAGAGATTAGAAGTCTGTTATTATTGGTCCAGACCTGCAATTTCTTAGATGGGGAAAACTCCTGATGGAGAAACTTCCTCAGCCCATGAAAATTTTAATTTATAAACTTAGAGTTACCAATGGTACTGAGAAGTTAAGCGTGGTACTTACTAGTTAATATATGAACAGTAATAACAATAGTAACGATAGCTAATATTTATATAGCATTTTAAGGTTTCAAAGTGTTTTACAAATATTATTTCATTTGATCTTTTTTCACCTTGTGAGGAAGACATAATTATCAGCTTCCATTTGCTCCAATCTAATTCTGAAGCAATGATTCTCCTCATTGAGCTTTTGAGATTCTTTTTCTATCTGGCAAATTCGACTTTTTAAGGCATTCTTCTCATTGCCTTTTTGGGCCTCCTTTGCCATTTGAGTCAGTCTGTTTTGTAAGGTATTATTTTCCTCAGTCAGGCTGTTGACTCTCATTTCATAATTTTCTTGCATTGTTCTTATTTGTCTTCCCAATTTTTCCTCCACTTCTCTTATCTGCTTCTTAAGGTCCTCTATAGCCTGTAACCAGCTCATATTTTCCTTTGAAGCTTTTGGTGCAGGAGTTCTGACTTCACTATTTTCCTCCTGTTCCATGCCTTGCTCCTTCTTGTCCCCAAAATAGGAGTCTAATGTTGGAATCTTCTGTCTGCTTTGTTTCTTTTGTCTGCTCATTTTGCCACTCAATTACTTGACTTTTGGGCTTTTTGCCTCAGTAGGACTCTGCCACTAGACAGGGGAGCTTTCATCCCAAACACTGGAGTTTTCTCAGCTGCCGGAGGTATTAGTTGGGTGCCCTCTCTGAGGTCTCCACACGCTCTGGCAAGCTGGACACACCCCAGGACCTCCACCTTAGACTGCAATCCAGATCCAAGCAGGTTAAAGCAAGAGCGATTACCCCTCAGACTGGTGCTTGGTCCCCCTACACTCTGCAGGCCAGGAGCTGAAGCTGTCACATAGCGCTGGCTGGCTGAGCTGGCATCTCAGCGGCTTCTCTCCCTGGGGGTAAAAGCCATGTAATCTCACTTACTGGTCCCAAAGTCCAGACTGCACTGGCCTCTCACCTTGTCTTTTGCATCTATGTGTTGATAAATCTGGAAACTGCCACTGCTGCTGCTGTTCTAGAGTCCCTCTGGCCGGGGCTGGTCAGGCCTGCTGTGGGGCTAAAGCCTTGGCATGGGGCTGGGCTCGGCTCCTCAGAGCGCTGCGCTGGATTCCTGCCGGCCTGCTGGGCTGTCTTCAGCAGGAGGTTAGCTTCTCTGTGTCATTTTGTGGGTTCTGCAGCTCCAAAGTTTGTTTAGAGTCCCCTTTTTGCATGGATTGGGGAAGGTGGAAGCAGGAGCAGCGGGGAGGTCCTGCCTCTACTCCGCCATCTTGGCTCTGCCCCCGGGAGACATAATTATCATACCCATTTTGCAGATGAGGAACCTGAGTCTGAGAGAAGTTAGACTGTTAGTAAATGCCTCTGGCAGGATTCAAATCCAAATCTTTCTATCCCTAAGTTCAGTATTCTACTCACTACACCACCTAGATGCTTCTGTAATAACAGAGTTTATATAGCACTTTAAAGTTTGTAAAGTACTGTATAAAGATCATTTCACTTGAGACTAAAAACAATCCTGTCAGGTAGATGGTAATTATGCTCAACCCCATTTTAGAGATAGGGAGACTGAGGCTTAGGAAGGTTAAAAGATTTTCTTAGGGCTAGCAGACAGTATATATGAGAATCAAGATTTGAACCCCTGGGTTTCCTGACTTTAGGGCTGACCTCCATCCATTCTGCTGGCTTGCCTCTGTAGTGTTCAGGTTTACTAATCATGGTGTGGAGAGCACCAGCTTCCCACACCCCCTATTAGAGGAGCAGAAGCTCCTACCAAGCTGGAAAAGCTTCAAGTATGAGCCTGGCAGTGGCCTGTATGTGTGGCATCCAAGAAGGAGGGGTACTGCAGAAGAGGTGTGGACCAGATGATCTCTTGGGGCCTTTCCAGCTCTAAATCCTATGATCCCCCAATGGAATCCTACTTCCTCTGTGGAGAGTTCCTCACTGACAGAGATCTCTTCTTCCTCTGGCCTCCTCTGGCACTTACTGGCCACTCTGCTCATCTGTCACTTCGCAATTACAGCCTGAGATCCGTCACTCTTTGCACAGAATAGGCACCTGGTAAGTGTCCCTTGAATGGCTGGCATTGTTAGTCATGTGTGTTGTCTGTTTGGCCTTCGCCACCATGCTGGGCATAGTACTGGGTGTAGAATAGGTACTCCATGAGTATGTTTCTAGCTGTGTCCAAACTGCCTGGCGTTATGGGCCCTGTGACTTTCTTCTGCCAGTGGGCACTGTGAGATTAAGTCTGCTTGCAGAACTTCATTTCTAGACTCCTTATAAAATTTCTTGAAGGCCCTAAAGGAGTGGCCTGGGGAAGTGGGTAGAGTACTGAACTTGGAATCAGGAAGAGCTGGATTTATGTCTAGCCGAGACAATAGCTATGAACCCTAGGGAAGTCATTTAAATTTTCCAGTCATAGTTTCTGTAAAATGGCCTGCCTCACAAAGTTGTTGTGATGATCAAATAAAACAATATATGCAAATCATGTTGCAAATTTTAAAGTGCTATATAATGTTAGTTATTATCTGTAAAATGGGTCTTATAATATCATCTACCTACCTACCTGACAGGGGCAGCTAGGTGGTACAATGGATAGAGTGTCAGGCCTGAAATCTGGAAGACTCATCTTTTTGAGTTAAAATTTGGCCTTAGATACTTACTAGCTGTGTGACCCTGGACAAGTCACTTAACCCTGTCTGCCTGAGTTTCCTCATTTGTAAAATAAGCAGGAGAAAAAAATGGTAAACTATTCCAGTGTCTTTGCCAAGAAAACCCCAAAGTAGCTGTGAAGAGTTGGACACAACTGAAATGAATGAACTAAACCTACCTATCAATGTTGTTGAAAGACTTAAATAAGAGAGCATACGTACAATTCTTTGCAAACCTAAAAGTGCTATATATAGAAGATGATGAAGATCCTCTTAGTAAATGATTTCTTCATAAACCGACAACAATGGGGATTTGAAAGCCTCAATACAATACAATTGTTAGGATGTCACTTTAATATGGTGTGAAGCCACCTGAGGGAGAAGACTTTTAATTTGTGTCTTTACAGGCCTAGTGCCTTCACAGTGCCATATGTGCACAAAGGAAGAGCTTCTCAAATGTCACTTGAATCAACTGAGTGGGGTGAAATAAGAAGGGACCTTAGATTGAGAAAACCTTTAATGGCTCTGTTCATTGTGAGGAGAAATTGTTTTATTCTTTGTACTTGTATCCCCAGCAACTAATGTAGCTCCCGGAAAGCACCTAGTAGGTACCAGATAACTGCTTGTGGATTGATTTACTAGAATCATTATTCGTTAAGTGTATAGTGTGCACCTACTATGTTCCAGAAACTGCATCAGGTGCTGGTGATACAAGTAGAAAAAAAAAAACAAACCAAAACCCAACTTAAAATCAACTGGAGAATCTTGTTCTCCCTTCTTTGGGGGTGAAAACATTTTCAATGGCTTCCAATTGTCAGTCAGTTGATCCAATACTGTGTGTTAGGCGCTGTGCTAAGTGCTTGGGATACAAAATGAAGCAAAATACAGTACCTTTCCTCAGGGAGGTCATCCCATAGGACTTTATGATATAGTTCATTTTTAATATATATGTATATACACAAACATATAATGTATATAAATTCTATATCGTATATAATGTGTACATACCTATTTGTGTATAGTTCATTATATAGGACTTTAAGATTTGTAAAGCATTTTGAATATCTTGCTGCATCTGATTCCCATAACAACATTGTGAGGTAGGTAACAAAAGTGTCATGATCCCCATTTTATAGATGAGGAAAATGAGACTCAGAGAGGGGAAGCAACTTGAACAAGTATAGGAACAGAGAGATGGGACCCTGAGACTTCTGGGGTTGTCCCTAAATCACAATGCCACCCTCAAGGGAGCCAGATAGGGTCAGATCCAATCTCTCCCCTTCCCTATCACCATAGGGAGAGTCCCCCCAACTCTGGCAGGTGATACTTGCACTCCTGGCAGTATTCAGGGGCCTGGATTTTGGGATTTCAGTGCAGGCAGTGATCAGACAGGTTTAGAATGGAGATATAGATGAATTCTTATTCCTGTTGAATCTGGAAGGAAGTGAAGAGTGATGAACAAAGCTGACTCCATCTTGGAACAAACTCGACAGTTAGAATTGATATCGCAAACATTCTTATGAGTCATAAGGAGGCAAAAATGTTTTTGTTATAAAATCCTTGACTTTTTACATTATTGCTTTTCCCTTTAAATTTTTAAAAAAGTAAAGTTATTTCAGAGTAACCAGACTCTGTTTCCCCTCATTTTAAAAGGCCCAAATCTTTTGAATTCTTTGACTTTTACTTTGTGTGATCTTCCTTCCTTCCTTCCTTCCTTCCTTCCTTCCTTCCTTCCTTCCTTCCTTCCTTCCTTCCTTCCTTCCTCCCTCCCTCCCT
>NW_027186296.1:88662729-88672009 GCF_028583685.1 Petaurus breviceps papuanus
TTCCTTCCTTCCTTCCTTCCTTCCTTCCTTCTTTCCTTCCTTCCTTCTTTCCTTTCTTCCTTCCTTTTTCTTTCTTTCTCTTTTTAAACAAAGCATATTTTAATTTAAGTCAATAAGTCAACCTTATAGGCAGCATGGCTTAGTGAAAATTATTCTGAACTAGGAGTCAGTAAATTCAGATTCTAGCCCTGGCTCTGTTACTAATGAGCTGTGTGACCTTAGACAAACCACTTACCTTCTCTGAGACTCATTTTGCTCAGCAGTAAAGTGAGATGTTTGGATTCAGTGGCCTCTCTCAGCCCTAAACTCTCTGATTTTGGCTCCCCTTTGCTGACATTGACAAGAACAGCGCAGCCTGCAGTAAGACACTAAATTTAGCCTTTTTGAAAAGGAACTCCTGGGATGTAGCTTCCAATTCATGGTCACCAGAAATACCAGGGCATATACTCCCAGTCTCAGTGTGGTCTAGCTCTGCTCCAGTAGCTGCAAATGTTAGATTAGAGGGTAGAAGGTGAGGACCTTGATTCCCTTCTTTGATTGAAATTAGCTGACTGGGAAAACAGTACTAGAATTATAATATGCCTATAACTAACGTGTGACTTTGTCTACTTCACCTCTGGTTGCCAATCATTTATTGTGACTCACACCTCCCTGACCAAAACCCACCCCATCCTCCCATGGGAGCTGCAGCAGAGGTTGGGGGCCCTCACATAGTGCACAGATCAAAGTTTTAGGTCTAGAACCAGGAGTTTTAATTGTGTGTGTGTGTGTGTGTGTGTGTGTGTGTGTGTGTTTGTGAGAGAGAGAAATGGGCCCCTCTTACAGTTTAGGGAAGTCTATAGACCCCTTCTCATAATAAATGCACAAAATAAAATTTATAGGATTTACAAAGGAAATCAAAGTTAGTGAAAAGAAAGAAAATTTTTATTTTGCAATCCAAGTTCATGGACCTGCCTGAAATTTGTCTGTGAATGATCTGTGGATACCAAGTTAAGAACTTCTGTCCCAGAAAGGACCTTAGAGAATCATATCTTCTAACTCTTTTATTTCATATACACATATGCATGCATGTATATGTATACACATGCACATATATAAACATATATGTGGGTATACATACAGACATGTTCGCATACTTATATTGTTCAGTCATTTTTCAGTCATATCTGACTCTTTGTGACCCCATATAGGGTTTTCTTGGCAAAGATACTGGAGTAGTTTGCCATTTCCTTCTTCAGCCCCTTTTACAGATGAGGAAACTGAGGCAAACAGGGTTAAGTGACTTGCCCAGGGTCACACAGCTAGTGAGTGTCTGGGGCTGGATTTGAACTTGGGAAGATGAGTCTTCCTGACTCTAGCCCTAGCATTCACTCCTCTGTGTCACCTTGATATCCAGATCCTTGAGAGTGCCTCCCCTTTATACTGTATAGATCTTGTATCTCTGTAGTTGTTTGTCATCTTGTCTGTTAAAATATGAGCTCCCTGAGGATAGAGACAAAGTTTTTGCCTTTCTTTGTACCCCCAGCACTTAGTGCAGTTATCTCTCACATAGAGAACACTCAATAAATTCTAGCTTGCTGACTCTTCAGTTTTTTATTTATAATAATCTTCATGTGGGCATCCTGCTGGGACTTTTGACCTGGGTGGTAGGAGGGAGGGGAAGACTGGGCATTTTCCCCCTGAAAGGCCGGCAGATTCCCATGTTGCCAGACTACAGGGAAGACCATGGAGGAATTAGAAACGTCCTGCAAGGCTAGGGCCTGGGAACAGAGGAATGGACCACCAAGATGCTTAGCTACCACTGGTCAAACAGAACAAACATCCTGTATGGCAATTTGACCCGGCCTGTGAGTCTCAAAAAGCATCTCCATCTTGTTTGAATGGGAGGGGAACTTGAGTTCATGCCTAAATTTCCATGAACCCATTTGCCTGTGGTCAACTCCTGACCCCCCCAGGGGATGTTATAGAAACCCCTATCCCCATAGTTCCTCTGAAGGAAGGCCACAGATGGCTGCTCTCCTACTAAATTTGCTGCTTGGGCAGGATTTTTCTCTGCCTCCTTCCCCAGTTATTTAGTGAACAAATCCATTAGCATTCCCTTTTCTTGCTGCACCCAAGATGTTACAGCTGATCACTCAAGCCATTCAGTGGTATTTTAGCCTTTCTTCAGAAGACAATCACATCTTCAATCAAAGGCCTCTTGACAAAGGAAAATGGGAGAGGGAGTGGGGAGGATCTCAGAGGAGTGCTTTCTGTACACCTGCATATAATGCGTCTCCCTCCCTCACCCACCATTACTTTCCAAATTGTTGAGCTGAAAGATTTCTCTTGTTTACTTCCCTTTATGCCCCAGCCTTTAACCTTGATTCTTCCCCCCCTCCTCATCCCCCCAGCCTTCAGTGGTAATTACTGTCTTTGTTGGTCCAATTCTTTGGAATGCTCAGGAGAATGTTTACTTAGCTAAATTTACTGTTGATGGTCTATGACTTAGTAGGTGTGTGACCTTGGGGAAGTCACTTTCCCTCTCTGGAAAATGAAAGAGGTGGCCGAGATAATCCTTAATTCCAGCTCTCTTCCTTCTAGCTCTAATATACTATATGGTTCTATGATGCCTCATCCCTTCACCAATCCTCTCACTCCAGCTTTGTCTTCTCAAGAGAACTGTTTCAGGTCATTTACCAAGGCTAATTTTCTGAGTTTCTTTTAGAGGATTGTTCTCCAGAATGAAAGGGAAAAAGGTTGTTAAGGGAAAAAAGGGTCATATGAGTTGAGGCTTTTAAAACGGTAACAGGGTCAAAAATCTACCTGCAGATTGTAGGTGTCAGCAAAAGTGAAAGTGGCATGAGTATGTTGGGAAAGGATAAAACTGTAAAAATGGGATGATTATGACAAGGAAGGTCAAACAGTCCTGTTTTCCAGGCTGTGACTGTAGGATATTTTAAAAGCTCAGAGTGAGATTCCTCTCATCCTCCCAAACCCTGCCTTGCTGCAGCTGCATCCCTTCTCCAGGCACTCAATATATCATCTGGATGGGGTCTAAACTCCAGTTAATCATTCATTCAACAAACACTTTTTAAGGTACTTACTCTGTGAAAATCTGTTCTAGGCACTGAGGGGTGATAAAAAGATCAGTGCCTCCCTTGTTCTCAATTCCCAGTAAAAGAAAATTCCTTTAGAACAGCATTATCTCTGACCTTGCCCCATCCAAGCCCACCCCAACCCTTCTGACATAACTACACAAAGCTCAATAGAGAAGGATCAGTTCTCTGTTTTGGATCTCCATTGTCCACAATCTCCGGAGCAGACAGAGAGGTTTAGAAAGAACACTGAATCTTCAACCATGAGACAGTAGAGTAGCAGCTAAGTGATGTACTGGATAGAGATCTGGGTTAGGAAGTTAGGAAGAACTGGGTTCAAATCTAGCCTCAGACACTTACCTAGGTGTGTGACCCTGGGTAAGTCACTTAAGCTCTGTCTGCTTTCAGTTTTTTCAACTATAAAATGGAGATGATAATAGCACCTACCTTCCAAAGTTGTTATGAGGATCAAATGAGATATTTATAAAGTTCTTAGTACAGTACCTGGCATGCTGATGTTCAGTTGTGTCTCACTCTTGATGACCATATGGACTGTAGCACACCAATACTGTCTATGAGCTTTTCTTGGCAGAAATACTGGAGCAGTTTGCCATTTCCTTCTCCAAGGGCAAACAGAGATTAAATGACTTGCCCAGGGTCACACAGCTAGTAAGTATCGGAGGCTAGATTTGAACTCAGATCTTCCCGACTCTAGACCCAGTGCTCTATCCCCTGAGCCACCTACCTGCCCATTTGGCACATAGTAGGCACTTAATAAATGCTAAAAAGGTATTAATAATAAGACCTGGGTTCAAAATGTCATTTACTATACATGTGATCATGAACAATTTGATCACTCTATGTCTCACTTTCATTTTCTGTTAATATAGTGATAATAATACTTGTAAGACTCATCATACCACATGGTGATGGTTTCAAGGAAAACTTGGTTAAATCCCAAAGGGCAATATAGACTTGAGCTATTGCTATCAGAGTTCTTACTGAGTCACTTTCTATGTGTGAATGAGGCAGCTATGCATTACAGTGGATTGAACCTTGGGCCTGGAGTCAGGCCAGGGAGTCACTTCACTGCTGCCTGACTTGGTTTCCTCATCTGTAAAATGGGGTTAATAATAGCATAGAAATTCCAGGATTGTTCTGAGGATCAAATAGGATATTTTAAAGTGACTTTGCAGACCTTAAAGTGCTATATAAATGCTAGCTATTGTTACATAACATGGTTTTTCCTCTCCAGGAGTTTGCAATGTAGTTGAGTTAAAAAAAAAAAAAAAAGAAAAGAAATGAAAAAATAGCAGTAGGAAGAAATAAAAGCATCAGCCTGTCATAGCAGAAAAAGTTCTAAACAGGGAGACTGGAGACCTCAGTGTGACAGAGGAAGAATCACTTCCTCTCTTAACTTCTGGTCCTTAGTTTTCTTTTCTGCCAAGCTGGACTAGAGCAACCTTTTTCTGTGTGTAAGGGAGGACCCTTTGGCAGTCTGGTAAAGCCTAGGGACCCCGTTTCAGAATAATGGTTTTAAATAACTGAAGAAAATGCTAACCAGTTAGAGATTAGTAAAAACAAAGATGTCTTTTTTCTCCATCTATCTTCACGGGCCCCTAGAAATCCGCCTCTCGAGAGTTCCTGGACTGCAGGTGACCGGAACCCCTAGACTAGATAATCCTCAGGGTTCTTTGGGCTCCAGGACGCGATGGTCAATGCCAACCAGTAGCAGGGGGCAGCGAGTGCTTTAGGAGTTCCAGAGACAAAGCGATCCACCCCCGGGAGCTGGGGAGGAGGTGGGATGTGTGCTTGGGATGTTCGCGACTGGCCCAGCCCGAAAGAGAGAGAGAAAAAAAGCACCTTGAGCTCTTGGGAAGTGGGATCCCTACTTGAGTCCAGCCCCCAAGGGCTAAGACACAAGCCAATCTCTCCTAACACCCCACCCCCTTACATCCCTCGCGTTATAATTAGCACTGTTTCCTTTCTGTGCGGAGCTGTAAATCATCACCAACTATTTTTAGAGCCCGTCAAGGAGGGGCTGCTCCTCATTACTGGGTCAGCAGAAGAAAGGTTAAGGTGCATCCTCAGCCCCAGCGTCCCTGCGCTTTCACGCGGAAATGCAGACGCCCCATCCTCCCTGCCACCTGCCCATTAAAAGCGGCTCAGTTCTTAAAACAGATGACGGTTTTAAAAGCTGGAATAAAGGGTTGAAAATGGACTTAACCTCATCAAACGCATTCATATCTGATCTTCCCTCCGAGCTGGGGGGACGTCAGTAACATGAAAGGGCTCAATTTGCAGGACGTTTGGCAGCATTTCCACAAGTACCCCCACGATTTTTGCCCATCATTGCTCCGCAGAAGGAGCTGGGGGATTGTTGGGGGGTCCTCGGTGGCAAATGACTCTCTCCAATTCTTTTTTCAAGGGCTGGTGGAACTGAGGAATTGAAATCTCTCTTCTTCACCTCCAGCTGGGGGTTAACACCATCCCCCTTTCCCTGACCCCCGCAGGAATGGCATCGGGGCGGCTGATTCCTGTTCAGGGGAGAGAAGCTTAGGTTGCTCTTAACTTCCTCATAGGTGGGCAGAGATGGGGCCCTTTCTTATTTCCTGGTGGCATATATGCTGGAGTGGGCGTCTGATCAGTTGCCACGAGGCTTAGGAAGCATCAAGTTGGGATATGTGGAGAGCACTAGATCAAGACCAGCCTGACCACCCAGGACAGGAATGAGAGAGCATGGGTGTGCAGCCTGGAGCCAGGAAATCTTGGAATCCGTGCTCCAGGCTGGGCAAGGAGGACAGATGCCAATTCCATTCAATGCCTCATTTTTTTTAGCACTTATTCTGGACCTCATTTATAAAATGGGGAAGAATTTGCTTCTAGGTACAGAGACATCCCCCCCACCCAAAAAAAAACACAAAAGGAAAGGAAACCCTAAACCCAAACAGTCCCTGCCTTCAATCAGCTTATATTCTACTTGGTTGGTGGGCATGGTGTGACGTATACATGGATACATAAAATACAAGATGATGGGAGTAAAGGAGAAATTCAGACACAGTACTGTAGGACTGAGATAATATTAAACAGCTAGAGAGATCAGGGAAGGATCGCTGGAGGAGGTAGCCACTGAATTAAGACTTGAGGAAGAGATGGATTTTGTAAGGCCAAGTTGAGAAAGGAATATACTCTATGCTTTTGGGGTGGACCAGGAATGCCTGGGGGTGGGAAATCATAGAATCACAGATCTAGAGATAGTATGTTCCATATTCTTCTAGTTTTCTTGTAATATCTCTCTTTAGATTTAGGTCATGTATCCATTTTAACCTTATCTTGGTAAATGGTGTAAGATGTTGGGTCTATACCCAGTTTCTGCCATACTGCTTTCCATTTTTTCCCAACTATTTTTTTTATCAAATAATGAATTCTTATCTCAAAACCTTAAGTCTTTACACTTGTCAAATACAATGTTATTATATGTATTTGTTGCTGTAAGTTGTATATCTATTCTATTCTGCTGATCTATCTTTATATTTCTTAGCCTATACCTGATAGTTTTGACAATTACTGCCTTATAATACTGTTTAAGATCTGGTACTGCTAAACCTCTTTCCTTTTTTCACTATTTCTTTTGATACTCTTAATTTTTTGTTCTTCCAAATGAATTTTGTTATTATTTTTTCTAATTAAGTAAATTTTTTTTGTAATTTAATTGGGATGATGTTGAATATATAAATTAATTTGAGTAAAATTTTCATGATGAAACTGAGTCCCAAATAAGCTAAACAACTTGTGTGTTGAATGATTGTAAGCATCAGAGACAAGATTTGAACCTGGGTCCTCTGACTCCATAACCAATGCTTTTGTGTTATATCATGCTGAGACAGTGTCAAGTTTGGGTGATGGTCCAGTTTGGCTGGGATGGATAGTGACTGAAAGGGATGATGGAACATAAGGTTGGAGACAAAGGTTGGAGCCAGATCTGTACAACCTCTAACAGCCGGGAGATTGGGAGCTGAAATATAGAATCAGAGCTGGAAGGGGCTGTAGAGATAATTTAGTCCGCAGGGTACTCATTTTATTTTATTTTTTGCTTTTTTGGAGGGGGAAAGTAGGGCAATTGGGGTTAAGTGACTTGCCCAAGGTCATGTGGCTAGTTTTTTATGTTAAGTGTATGGGGCTGGATTTGAACTCAGGTCCTCCTGACTCCAGGGCCAATGCTCTCTATTCACTGCTCCACCTAGCCGCCCCCCAGGGTACTCATTTTAGATGAGAAGAGGCTTGGGGAGGGGTTAAATGACCCATCCAAGGTTACAGATGATGGGACATGGACCCAAGTGTCCTGGCTCCTAGACCAGTGCTCACTTTACCTACTTTGGGCACTCAGTGGCAGACATCTCACTGTGTCTGACTCTCTCTGCCTTTGTCTCTTTCTCTCCATCCCAAGGACCAAAGGAACTCAAGGATTTAAATAGTTCTTCCTCACCCCACATCCATCTCTCTCCATAGGAACCAGGCATGGTGCAGGATAAGGGTGAAAAAGCAGATCAGGAAGACCTTGGAGCCATGTCAAAGTTTGCCGGGGGCTGGGCTCCTCTTTATATATATCCTTCTTGTCCTGGTGAAATGGAAGCCAATAGCCAGCTCCTCCAGGAGGGAACTGACCCAGGGTGATAAGAAGTGTCACCTCCAACATCCAGCAGGAGGGCTGCCTTTTGCAAGAACCCAGCTCTAACAAGTCAAGACAATGAGAAAAGGTGACTAAAGTGATTCCTCTGTCTGGTTTGCGCAGTAGCAGCAGTAGCAGGTGGCCACTTGGGGGATGCCAGGCAGGGCTGTTAGATCACTGCCCTATTTCATCCCAGAGGCAGCTGCATTTCTGTGTGATCCTGAGATGTATATGGTTTGGGCTTCAGAAACCACTTTTGGATTTGAGAAAGATTCCTCCTACATCAAGAACGGATATTGTGTTGATGTGAAATCGAACCAGTAAGTTCTGAATATTGAGCTGTAGTCTCCTGGTACAGGAAGGACTACCCAGGAGTACCAATTAGTACCATTTATCTCTGAGTACTAAACTCCTGTCCGTACATCCCTGCCATAGTGTGCCAAGTGGGGCTCTAGTGGATTGAGGGAGTTAATACACTTCCCAAAGGGGCTAATTTACTCACGGGGAGTAATGGAGCTCCTTGAGGGCAGAGATAGAGGCTGCCTTCTTTGTACTTTATTCCCCACCTGGTTTGATACAGAACACTGTGTATGGCGGGAGTTAACCCCACTCCCTGCTGTGTTGGCTAAGTGTCAGTATGATATGGTAGAAAGAAGAAACCTGAAGTCTAGACCAGGCTCTGTAACTAACCCACTCTGTGACTTTGGACAAGTCACTTCTCCAGACTAAAAAATAGATTTCTGAATCTAAAAAATTGAGGGAATTGGCTAGCTCTTATCTTTTCTATGATTCTATGATACTAATATTTATATTAGGAGATTGGGGCTGAAGGGAGTGATCCTTGAATGGCTCATGTTTTGTATATCAATTTTTAAAATTTAGGATGCCTCAAATCTAATGCTGCAGAATTCTCACCAGAAGCAGCTCAGGTTTGATGAGGAGACATAGGCATAAGTAGGTCAGGGTGACTGGGGCATTGTGCTAAGAACCATAAATTCAGAGAGTATGAGGGAGATTCTTCCCTTTCACTCCATTGAATTTGTCTTAATTTCAGCTATTACTTTCACATAATGAATTATTTTTATTATTTTCACATAATGAATTACAGATTTGGTTAGAGGATTTTGCTGCTTAGCCTGAAAAGCCAAAACTTCTAGTTGTAGCTCTAGGTGGAGGGCCCCTCGAGCTATTCTTTTGAATACTTATTCCCCTCCCTGTACCATATTAAAAATATATAGAACATTTGGAGAATTCCAGGCTACAACCTGACGACTTCCTACTCTCAGGCCTTTCCAGCTTCCCCATCATTAAAAGATAAGGATTGGAAGAAGGGAGTGGTAGATTCTATATTTTATTAATATCATTTTCAGCTCTAACATTGTATGATACTAAGATTATTTTAAAGGACCTTTCACAATCCCTGGGAGAAATTTTAATCACTGTAATTCCATTCTGAAGATTAAGGAGAAATTAGGGGGAAACAACAAAGAAGCCAGATTCATCTTTCTTTTTCTTTCTTTCTTTCTTTCTTTCT
>NW_027186296.1:88672019-88693164 GCF_028583685.1 Petaurus breviceps papuanus
TCTTTCTTTCTTTCTTTCTTTCTTTCTTTCTTTCTTTCTTTCTTTCTCCCTCTGACATGGTCTCTCATCCTCAGTTTCCACATTGTAAAATGGGGATAATAATCAATCAACCTCAGAGGATTGATATAAGGGATCAAATGTGGTAGTGTATACAAAGTGTTTTTACAAAACATTATATAAATGTCATATTTATATAAAACATTATATAAACGTTACTCCTCTTCCTCTTCCTTCTCATTATTATTAGCCTGTCTTGTAAGAAAACACCACAATTGACCTAAGTTACTTCATGTTCCTTACTCTCTACTCCTGAGTGATCCTTAAGGATCAGGATCTGAAGGCTGATGGTAATGGATTAGGTATAGGGCATGCCCTCTAACTGGAAGAAAAAAGTTGAATAGTTAAAACTTGTCCTTGGTGGCCCCATTTGCCTTTCTTCTCATTTCTTCCTTTCTTGTTGTTTAGTTGTGTCTGACTCTTTGTGACCCCATTTGGGGTTTTCTTGGCAAAGATAATGGGATGGTTTGCAATTTCCTTCTCCAGCTCATTTAACAGATGAGGAATGGAGGCAAACAGCCTTAAATGACTTGCCCAGGATCACACAGCTAATAAGTATCTGAGGTCAGATTTGAACTCAGGATTCTTGATTCTAAACCTACTGTTCTATCTGCTGCACTACCTAGCTGCCCTTCTTCCTCTCACTTCCCTGGTAAAACCTGCCCACATGTTTTTAATTCACACTAGTTTAAGTGATCGATAACAGCTTAAGCCAAGTCAAATGAACAAGCATTTATTAAACACCTTCTGCTAGGCACTGTATTGACTGGGAATATAAATACAAGCAAAAAGATAGACAGTCTCTGCCCTTAAGGGTCTTCCATTGCAATGGGAGAAGGCAGTAGATAAATGGCAGTTGAACAATCAGGGTGGGGGGCATGGAGAAGGGGACCAAAGTAGTGAAGAGAGCTGAGGCATGGGGACAAAATCCAGAGAATTAAAGATGGGATGCTCTGAGCCTTTACTCAAAATGGAGTATTCCTTCTGAAAGTGTTTCTCTTTGTTTGAGACCTATACCTTCTACTAAAGGGATGATACTATAATGGTGGAATTTCAGGTACTGGGCAGCAGGAGAGGGAGATAATTGGGGGCATCAAGTTTCCTGGTGCCCTAGACTAGCCTATGGGTAAAGCTAGTATTAGTTGATTAAATTGGGCCAAAGATCCCAAAATAACAAATGGAAAATTCTACTGAAATTTCTGTTTCCTCCTTTCTAGGTGTGTTTATTTAAATGATATGGATTTCCTTTCAGTGAACAACAAATACATTTTTGTGAATATATACCTGGGATCTCTCTGGTTAAATCCATAGGCACAGTCTTAGGAATGTAACTGTGTTAGTATCTTCCTCTGTTGGGGAAAAGGCAATGGTCATTGGATTATTTTCTTCTTAGGTTACCTAAGTACTTAGCATAATAGGCATTACATGTCAGATTAACGGATGTTGTTACCACTACAGTTATTTCTTGAGAAGGACTGGAGTTACTATGTACCCCTATGGCCACTGGGGCTGTCACCTTCCCTGGTGATGGTCTCCAGGGTTGTCTTCCGTCTCAGTGAGGAAGCACTGAGTTCCAAGCTAAGTAGTAAGTCTCCTGTCACTAGAGATATTCAGGCAGAGGCTAGACAAGATGAAGTAGATTCTGGGATTAAGTAGGAAGTTGAACTTGATGAGATAGAAAAATCCCTTTGAATGCTGAGATTTTATCAGGAAGTGACAAAGCGTACAGCTGACCTCAGGCCTTGACTCTGCAAAGATAGAAAGTAGGCAAGTACCTGAATCAAATTTCTTTCCTGGCTTGGTATTGGCTTTGATCCCTTTCGATATCCAGGTTGACATAATGCTTGGGGCATCTTTCTTGGGAAGCCATTGCCCGGAATGCCTTTGTCCTTGTTCCCCAGGCTTCTGGTTGGCCCTAGATGACTCTGGAGTCCCCAGGCTCCTGCAGCCTGGGTGGGGAGCTACCTGCCAGCATATCTATAGTGCAATTAAGAAATTGCATTTTTCTCCTTCTCGATTCCTTAATTGTTATTTTTGTCCCTGCTTTAAAATTGTCCCCGGATTTCATTTTATCTTGCCCCAGCCCAGTGCGCCTGGCAGAAAAAGCCAGTTTGCTCAGCAGGAGGCAATTTCCCCAGTGTGTCCGGCGATAATTCTAACACGGCTGCTTTGTACATATAATTATAAAACCAGGGGCCACCAAAGTGCACCTATAGAGCAGAATCTTGACTGTTCTCGGCTCTGTTTTAATTATTAAGCCTTAAAGCAAAAACTAGGTTTCAAAGAAAACTTTCTGTACAGTCCTCAATAGAGTTAAAGGAGAAACATTTTAAGCTGATGAGCTGACACTTGTAGAAGCAAATATATTAAATAAATCATGATTCGTTTTGGGGGCAAAGTCTGACTTACATCAACTCTGGAAAAAAATGGAGCCTAATGAGTGACAGTTTGGTATTTTCTGTCACTTCCTGAAGTAATGGCCGCAAGCTGACATCGCTCAGTGGGTGTCTCTTACTTCTGAACAAAAGTTTTTTGGAGTGAGATAGACAAGGTAGAAATCCCAAGGTGACTGGGAGGAATGTCTAATGAGTGGAAAGACATATTTACTGGCAGTCTGTATGTAAGCTGTGACAGTTGACAGGACGTGATTGTAACAAATATAGTTGATGAAGAAAAGGCTGACAGACGGAGGGTGAAGGGGGGAGAGAGAGTCAAAAGCCCTGCATTGGCTGAACCCTGTTAATGGTAAGTTGGTAACAAAGCATGGAGTCATGAAAGGGAGCAGGGATCTTGCACTGATGTCTAAACACTGAAATGTGTAGGGTGTGCAGGTTGCTGTAATAGTCTCAGATTTGTTGACCTTTCTGCCTTCGACTTTAGAGGCTGGAGGTTTCAGGTTGCATTTGGGGCCAATAGACAGCCCTAGATCTCATGAAATAGGTGAGTGCCTTGATCTCGTAGGCCAGGATGATTAGTAGGGCTCGAGTCCTTAATTTGTACTATTCTTTATTGGAGAGCCTGTAATCGCCCAGAGTGACCCAGATCTGATTGGAACTGGGCCACACTGTAGCTAATGTGTGAGAGGGAATTAGTTCAATAAAACAATTTCAGAGATCATCAGATCAAATGAGTGCTACCCCTACCCTGTGGTCTTCCCCTATAAAACACCACACTCCCTTCCTCCATGCCCTCTTTCCTCACTGCCCCCCCTCCCCAACACAAACCAAGTTATTGGCCCTGAAAACACAGAGACAACTGGCATATTAAATGATGACGCTTTGTAACTGACTGGTCAGGGTTTCAACAATGGCTTGCCAATGAGCTCTGCACTTCTTCCCCCAGGCAAATGTCATACTGAAACGAAACACAATCTTTTTTCATCCTACATGCTGTTTTCTATGCCACAGATTATTTTATAGTTGAAAATAGGTTAACTTTTAAAAATGCACACCAGCCAATCACTTTTATCGTGAGATCATTTAGGTGAGAGAACAAGGAAAAGCAGACTCAGTCAAGGGGTAGCGAGACCTTGGCCAAGACTTTGACCTTGACATTTTTTTTTTAATGAAGGAGAGTGCAGGACAAAATTGACCTGGGCATTTCTAAAGAGTGAAAAAAGGCAAGGTATGAGAATGGCAAGAGTGAGGGGGGCTCAGATTCTGTGAACCTCATTGACCAAGGGGGTTGGGTTTTTACTATTGGCTGTCCTCTATCATCTTGAGTTTTGATTGTCCAAAGCTGATTCTTCTGAGCTCTAGACTACATTTGAGCTCTGCTCTATGATTTGGAATATGTTTCTCTTACCACTTCACTTTCACATGGGGGAAAAACCATAAGTTATCAAATTTAATGTAGTTCACCAATAAGACTGAAAGGAAAAAAAAAACTCTTTGAATACTGCTACCTGATCATAATTACTGACATTTATATGACACTTAAAGTGTATGAAATGTTTGCATACTTGATTTCAATTGGTCTTTATGGCAATTCCGTGAGATAGGTTTTTATATATTTTATCATATGACTCAGAGCCCAGAGCCTCCCAAAGGCTCTGAGTTCACATGGATAGGGTTTGATCCTGAAGGGTGACCCCAATGGGTCAATTTCTCTCTTTGGTTCATCATCTTCATTCCAGAGTTTTACCACAAGGAAATCTCCAAAATAAGGGTTAAATATACTTCCTGTTGGAGGTAACTGGTGGTTCAGTGGATAGAGCATTGGGCCTGGAGTCAGGAAGATCTGAGTTCATAGTCCAACCTCAGACACTTAACTAGCTGTGTAACCCATAGCAAGATACCTAACCTTTATTCACCTTGATACACTGGAAAAGAAAATGGCAAAACACTCCAGTATCTTTGGCTTACTATGGCACACAGGGTCTTGAAGAGTCAGATACAACCAAACAAAAACAGCTCAAGGCAAGTTTTCCCCAAATTTGAACAACAATGTCCACAACTTCCACAAAGGTATGTTATGGGTATTGTACAAGGGTAGTCTTTCTATCAATCAACAGAAAATACTTAAGATGCAAAGGACTTACAGGGGCCCACAGACAGATGCAGAACTACAAATCAGTTAAAAATCTCAACTGGCCCTGGAAAGAAACCCAACTTGGGGTTACTCTTAGATCAATCCTTTGATATTAGTTGAGCCCCCTTTCCCCTCAGAGCACTCTATAGTCTTAAGACTTATAGTACCATCCTGTGGCTCAGACTTCTTTAAGAAGGTAAACTCTTTGGGCATTGCTGAATGAACAAAGTACTTTTCTTTAGACTTGCACTATCCCAGTAACTTGCTGGCTTTGCTCTTCAAAGTAAGATGCTGCTCAGGATCCAGGTGGGTTATATACTTCTTTCTTTAAGGAGTATGATGAATAAGGCAATCTAGGGGACTGCCTAGAAGATTCATTCCTCTAAGTATTGCCCATGAAGTACTCTCTCAGGCCACATACAAGCACAGGACTATCACCTCGATATGCCTCTGCTGTAAGTTACCATAACTACTCTGGGGAAGTAGGGTTGGGTGATGGAAGAAATCCCATCCCCATCATCTTGTAGAACAAAAGAAGGCCTAAGGGACAAGACGGGTGGGGCATTCTGGGGAATAAGAGATGAAAGTACAGCTGAGCTAGCTCTCATGGTTGGCTGATTCTCAGTCAGTTGGTGACTCCTGTGATCAATCCTATCCCTCTTATGTACATATGAGGAAACTGAGTCTCAGGTAGGTAAAGTGACTTAGTAAGTATCAAATGTGGAATCTGAACCCAAGTCTAATACTCTAACAACTAGACCATACCAGAAATTAATCTAAAGCATTATCTTTACAATGGAATGAAAGAATGAGGCAGGCTGGGCAAGCTGTACTAATTCATTGCATACCAAAAAGACTCCTTCCTCAGTCCAAGAGTGAGTATATTATTCTGCTCACAACTTAATGGGCTCCATTGAGCATCTCACTTTTGTTCCTGGATTTCTTTGTCAACCGATGATTTCTGATAACTTTACCCAATATGACCTTGGTTAATTGGGAGAAAGTGAGGGGTGTTCCATTCAGTTCAACAAGAAACTATTTCTATAGAGGCTAAAATATTCTTACCAATGGGACAAGTTCTCCGGGGTAAGTGACCACATGAATTATGATGATAATATTAATAGCTCACATTTGCATATCTCTTTAAGGAATAACCAGAGCGAATGGGGCTCTATCTAGCTCTGCTTAAGGAAAGGATTTCAATTGGAATTGGGTGCTTAGGTTTGGGCGGGTGAGGGGGGGGGGGGGGGGGAAAGATGGTCCTTTCTCCTATTCATCCATACAGTGTGAAAGCAAAGGGTAGTGTGGGACAATGGAAAGAGCAGGGGATTCGGTGTTAGTCAACCTGGATTCAGGTGGGATTTACAGCTTGGCAGCCGTATCATCTTGAGCAAATCACTTCCAGTCTCAAATCCTCAGTTTCTCCATCTGCAAAATGATCACATTAGACTAGATGCTCTCTAAAGTACCTTTGACCTCAGACATTTTGTGCTTATTTTCATTTTTTCCCCTTAGTTCTATTTCAGGTTCTGTATGGTTCCAGAAATCCTGGAGAAGAGCAAAGATAAGGAAGGGAAAGGGAAGACCGATCCTGCTCTTAGCCAGCCAAAAGATACTGTTGGGTGTTTGTACTTGTTTACAAGAAGGTGGGACGCTTTGATTGCCAGAAATCAATGATCTTCGAACAGCCGCACAAATCAGCAAGGTCTTCAAGGTCAGACCTTGAGGAAGTCAAGGCTTCTTAAGTGACAGCTTAAATCAAAATGGAAAGACTCCAACCCTGACCCTGGTACCTATGTCCTTCAGTCAGTTATGGCCTAAGCTGTCTTCCTAATGATGGATTGGGCTGCCAGAGAATAGGTTTCATGGAAGTCACTTTGTACACAGAATTACCTGTAAATGTGACACAGCTGACTTGACTTCCTGCTCTTCTCCCTCTCTACTATGACACTGTTCAGGGTGGGATGGCAGAGAGTAAATGTATGAATGACTTACTGTCTAATCTTAATGACCAATGCATTCACTTCTATTGGAGGAGCCAGTGTAGTGGAAAGAGAATTGGACATTGAGTCAGGAGAGGTTCAAATCTAACCTTTGGCATTTACTACATGTGTGATCTTGTACAAGTCATTTAACTTCTCTGGGCCTTAGCTTCTTCATTTGTAAAATGGGGGCTTTGGACTCATTGCCTCCTAACTTCTTTTCCTGTTCTAAATCTATGACCCTATAATCTTCTCACAGCCTCATTTTCCCCATCTATAAAATGGGTGTGATAATACCCATCATATCTATTGGATAGAGTTAATATCAGAATCACATGAGATAATGCTTGCAAAATGCTCAGTAAGCCTTAAAACATTATGTAAATCTCAACTACTAAATAGATTGTCCTATAGGAAAAATAAACAAATAAAAACCAAAACTAGGTTTTGACCTGTTCCTCAAGCTTTCTTAGAATCTTTTTCAAGGAGATCCAACAGTTCCTCCATATAAAAATATATTCCTTGTTCCCCAACTCTTCCAAGTTTCCTACTTTGTACCTCTTTCCCATTACCTCTTTTTTTCCATCACTTCTCACACAGCCCACCTCTCTGCCTCTTCTCCCCCTCCCTCCCACCCCATGCCTGAGTCTAGTTTTGAATTAAGGGCTCTCCAGTTCTGTAATGATTAAGGACTTAAGATTAGGAGGAAGAAAAGAAAATTTCCCATCATGCCTAGTGGTCCATAATGGACTAGACACATTATGGGATTTTTCTTTTCCCTGAAGTATATTGGTTGAGAGAGGAAATAGATTTCTGTTTAAATCCTGAAAAACAACTTCTAACAATACTGGCTATGGGAGATTGGTTTTTCATCAATTATAGTATGCAGCTGGAGTGGCATTGGTGTTGATTAACTCGTCATTCATTGTGCTATCAGATATTTTAGGGGCTTATAGATGAAACAAAAGTTCAAAAATCTCCAAGGTCTAGTCCTTGGATATCCTAGACCAGCTTCAGCTGCTAGTCATTTTGGGAAGACATTGATTATTTCTGCCACTCAGTCAACCCAGAGACCTGTGTCACAGGGGACCTTTAGGATGAGATGTAAGTCAAAGGCATTACTGTGCATGAAATTCTCCACCTGCAGCCAGTTCCCAGTGTTCATCACCACAGCATGCGTCGATCCTGGTCCAGATGTACTAGGGCATGCCGAGCAGAATACTCAAGGATGAGGAGTTCCATTGGTCCTTTCTCTTCCTTTCAGAGAAGTTTCATGACTTACCCTCAGAGAAAGAGTCAATGTTTTTCCTCCATTAGAAAGGAGGCCAGAGGACCAAAGGGTTCCCTCCTGTGTCACTCCTGCTCCCTAGGGTCGATGGCCCACCTAGCCCACCCTGTTTTATTCCTGGGTTTGAGGGAAACTCTGGTTTGCTTTGAGCTCTATTCCACCCCTGTATCTGACACACCTTTCCTACACCACCCCCCTCGGTGCTGATTCCCTTGTTCAATGACCTTTCTCTCTATGCTCCAATTTGTACTGCTTTACCACAGCTCTTTTTAATCTACCAGTAACTCTAACTAGTAACACTGGGTGTCTCCCCCTCCACATACCACCTGTGCCCGCTATTTTTCCGCACGGTTCCCCCAGCCTGGCTCCTAGGTGTGAAACTATGGACTAGAAATTCTAATCCCAGTCCTACTGCCTACCAAAGGCTACCTCAGTATCTCCCTTCATGGAATGGGGGAGAAGAGTCCCAAGCTCTGTCTATGAGCAGGGACCTATTCTAGATATGGGAGTAAAATACTTTCTGTACAAAATGCTCCCAAACCTCTTCCTAATGGCACCTCTCAAGGACTTTCAAATGAGGCAGATGTTCTCAAATGACCAAAGCTGAGGCCAGTGGAGAGTTTTTTGAAGGGCTATTTATAAAGGGATTCCAGAGCTCAGAGTCTTAAGGACCAGATTTAGAGTCTTTTGCCTCCATATTCAATTTTAATGTGAAGCAAGCTATTCTCATGCTTCAATAAAATAAAATAAAATAGAGCTAGTAGAATTGTCTCTGTCCTTTCTGAGCCACAGCAGAACTTTTCTGAACGCCGAATCAATGACTTTTCCCCTTGACCTAGTGTGCCATATGCAGACAGACATTTTACAGTAACAATTATAATAGCTCGGTGGGAAATTGCAGTCTGGCTATGCAGCTGAATTCATGCCTGGCTCCAGCTTCAAACGTAGGTATCAGGGGCAAATTAGCACCGACATAAAGTTTTGGATTTTATAAAAAGTGCCAGGTTGGGAGAGGAGAGGTGTAATTGTTCCTGCGGTAGAAGGTGAAGGTTAATACTCAGGGCCTTGGCCACCTAACTCCTGCTTTCTCTTATGCTGTACAGCATGCTCTTTCAAGGCTGCCAAGCACACTGAAGCTCATTATATTTCCTGTCATAATATGACTCCATTGGAAAACCCATCAGGCCCTTTGCCTACTATTGAGAAGGAGATTTGATAAGTCAGCCACCAGTTCTGGAGTTTGGAAGGGAAGGACTAGAACCCAACCCTTCTGGGGTTTCTACCTCCCACATCCAGCCAGCCTCCTGAGAGGGTCCCCCTCATGAGGACCAGCAGCTCTGCTGGTGAGATGATCTCCATGTCCGGAAGAACATGGCAGTCTTCACAGTGTTTCTGTTAGCCTTAATTACTCACCAGGATATGGAATTTATTCCTCCCCTCTCTGGACAGTTGGCGAACTTGACTAGACTCAAAATGAGCCTCTTTGATTCCATCTGCAAAATTAGATCAGATTTGATAAAGTAAAGATGTATCCTTTGAAGTATTCCCCATCAACATAAGTGCTAAGAACACTTGAGTGAGGGAATTTTAACAGTTTTGAAAGGAGAAGCAAAAGAACTTCAATAAGGATTGCAGCTGAGGGCATGCCCAGAAGGCACGAGACTAACTGCATCTATCCTGCAGGCAATAAGCAATTGCTAAAGATTTCAGACTTTTTAAAGTTCAGAGTTCAACTGGGAGGGAAAAAACAGCCAAAAAACTTTGTTTCACTTCTGATAGGCCAGGCTCTCTGGCCTGCATCCTTTTAAAAGAGGCTGTAAGAGGCAGGGCTTGGGGGCTTGGGAGGTGTGGTCCAAAGGTCAGTGGATCTCTATGTATAATACCCTCCCAGGGCTTGTGCACTTGGGGTCCATGAACTTGGCTTGTTGTTGTTTTTAATATTTTGAGAACTGTATTCCAAACCTCTCCAGGTGAAAGACATTATTTTTCATCAAATCAAAGCAAAATGAATTTAGGTTTAGTTTAATGCTGGAAAGTCTAAGTTTATAATAACTTGGGAAGATACTTTAGTTAACAAAATATGAAACGAAAGAGAGAAAACAGTAATAACTAGAATTTTTATAGTTCTGTTTAATTTTCAAATAATAAGATCTAGCATTCTTATAGTACTTTTAAGGTTTGTAATGGTGTGTGTAACATACGTATTACCTCATTTAATCCTCACAGTTACCCTGTGAAGTGGCTACTATTATTGTCCCCGTTTAAGAGAAAAGGAAACTGAGACTGAGAAAGGTGCCCAAATTCACACAAGTAATAGTGTCTAAGGTATGATTCAATCTTCAGTTTTCCTGATTCCAAAACCAGGGTTCTTTATTTTTCTGTGCATAAAATCCTTTTTTTTTTTTTGAAGGGGAGGGCAGGGCAATTGGGGTTAAGTGACTTGCCCAAGGTCACACCGCCAGTAAGTGTTAAGTGTCTGAGGCTGGATTTGAACTCGGGTCTGCCTGACTCCAGGGCCAATGTTCTATTCACGGCTCCACCTAGCCGCCCCAAGAATCCTTTTTTAAAAATTATTTTATTCTCAACTTAAGAAATAAAAGAAGCATTTCCATAACATAGTGGAATAGAAAAAAAAAAGATGATTGCACATGAGACTGCAAATCTATTAGAACAACTTACTGTTTTTAAGATATATATTAAAATTATTATGTAACTTTTCCCCTTTTTTCTTCTCCTCTGCCCTATAGAGATGGCTACCATTAGACACAAATATGCTTATATGTATATAATATATATCATATATTATATATGTATGTGTATATATATATATGTGTGTGTGTAAAATCATTCTGTAAGTATTTCTGTTTATCAGTTCTTTTTCTGGATGCAATTCTATCTCCTATACCATCAAATCTAATCTAGAGAAAAAAAAAGTTAGTGATTGGCCAACTCTTTTTAGAGCATCATTTTTTAAGAGGGCAGCAACCAGGACTCCTCAATTGTGTTCACAAAGTCTAGAACATTGTAGGTATCCCAACATTAATTGATGAAGATCTTAAACATCAAATGACAATATTTAACATTTGTGAAGGGAATTGGCCAAGTGACCTGGGACCAGAAATGTTCTGACAACTAAGAAGAGTCTGGATACTTGGGATGTATCCTACATAATATTTCCATGATGTACTTCAAACCCAACTAATAATAGCTCACATTGGGATAGTACTCTATAATTATAAGATCATAGAATGTCAGAGTTGGGAGGAACCTCAGAGATCAACCTGTACCTGAATAAAGCTCCTCTCCATACCATACTTGATAAATGGCTTTCCAGCATTTGTTTGAAGACCTTTTGTGAGGAGGAACCCATGGCTTCAGAAGACAAACCATTATACTTTTGGATAGCTTGAATTTTTAGAGATTTTCCCCTTATAGCAATCCCTAATACAGTTATCCCTTTCACATCCTGACTTTCCAATTTTGGTTTTGATAGACCTTGGGTTGGTATAAAAAATTTAATGGGAATATTTTTGGAGTTTTGTGGAAGCTGCAGATGACACATGAAGGCCAGTAGATGACACAGAAAATGTTTAGAAACTCAGAAATGCATAAAATATATGGAGAGTATTGTATAATATCAACATATTTCATCTTTAAATATCCTAATAATTCAGACTTCTTCTCTGGTTTGAAGGGAGGGCCAAACAATTTTACTCTGATTTTCAAGATTGCTGGAGGGATGTGGGGCACTGTGCCCCTAACACTCAGGATGTGAAAGAGATAACTGTATAACTGTATGATTAAAGACTAATGAAAGACATCTTAGTATAGTGGTTAGAGAACTGGCCTGGAAGCCAGGAAGACTAATGGTCAAGTTCAGCTTCTGAAGTATACTGATTAAAGAACTCTGGGGAAATCGTTTAACCTTTCAATGCTACAGTAAGACTAAGTTACAGAGAAGTCATTATCCTACATTGGTGAAGGGAGGTTCCTCACCTGGGAATTTCCTATAGCACCAATGAAATCATAGGCCTGATCCCTATTCCTAATTGCAGAATCACTGCCTGATTTTGTTTCTTTGCACCTTTAACTCATTGCCCTTCACTCTATCCTCTAGTACTAACCAGGAAAAATCTAATGCTTCTTCCGCAGTCCTTCCAGTTCTTGAAGATGGCTATCATTCTCCAAGTCTTCTCTTTTCTAGGTTAACTATCCCCACTTCTTATGGACTGAAGGGCTTTCAGCATCATAGTAGCCTTCTTCTGGACCCTTTCCAGCTTTTCAGTGTCCTTCCTACCACAAGGCACTCAAATTGAACCCAGTTCTCTAGGTGTGGTCAGAACAGGGTGGAGTATGATGGGACACTCACCTTCCTATTCCTGGACACTGGTCCTCTACATCCCAAGATTGCATTTGACTGCCATACCTCATTTTTGACTCTTTAGCTTGAAGCCTGCTAAATCCCCCAGGACTTTTTTTCAGAAGAACTATTGTCTAGTGATTCTCGTCTTCTTATATTTGTGAAGTTTATGCTTTGAAACCAAGTGTGGGTCTCCACATTTATTCCCATTCAATTTAATTTTATTCGAGGCTCAGTTTAGTATTCTAACTTGAAATCAAATCAGAAAACACTCAGGCATATATTATTTAATTTTGTTCCCGCAAAGTACCATTGTAAGACAGGTAACACTAGCACACAGCAGGGATGCTAGCACAGGTTCACTCTTGATCTGGTCAATCAGGAAGGACAGGAAGACAGCTTTGGAGGGGTTAATAAGCTTATTTTGTTCTCAAAGAGGTTGCTGATAATGGGAGCACCAACTCCTACTGCCTTTCCCTAATCACTGTTCTTGCAGGGGCCAGCCAGAAGAGGGGGCAACTACCCCTACATCTTGATGGGGTCAATCAAAACAGGCACAGCTTGTGCAGTCTCCTAAAACCCCTCGAGCCTCAATGGGGGCTGGTTGAGGCAAACCCAGATTCCTAAAACCCCTCAAGCCTTGATGAGGGCCAATTAAGGCATGGACAACTTTCCAGCATGAGCATTGAACCCTAAGGGTTCCCTACTCACTGACCAGTGCCCACCTACTTTATAGGGCAATAGACAAAGAAGACATATTGCCAGCAATAGCTTACCAATTTATATTATCTCACTATTATATCTCACTGTGCAGTGGCAGTGGATATTCACAATTTAAACACAAATATTTATATTATTTATCATTATATAATGCTGAACAAGCATGGTGGAGATGTTTAAAAGTCATGAGCCTGGGAAACTGAGATTGTTATGGCCATGGATCCTGGGAAACTAAACTCTAAGAAAGAATAACAAAAATCCACCTTACATACACTAAAATCCACCTTACTTACAACTATCAAGGAAGGTAGTTTGATTATTGCTATGTGGGTTTTACAAGGAAGAAATCATGTCAGAGAGGTGAAGGAACCTATCCTTGGTTGCATAGTTAATAACCAGCAGCAATGGGATTTGAATTGAATTCTGATTCTAAAATGGCTCCTTTGGAATTCATAATACTATGAATTCTCTACCCTAATCCTAACCCAAATCATAGTTTTCTGGTTTTCTGCATGCGTAGATTGAATGCTTTTGTAGATTTTACTGGTGAGAATTCCAGTGAGGTCCTATGACTTTACAGGTTTTCAAGGTGTTTATGATAACCTGCGGGCTGTCTTCAAGACTATGCTTTGGAGGGAGTGTAGGTAGTGAGAAGGATTACTGTGCTTCCCAGGAGATACCATGGAATCAAATGTTGTCTGATATTTTCCAACTAACCCTTCCCCAGTCACAGTAAATCAGTCAAAATGTATTTATAAAAAAATACAATGAACTGGGCACTAAGTGCTAGGGATCCAAAGAAAGGCAACAAACAAACAAACAAAAAACCCCAGTCCCCACTCTTAAGGAGCTCAGCCTAATGGGAGAGGCAGCATGCAAGCAACTATTTACAAACAAGACAAATACTGGATAAATTGGAGATAAGTTATAGAGGGAAGTGATCAAGGATAGGGGCCAGGAAAGGCTTCTTATAGAAGGTAGGTCTTTAGCTGGGATTTGAAGGAGGGCAGGAAATCAAGATGAGGAAGAAAGGAGAGAGTTCAAGGCATGAGGGGCAGGCAATAAAAATGCAAAGAATTAAAAGATGGAAGAGAAACAGCCAGTATCTCTGGATTGCAGAATAAGAAGTGTAAGATGAAAGAAGACTGGAAAGGTAAGATGGGGGGCAGATGGAAAGGAACCCTGAGTTTACTAAATAGTCAGGTCTGAGCTTAAGAAGACTAATGTGACAAGTGAGTAGGCTTTGGCCTGCAATGGGGCTCAGTCTTGAGTCAGGAAGACCAACTGGAAGGTTACGGTCCAGGTGTGAGATGATGAAGTCTGTACCAGAGATAGGTGGTAGACACTAATTCTATGACTCAACGTCCCTTCAGCATTCCATTTTGCCTGGTCTTATTTATACACAACTGCACATTATTCTGACAGGTCATTTCATTTTTTCATGTTATAGTGTCCTCATCTTTTTCAAGTATCTTGAGGTCAAGAAATGAGACAAAACATTATCAATAACATGTATGACTAGAAAATGAGAGACACAGCAGCTGGACAGCCTGAATGTTAATACTGATTCCTGCAGAGGCATAAATAACCAAAGAAAGGATGCTAGTACATTGAGTGGATACTCTATGGAGGACTGATAGGAAGATGTGGACTAGAATTGCATAGGAGGGAGTGTGACAGGTTTGTAATCTGCTTTGGTGGAGGAACACTCAGAGGGATGAAATTTAGATACATCTAAGTATAAATAATTTAGTTTATAATAATTGAAGAAAAAATAATAAATAACTATAGATACATCTAAATATAAATAATTCTCTCCTTTCACTTTCTCCCCAAGATCATTGGTTGGCAGATAGGAAATCTTTTAGGAATTTTCTTTCCCAACAGTGCCTTAGTACAGGGCTCCATCCACAGGGTATAGCTAATCATTGTTGATGGCCACCTGGTTGACTCTATTCTTCAGTTGGTTTGGGATTTATTTTTTTCTAACTCTAAAGCTGGGACATTGCTATTCACATCACCCTGAAGTTATAGATGGAATTAGAAAACTCCATGAGACAAGCCAATGCTTCATCAGCTAATATGTTAGAATGTAAGTTTCTTTAGGGCAAAGACTTTTCATTTTTGTCCTCTTTTCCCCCTACCTAACATTACCTGGCACATCATAAAAGTTTGCATCGATTGATTGATTAATTGATGGCATATTAAATGCTTTCATGGATGCTCCCAGCATGGCTTTTACATGGATATACTTCAATCTAAACTGGTGCTTCTTAAATTTTGGGTTGAGACCTCATACGGGTCTTAGTATAGTGGTTAGAGAACTGGCCTGGAAGCCAGGAAGACTAATGGTCAAGTTCAGCTTCTGAAGTATACTGATTAAAGAACTCTAGGGAAATCGTTTAACCTTTCAATGCTACAGTAAGACTAAGTTACAGAGAAGTCATTATCCTACATTGGTGAAGGGAGGTTCCTCACCTGGGAATTTCCTATAGCACCAATGAAATCAATGAAAAATTTGGCAACAGTAAAAGGTTTCTGAACATGCAATGACCAAAAACTAATTCAAAATCAAATGAGTAATGAATCTGAGGTATTCCTGGAAGCCTTGCCCATGTACCATCCCTCAACTTCACTATTGCCTTGGTTCTGAATACAAAGCATGTGCACTTTGCACTGCTCATGCCCTTGGGTCATTCAATGCCAACAACCACTGCTGAAACTTGAAATGGGTCATGAGTGGAAAAAGTTTAAGATTTAAACCACTGAGAAACCAGATTAAGAGGGGTATGCCACTATACCTTTTAGTCACAAATGAAGTTTACCTTTCCCTACATTATCAACTGGCTTTTTACCTATGCCATTTTGTGGAGTTCTCAAGGCAGCTAGGTGATAAAGAGGATAGAGGAATCAGGCAGACCTGAGTTTAAACTCAGATTCACAAACAGTAGTTGTGTGGCCCTGGCAACCTCTCAACCTTAGTTTCCTCATCTGCAAAATGGAGGTAATAATAGCATGGACCACACAGGGTCATTGTGAAGATCATATGATTTAAAATGTGTCGAGTGCTTTGCAAACCTTAAAGTCCCCATATAAATGAGAACAAATATGATCATCTCTCATGATGTGTCTGAGTGAATGAGCCTTGGAGCATTCAGAACTCAGGTGAGGCAAATAACATCCCTGCATGGAAGAGATGGCGGAGTGTGGACTAGGGGTGATAGGTGGGAAGATGACTTTTTAGCTATTAAATAGCATCAAAGTGAAATTGGTCAAGTAATCTTCCTGTTTGGGTGGGAAGGAGGTCTGCTAAACATTATGGGATTTTTATTGGGAATGGGAAGGCATGTGCATGAAGAAAACCTTGGGCACTTCTCTTACTGCTCACTGAGAAGCCTTTCTCCTTTTTCCTTCATAGTACTGCATGGTGGAAAGAGGGCTGAATTTGGAACTAAATGACCTGGGTTTGAATCCTGACTGCTCTGTAATAGTGCTGTCCTTTTGGGGGAAACCCCAAACCAGAGACCCCCTGCACTTTTTTTTTCCTCTCCAGAAGAAGCTTTAGGCTTCTTCAGACTTCTCTGCCAATTAGGTAATTTGGTACCTGTGTGATTTCTTTGAGAGCTTAATAAAAATTGGGTGATTAGAAGACCTCAGGCAGCACTTTTTAAATAGTCATTAAACAATCATTACAGATGGAAACAGCTACAACCCGGCTGCTGGGAGAGTGTGACTTATTACGACATAATCCTTTTTCAAGTCGGAATGAATGTGTAATCAAAGCACAAAGGGGACCTGTTTCAAAGTTCTGAGCCTACCCAGGCAAACCCATAAGACATCAACCAGCCTAAATTGGTGCCCCAAATGTTCAATGAACATTGACACATAGTGCAGTGTTCTAAGTAACACACCACTTAAGTCATTTTCCCTTCCTTTTAGGGAAGAAAGACTACAGCCTTTCATGTTTCCCTGCAGCAATCTGCCTCATTGACATCCCCCAAGTTGGAAAAATGGTGTCTTCATGGCAGACTCTAACTTAACTTTTGAGGTAGTTCTTCAGAATTCTTTCCTCTCCTTGGACTTAATTGGGATAATGAATTAATAAATGGTTATTAGAGCAATTCGGTCGCTCAGGGGTGGAAAGGGTTAGGATTTGGTTGTTTTGAGCAACCTCTGTAAGGTCCTCTGCCTTACAAATAGCTAACTCTCTATCCACTTACCACAGTGTCAGAAACTCCATCGTTAGACTCATTCAGAGGCCATCTAATCCAATTCCCTCAATTTACAGAGAGGGAAACTGAGTTTCAAAGAGAGGAAAAAAACTTGTTAATGTTATATAAGTAATAAGTGGCAGAATTGGAATTTGAACCAGGTCCTCTGACTCCCAGAGTTCAGCATTCCTTCCACTGTACCACATTATATTTCTTTTTCTCTTTCTTTTTTTTCCCAAGGCAATTGGGGATTAAGTGACTTGCCCAGGGTAACAATAGCTAGTGTCAAGTATCTGAGGCTGTATTTGAACTCAGGTCCTCCTAACTCCAGGGCCAGTGCTCTATTCATTATTTCACCTAGCTGCCCCAATATTGTATTTCTTTTGATAAGTTGGAATTGAGAAGTTTGAGTTGATTATGAGAAATCAAGCATGCCCCAAAGGAACAGGATTGGGACACTATGATAAGATGGAACACATAAGGGATGATATTTCCTTTGGGATAGTTAACAGCGAATATTCATAAAAGGAATGGGGGTTTTCACCACTTCATAAGTCTGGAGAGAGAAGCAACCTCAGAAGTCATTTAGTAAAACTCTTTCTTTTTGCAGATGTGAAACTGAGGCCTAGAAAGATTAAGTAATGGGCCCAAGGTCAAATCAGTAGCAAATAGCAGAATTGAGATTTGAACTCAGGTCCTCTGACTTCAAATTCAGTGCTCTTTTCCTGAAGTACTGGCATAGGAAAGAGGGAGGAGGAGATAAAGCTCTGAGATTCTTTTAGGGCAGGCAGACTTTGTGTAGTAGGGTGCTTTCACAGTGGGAGTTTCCTCTGGGAAGCAGCATAGGGTTACAGAAGAAATATTTCCCCCCCATGAAATGATACAGCAATGAGATTCTAATTCTTGGAGCATCTGGAAAAAACAACTTCCTCTCAGATCTCTGCACCATAGAAGTGTTTGCAATGAAGAACCGAGGTAATTGAGAGTATACCCAATGGAGGTTATAATGCTTTGACATCAAAAAACAACTGGATGAATAACCAGTTGATCTGGGGAAAGATTCCATCAAGGTTAATTGGCAGCAGGAGCCAACACTTACTGATTGGCTGACTTTTCCCCTTCCCCCTTTTCAAATGATCAGTTGGCTGTTGTGTAGACCTAGCTGTAGTGAGGTTGGCAAACTTTCAGAACTAGCTACCCTTGCTCTTTTCAGTTGCTTTTCAAGTGACCACCCTTGATCCTTTTAGGGGTGATGCAGAGAATTCTGTAAGAATAATAGGAAGGGGTGGGATCTGAAGGGATACAGGGAGATACCAGCACAAAAAACATCTTCTGGACACATCCCACCAATTAAAGAGTCACTTGGGTACTTTGGTATAGTGCCAAGAGTGCTGGTCTTAGAATTGAGAGATTTGGGTTCAAGTTCCAAATAGGATTCTTGCTAGCTGCTTGACCATGGAAAAATTACCTCTCTGCACCTCAGTTTCCTTTCTTGTAAAATGGTGAGAAAAATTCTTGTGCCACCTATTTCAGAGAATTATTATGAGGAAAGTGATTTGTTTGTCTCTAAGTTATATGTCTGTCTGTGTATATATATATATATGTATGTACATATGTATCAATATGTATTGTGATTTATTATAATAACATAATAATTATTTTTGTTATTATTATATTTGTTCTCATCCTATATTCAACAGAATTTAGAAAGGATTGGTCTGAGTACCAGGGATAAGTTGCTAGTCTACTAAGTTCTTTTATGTTTGATGGTCAGCAGATTATTGCACAGGTGGATAAAATGAAAGTTTTTGATAGCTATTTTAAAATAAAGAGATGTAAGCTCATCTGTAGGTCTACTGAAAGCATCCTTGGGGAAGACAGGATGACGGAGATGGTCTGTACTACATCCTGTTCATGAATGGTTTTGACATCTTCTGTGCCTCTCTATGTTGAGAGCTTTTTGGTCTATGTAGTTTGACAAATAAAAATATTCAGTCTGGTGACATCTGTTAAAAATGTTCATGAATTGTTATGGGTCAATACAATTGAATTCTGAGGGCTTCGCAGATGTCAAGTCAGTCAACAAACCTTTATTAAGCACCTACTTTTTTTTGTTTTTCAGTAAATGCTGGGCACTAAGGATACACAGAAAGACAAAAGCAATCCTTGCCCCCGGAGAGCTGATGTTTTAACGCGGGCAGATGACATACAAACAACTATGTACATATAATTCCAGCCAGGTTTGTAAGCTATGTGATTTGCCCTCTGAGCGTCTGTGTGAATAAGCACTGCACCTGTAGACATTTATGTAGAGCTTTAAGATTTGAAAATTATTTTACATGTATTATTTTGGTTAAAATAAATACTATGAAACACGAAGTCCCTACAGGACTCAGAATTGGAGCTCTGAGTTCCTTTCCTAGACTGTAAGCTTCTGGAGGGTAGGTATTATGTCAAGTATAGGGTATAGAAGCTTTAAAGTTTATTGGGTGAACATAGCGTTGCAAATTTAAAACATGCTGATTAATTACATGTTACATGTTTTCATGGACATTCCCAGAATGGTTTTTTGTGATCTATTTGTGGTTTTAAATTAATTGAAACTAAAAGAATATTTTAAAGCCTGTTTCGTTCTAGATTATCAGCTCCTTGAAGGGAGGGACTACTGCTACCTTTCTTTGTATTCCTAGGGCTTAGTTCAGTGCCTCTTACATAGTTAAGTGCTCAGTAAATGTTTGATGGATGGATTCATTGACTTGACTTTATCATCTTTATATAAAACCTTCCACATCCCAAGATCAGAATCTTGGTCCTGACTGGGAGAACGTATGTGAACAGCCCATCATAGCCACCCAGATCATTCTCACTTTCAGCCTATCTTCCCTGGCTTTGTGACCTTTGAAGTTGTATTAGGGACATGAATCTTCACTACTGTGTCGGGGTTAGCCCTCCTCCTCGGAGTCATAGAAGTCTTCTTTTAAGAGGTACAGGAAATCCCTGGGGTACTTTGCATAGCTTGGATGAGCTAAGGAAGAGGAGGATGGGAAACATCAATGAATAAAAAGGGGGCATTAATACCTTTCCCAGCCCCAAAAAGACTCAGTGGGAGGCACACTGCTTGGATGCTAGGGAAAGAGAAGAAATGAATTGGACTGTGCCCTAATTTGGCTGGGAGTGGGAAATGAGGACTTTTGAATGAAGTAGAGAGGGATAGAGATTCTTACAGTCACTAAAGGAGACCCTTTGTGTGGAGGGAAGGGCTGTAGGACCCCAATGAAAGAACAGAACGCCTGAAATGACTCATAGGCATTCTGACCTTGAGCCTTCCTGAAAGAACTGGAAATTTTCAAATAGCTCAGAAGCTTTTGGTCCTGGCTATTTCATTTTGAAAGAGATGTAATACGGATTACACTTCCAGGGTAATCCCTCTATGGTCAAGCTGCTGGAGAGCTGGCACTGTATCTTGGGAAAGAGGGAAAACAGTGGGAAGCTTTGGCAATGGTAAAAAGGGACACGATGATGAGCAGCCAGTAGCTATGGACCATGCGCATCTTGGGGAAGGGACCTGACCTGCTATGAGACAGACCACAGCACCTGCCAAGAACAGATGACAGCAGCAGTGGAGGGATGGAGCGCTGTTGGGAGGGAGGGGGAGCCCAGTGCGATCAAGGGCCAGAGCAGTGATCGCAGGGAGAGCCACAGAGTGCTGATGGGCAGAAATAAATCCAAACTACGGCCTCATTCTGAATCACACTATAAGTCATGCAGACTGTGAAAGTGTAAAGTGTGAAAGGTCTATTTGCTCCTTTACTACTTTTTGAAAGCCTGAATTCTTTCCCCTTGTAAGGGGTAGGGGTAGGAGGGATCCAGGATAGTACTGTAAGTCTCAAGGACTGTATAGTCTCTGGGGAGGCAAATGCCCACAATTGTGGGGGGGGGAGCAGGAGGAGGGGAAAAGGTGTTTGGCAATCTAGTAACCTGAGTTATTTTTCCTTGG
>NW_027186296.1:88693264-88761510 GCF_028583685.1 Petaurus breviceps papuanus
TTTTTTTGCTTTTTGGAGGGGGGGAAGGCAGGGCAATTGGGATTAAGTGACTTGCCCAAGGTCACACAGCTAGTAAGGTTAAGTGTCTGAGGTCATATTTGAACTCAGGTCCTCCTGACTCCAGGGTTTTTGCTCTATTCACTGTGCCGCCTAGCAGCCCCTGTTTTTGTGTTCTTAATTGTTAAATAAGCCTGTTTTGTGTTTGAAATTTTGTGATCATAATAAGTGTGTATAAGGAAGGCAGATGAGCCAAAGAGGGAAGAAAGAAATCTCCAAAGTGTTCCTAGGTCTATCATACCTTTGACACAAGAGGAAGACATACATAGTCTAGTCTTAGGTAATATAACACATACTTAATAATAAAGGTATTAATACTTTCCTAACAGGCATGGATCAAGGTTCTTTTTGGTATCAGGACCAAAATCTCTCTGTGGAGGTTCATATGATTTTTATCTGGGCATCATAAAATGCTCAGATTTACTCATTATCATCATGGCCTTTCTCAAAAAAAGGGGGGGGATTTTAAAGCAAGACCATCTTCACCAAAGATACAGGTTATATTAAGTCAGTGAGAAGTTCTTTAAAACTTGTCTTTGAAGAATTTGTGGTTGAGACTTACAGCACTCATGATTGGAATATGGACTTGACATTTTATGTGTGTGTATATGTGTGTGTGTGTGTGTGTGTGTGTGTGTGTGTGTGTGTGTGAGAGAGAGAGAGAGAGACAGACAGACAGAGACAGAGAGAATAGTGCTTTGGAAAGAACACTAGTTGGAGTCCACATGTGACATTGCATAAACTGCTGCTGTGACACCTGTGATTCCTTGTGGCTATTTTCAGTTTAGTCTATCCAAATTAGCTCTTGTACTTCCTTCCTAAAGTCAGTAGTATGACAGCATGACAATATTGAAATTATCCAGCAAGGGAGTACAATATCTAAGCTGCCCACCAGGTAATAATCTAGTGCTACCAGGTCCATTGACATAAGCTAACTTTCTGAAAGTCCACAGCATCTCAACTGACCACTAGAGGGTGAATAGCCTAAAAATGCCTACGCAACTTCACTATCACAGAGCCAACAGTTAGTCAATCAACAAGTGTTTATTAAGTGCTTATTATGTGCCAGACAACTGTATTAAGTACTGAAGATACAAATAGCAAAAAGGATGACAGTATCGACCCTCTAGGAGCTTACATTTTAATGGGGAAAGACAACACATAAGGAGCTGAAAAGTGAGGGGCAAGGTACCTATGTGGTGGCATTGTTACAAAGTTCAGAGAGAAAGGTGACCAGCCTGGGAGGCTTCCCAAAATAAAGGTCTCATGAGGAGCTTAGCAATGGGAGAGTAGGGCTGAAGGGGAACAGGGATGTTTTGTAGTGATAAGACCACAGGTGCTGAGCAGAGCTCCTGAGAGAGATGGCAGCTGGTAGTGAAGTCTGGACAATCAGAAGCAGAGCCAGGAGAGAAATGAAAATTGGCTGGCTGGGGCACCTTCCCACAAATGGTGGCAGCACTAAGTTCAAACCTACAGTGGCTGGGTTTAGTGTTATTTGGGGGATAAAATGAAATATTCACAATTTGAAAAATATGAAATATATAGGACCCTATGTCTTGGCTCTCCTTGCTTTGGTCATGACCACCCACATTCACAGGACTCGAACATTCAAATATTATGATGCTAATATTTATTTAACATAGTGGAAATGGAAGGAAAAAAGTTAAGCATGTCTACAAGAATCATTTGTCTCTATCATCTGAATTTCATCTTTCTTGCCTTCCCAGATCTTTTTATTGGGGGGGGGTGAGAGGAGGGGAGAGATGATGAAAGGAATTTCTTGCAGTTCAGGAAAAAGGAATCAAAGATAAGATTATATATCCAAGACTCCAGTTCTGCATCAGAGTGCAGTAACGGAATCAACTTCACCTTGTTCACTGGACAAACAGGTTTCTTAATTAATTGTCAGATTCAGAACTCAAAGTCCTTCCTTTTGTGCAGCTCAGTCCCTGTCAAAGTTTCAGGGTCTGCATTGCCTCCACCATGCTGGTCTTTGATTACTTTGGTCACTGACCGATAGGTGTCTTAGGTTGAGCTTCAAAAGCCCTATACTCTGCCATTCTGCCCTACCTCTAGCAAGCCTGTTAGCTGTTAGTTTCCCATTGAATGGCAGCTGCCAATCACCCACAAATACCTGCATGAAAGTCAGCAAATTCAGTTCCAATGGCCCCAATGGCCTCAATTCTATGTAGAACAATTTTCTAAGAAGCAGAAGAATGTGGTGACCCACTCAGTGCTGTATGCCTAGATACGTAAATGATTCAGTACTCAAGACCCCCACCCTGGGCCTCTGATTGGCAAGAGTTCTCCATGTTCAGCTGAGACGCAGATCTGCCATTTTGTTTTCCATCATTCTTCATGCCATGCTTCCTGACACTATCTACTAAATTTAGTTGTAGGAACAGTAACTAAATCAATAGTACTGTTCTGGGAAAGGAGAAACATTCTTCCTGGCTACCATTCCTTTGTATGTATTTATTGCCTTCTCCCATCAGGATGTAAACTCCTTGAGGGAAGAGATCTTCCTGTTTTTTGTATTTGTATCCTCGATAGCACAGTGCCTAGCTCATAGTTAAATGTTTAATAATTTAAAATTTTCATTATACAGACTGTTTACCTTTCTCTACTTTATCACATAACTTTCTGTACTACAGCATGCTCACAGCAGTTTAATTTTTTTTTACTTTTTTTCTCCTAAAGAGAATCAGGACAACATTACTTCCTGGTCTATTTCCCTTTGTGAAAAGTTCAGGAGGTCTGGGGCCCCAGAGTGATGAAATAACAATGTAAAAGCATCCATAATACATAAACTTGAGTTTTGGTCTCAGGCCTGCCATCAACTAGAAGGGAGACCTTTGGTAAGTTAGGCTTTTTTCTTTTTAAATAAATATTTTGTTGAGTCTTCTTCTCCTTCCTTCTTTCTTTTTCTTTTCCTTCTCCTCATCCTCCTCTTCCTCTTTCTTCCCTCTCGTCCAATAGAACTCTCTCTTCTAACAGAGAAGTATAGCTAAAAAAATAAACCAATAAATTTGTCATATCTGCCCATGTATGACTCATTCCACACCTGTAGTCTAGCACCTTTCTCCTAAGGGAAGGAGGCATACTTCTTGTCCGGTCTCTGAAGTCAAGACTGATACCTGGTTAGAGTTCTGATATCTTTCAATGTTGTTTTCCTTTACATTATTTTGGCTATTGTGTAAATTGTCTCAGTTTCCTTATTGTCCAAATGAGACAGTTGGACTAGCTGATCTCTGAGGCCCCTTCCTGAACTTTGATTTTTGGATTGCAAATGGAAATGCGGAGGGGGAACAAGGCCACGAGGGAGAAATAGAAATAGGGCTGTCAAGGGCGGGGAGAGGAAAGCCCCAATTCCAAGAATCTTAATGACTTTCTCAGAGTTTCCTGCCAAAGGGAACCCCTATACTGGTCACTTGTTGACTCCTAGCTTAGAGGCAGCTGTAGAAAAAGAATATTCTACAAAGCAGTGAACTGGATTGAAGTGATCAAGCATTCCACTCAGGGTCCCACATGTCTCTATCAGACTTTCCTGACCCTATCCTAACTACTGCTTTAATATTCTCTCTTTATTTTCTCTGCTGGCCATAGGAAGCGATGAGGTAACAGGGCCAAGATGATTACAGACCTCTCAGAACACCTGCAAGACACAGGCACCATGCCATGGGCTTGATTGAGAGAAGGCAAGATTCATTACCAGACAGATCAGCTGACTCTCCTCCTACCCACTCCCCCTTTCCTTCCCTTAAACACCTGCAAAGGCAGGTCCCTTGGGCATGGGAACCTATTGGGCTCTTGTAATTGAGCCGGGGTGAGGTAGTTTCCAATGGAGCATGAATACTGGAAAGAGGGAGACCCTGCTTGGATGACAGGAAGTCATCTAACTGTGTTTGCATAGAGGGCTGAAGAAGGATGCCATTCCTAATGGGGTTAGCTAATCCAGATAGTAATAAGGATAGAAGAGTTAGCCATCATAATCACGGCTAATGGATTCCAGATGGAGAAATATAATTGTTGTCATTATTGTTAAAAAAAAAAAGAAAGAATCTGAGGGACCAACTTCCTTTTTACTCTCCTCCCCCCACTCTCCTCCCTCAACTCTATTACTTGGATAAGTTCCCCACAGATAAGGGGTATCTTTGTCATTTCTCTTTCCCTTTCTTCTTCTCTGGAGTCCATTCAAATGTAATAGTTTCATTAACCTTGAGACATTTCCAAATGAGTTGAAAACTCAAGCATAAACGACCAATTAATTGGTAGTATGTGTTGAATAGAGTAGGGAAGTCAGGTTCCTGCCCCTTTAAATGCCATCTTCCTTTTCAGCCATATTTCACAAATAGGTGAAAGTAGAGTGGAATATCTGATCTAAAGCAGAGAACTCTTTTTTTCCTCTTGGATGCAGCTGTTCATTTTGTTTAGGTTGTTAATTTGAACCACTCCCAGGTGCCCATTTTATATTATCTTTCTTTTAGAGAAAATAAAGTGAAACTGTCAAAGCTTCTTGGCCTAACTCATTGTCAATGACTCCCACAGTCCTATAACATACCTGAGTTTAGAAGCAAAGAATTATTTACACTCTCTCTAGAGAAAAAGAACAAACCTTAGTGTTTTCTAGGCCTTCCAGGTGAGACCCTGAGCTGCACGATAAGGTTTCATCCCAGGGAAAAGAATCCATTTCAGTTGTATTCATAAATTGCAACCCCCCTTTTTATTGATAACTTTTGTTTTCACAGTTATTTCCTGAGGTACTTCCCCCCCAACCTCCTCCCCCCCCCACCATCATCACTGAGACTCTTCTTGGAACAGAGAAAAACAATTAAGTAAAAATGCTTGACAAAACAACCATATCTGGTAGTGTATCTAACATTCCACTCCTGTAGAAACCAACCTGTTTACCAAGAGTAGAAAAGGGGTAATTCATTCTTGGTTTTCTGGAAGAAAGTTTGTTCACTGAAATTTGTCTGGGTTCAGTTTTCTTTTAGTGTTGTCTTCTATTTACCATAATGGGTCTTTGGAAATTGAGGCCAAGAGTCAAGTCAACAAGTTTTTATGAAATACTTACTGTGTTCCAGGTGCTGTTCTGAGCACCAGGGACACACACACACACACACACACACACACACACACACACACACAAACAGACAGCCCCTTCTAAAAATAGGGAGGGAGGAGCAGGAGTTATCCCTTTACCCATGCAGGGGCATGATGGCAAAAGAAGTCCAGAGAGTCAGGAGTAGGACTCAGAGAGGAATGAAAGAGTGGACATGGCTGTTCTAAGAGTCTCTTCCTTAAAATTTAGATTCTGGGAGGAAATGACCAATCAGAGAAAGAGGCTTCAGACACAGAGGGTTCTTCCAGAATGAGAACAGCAAGAGACTTGCCTGAGGTGAAAATATAGGTAGTAAGTAGCAGAGCAGGGATTAGAATTCAGGTCCCATTCTTCCTCCATTATATCACACTGCTTTCTTCCTCCAGCGTAACATCTTACAAGTCTTCCTATGTTTCTTGGCATTCTTAATATTTATGATATAACATTACATCTCATTCATATCACCATACTAAATGGCCATCTCCAGTCATCCTGATCTATATCTTGCCACTGGACCCAGATGGTTCCAGAAGAGAGAGTGAGGCTGGTGACTTTTCACAGCCCTTCCTCACTTAAATCTAATTCACTTAAAAGTCATGACATCATCTTCCTGACGTCATGGTCCTCTTCAAAAACAGAGGACAAACAACAATCGATAGTCTGTGAATAATAGTACTTGCCCCACTAGGGCAGTTCCACTGGCCAGTTCCAGTTGGGCAATGCAGCTTCCTCCTACCTTTCCCTCCCTGTCTTCCTTCCTCCCTTTCTCCCTTCTTTCCTTCTTCCTCCCTCCTCTCCCTTCCTCCTCTCCCTCTGTCCACATAAGGAATCATACCCTTACCAGCTGATGCTCTGTCCAAAGGAATATAAATTTTGATTACTGAAACCTCACAAGATATCTTGGGGTTTACCAAGTAGATTTCTTTTTGGAAGGACCATGCCTTGAACCCAAATCACTCTGACTTTCATTAATTGGCCAACAATAGGTCCCAGCTCAATTACCATTTGGTCATTGTTTGGGTGGTGATGACTCAGAGTGATTGTAAAAAGCAATTATTTCTGTTTTGGCCAAAAACCCTGAGGGTCTTCCCTTCCCAGATTTATTTTTTTATTAGTTAAAAGGAGGTATTCCTTGGTTCATTTCTTACCTACCCTTAATCACTAAATAGACATTGCCTCAAACTGAGACCTGGGAAAGATATTAGTTTAAAAAGGCCAAGGTTTCCCTCTGCATCCAGGGCCATCTCAAGTCATCCTGATCGATATATCTTGTCACTGGACCCAGATGGCTCAGGAGAGAGAGTGAGGCTGATGAATTTGCACAGCACTGCCTCACTTGAAATCCAATTTATTTGCAAGTCATAACATCGCCTTCCCAATGTCATGGTCCTCTTTGAGAACGAAGGACAAATAACATGACCACACTAAATACGCTCAGCCATTTTGGTGAGGACCCACTTTGGCTCACATCTTTGCTACCTCAAACTGTGCTGCTATGAATATTTTGGTCTATATGAATCTTTTCTGATTGAGGTCCTTGGGTTGTGTTTCTGGAAGTGGGATCATCAGGTCAAAAAGGTGTGAATAGCTTAATGTCTTTTCTCACATAGTTTCAAATTGCTTTCCAGAATGGCTGGACCAATTCACAGCTCTATCAACAGTATATTAGCATGCCTATACTCCCACTGCTTATGTAATTAGGTCATAGTTTCTGGGTTTTATTTTTAATCATCTTTGCTATTTTGATGGGTTTGAGATGAAACCTCAGAATTATCTTAAATTTATTTCTCTTGTTAATAGTGATTCAGAACTTAATATGGTGGCTGATTATTTGCATTAATTCTTCTGAAAGTATCTTTTTTCTGTCCTTTGCCAATGTATCATTTGGATGGGGATTCTGTCTCTTGCTATGCACAAATTCTTACAGGGAGTCTTGTCTCTGACTTTTATTCCTTCTAATTCTTCTGACCTTGGATGACTGTTGTCCTCCTTTGCCTCTCCACCAATGCCCACCCATGTTATATCCAGGCTCTTCTCTATTTCCACCTCTTTCCTTGACCACCCTAATATAAACTAACATTTATATAGTACTTTTTTTTTTTAAAGCAATCGGGGTTAAGTAACTTGCTCAAGGTTACACGGCCAGTTATTTCTGGGTGTGGTGCTGAGTATCTGAGCCCAGATTTGATCCCCAGGTCATCCTGACGCTGGAGCTCTGACTCACTGAGCCACCTGGCCGCCCCAATATATAGTACTTTTTTTTTTTTTGGAGGGCAATTGGGGTTAAGTGACTTGCCCAAAGTCACACAGCTAGTAATTGTGTCAAGTCTCTGTGGCTGAATTTGAACTCAGGTCCTTCTGACTCCAGGGCTGGTTCTCTGTTCACTGCACCACCTAGCTGCCCCCCAAAATTTTTAAGTTCACAAGGCATGATGTTATTTTTTCAGAGCAACCCCATAGCAAGGAATAGAAGTATTATATTATATTAATCATATTATATTATATCAAAGAGTATAAATATTATTAACTACATTTTACTACTGAAGAGTTAGAGGTTCAGGGAAAGCTAAAGCTTGACCAAGGTTACACAGCTAATAAGTGTTGGAGGTGAGAATCAAAATTGTTTCTCCTGACTTCAGGTTCGGCCTTCTTCCTACTATGCTACCGTGATTTCTTTCTCCTCTAAACTCCCATAACACTTATAGTTGGAATCATTTGTGTGGCATATTCAGAGCTTCTTAAACTATGTGTCCTAATAGTTGAGACCCACAGTTTAAGAAGCGCTGTGGAAAAAGTTTTGGAAGTCCTGAATTCTCACTTCCTATCTTGATTGTCAAGAAAGGCAAGAGGGTTAAGTGACAAGAGTATTGGGCTATGAGTTAGAAGCCTTGGATGACATTTTCATTTCTATTTATTAGCCCAAAGGTCGGGCAAATCATTTCACTTAGTTCTGAGACTCAATTTCCTCATCTATAAACTGGAGATAATAATGCCTAGTTCATAAGGCTCTTTTTTTTGGTGAGGCTCTAAAGAAATAATTTAAGTGAAAATTCTCTGTTTATAAAAAAAGAAGGAACGAAAAATGAGAGACCTGGCCATTGGGAGCTCAGTGGTCACAGCGTGTGTGGGGGCTCTGTTTGCTGCCAATCTAAGTTAGGGATTTGGTGAACCTGTTTCTGGAAGCATGTGATAACAATCATTGAAGGGCCCTTCCTTTAATTCAGAGCATGAACAGGTCTCCTTTGATTGTTTCCTTTCTGTTAACCAGGTAGGGGGGAAAAAGCCTTTTAATTGGTTGCTGAGCCAAAAATGAGAGTGCACAGGCAATGGTCCAATGGACCCATACTCTCTCTTCCCTGGTATCGAACAAGGAAGAACTGGCATAAAAGTTTGCTGCCATACTTTCCCTTCCCATGAGGGGACATGTTGCCAAGAAAGCAACTTGTCCATTGACTATTCTGCTTTTGGAAATGAACTTGGTGGGAGGAATGCTTGTAGATAACCACTTAAGTTTGAACCTATGCTACCCAGTAACTGAGGCGCAGAAGGGAGCGTGTGACCCAGTTTGTGGGAACATTTTTGTACTTTAGTTCTTACATTAGAACAGGGCTTGAGCCAATAGTATTAGAAAAGGACACAAGTAACTCTTCAGGGGCACAACTAATACCTTAAAGGGAGATAGAGCCTTCTCTGTGGATCCAACACATCAATCTTAATGTGGTTTGGGAGAGTAGCTTCAAAGTCTTACTATGGAAGGAAGAAAGGAAGGAAAGAGGGAAAGAAAAAAAGGAAGGAAGGAGGAAAGAAAGGAATGAAGGAAGGAGAGGAAGAAGTAGGGAAAGACTAAAGGAAAAGAGAGAGAGAAGAAAGGATGGAGGCACCTTGTCAGTATTAGGTTCATCTTATGTTAGTTTGAGAAACATTGGGGTGCAGTACAAGGAGTTTCTAACTCTTTTCAGTCCCCATCCCCTTTGGCTTTCAGTAATCCCTCCTATTCAATATGAAAAGAAACAAATTCTAGACTTTGCCATGCAAATGCATATAAGAAATAAAATAAAATAAATCAATTTTCATAAAGAAAACTATTAGATATACATCTTTTTTCTAATAGTACTACTTTTGGAATTTTTTCTTGTTTAAGTTTATATTTTATTCTAAATTTAACACCAAAGAAAATGGACATTTCCACCTACATACTAGAATAAGAAAAGAGAATTGTTCATTAAACTGTGGTTCTCCAAAAGCAGCATGTGATTACTTTTTTGGCCTTCCTTCTAATCTCTTCTATGTATTAAAAATGCTTTAATGACCATCTTTTCTTCCCTCTTTTTCAGTTGCCCTATCCCTAGGTCATCTCTTCATCACCCTCACCAGTCCCAAGTAAAAAAGAAAAACAAAACCCTTGCAACAAATATTCATAATCAAACAAAACAAATTCCTACATTCTAGCACCTTAGCACAGTGCCTGACATATATTAAGTCCTTAATAAATGCTTCCAGACATTTCTGGAAATATATCTTATTCTTATCCTGAGTGTATCACCTCTCTGTCAAGAAATGTGTAGTATGTATGCTTCACTTACAGAATATTTCAATATAATAATACAGATATTCACCCCATATTCTGTACACCCATCTGACAATTTTTTTGTATCTCCTTGTATGCATAGCCCAGGTTGGGAGCCCTTGGCAAAATTGATAGTGAACTAACAAACAATGGGGATTCAGGAAGAACTGGGTTCATGTACTGCTCTGACACATATTAGCTATGTGAATAAGAGCATTGACTTATACAACTTGCATTAGTGGAGGGAGTTTCCATCCTGGAAGTCCCTCTCAATGAAATGACAACTCCAGAACCCCTCCTTCCCCCCAATTTTGTTTAAAGGCTCCTATCGGCTATGTTGTCTCTCTGTCCTGGATTCTTGACCTTCTGCATACATCTGTCTATTTTGGCATCCCTTTCTCTGCTGCAGCCCATAGGCACATTGCACTATGTAAGGAAGCTAGGTATAGCATATGTACCTGGGGGATGATTCTGGAAAGACAGTCTTGGATTCCTACTTGACTTCCAGTCAGGGACACAGGGCTCATCTGGGAAAGTCAGGCATTGGCCTACCATAAGAAGATTCTGCTTCCTTTGTCCATAGCCTCCTTATAACATTACAGCGGTTTGCATGAGAGAAGAGGAATTTAGCTAAAATGTACTGTAATTAGGCTTCTCTGAATGAAATTCCTGGAAAACAAGCTTCAAATACTCTGCTGCTTGGAATTGCTTTCTGGAACAAGTTTTTGTTGTTGCTGGTTTTCTTTCCATTCCTTCAACCACACTGTTTCCCCTTTTTAAGTATCTTAGAATCATAGGATTGGAAGAGGTCATAAGAGGTCATTTAGTATATCCTTCTGACTCCAGGAGTCAGGCAGACCTGACTTTAAATTCAGCCTCAGATACTAGCTATGTGACCCTGGGTAAGTCATTTAACTGCTGTTTGTCTCAGCACCTCCCACCCAGGATTGTTGAGATGATCAAATGAGATAACATTTGTAAAAAGCTCCTGGCACATAGTAGGTTCTATGTAAATGCTTATTCCCTTCTCTTCTGCCTTCTTATACTTTATACCTCTTTTCACCCTCAGGGCTCCAGCAAGACCAGTTTATTGCGCTAACTCCATCTCAAAGGCAGGAGTGCCTTTGGACTGGCTGTCCCTCATGCCTGGAAGGAATTCCTTCCTGACCTCCTACTCTTAGAAACCCTGGGTTCCTTCAAGACTGAGCTTAAGCGTCTCCCTCTACAAATCTACATTTTCAGATTCTCCCTTGATGTGAATGTGCTCTGTCCCATTACCATCTTGGTATGTATACATAATGTACATATTATGCATATATAACATATACATTTTGTTTATATTATGTATGTTTTTATATATGCATCTTTGTATCCTCCCATTGGAAAATAATTTCTTTTAGGGTAGGCACTATTTAACTTCCTAAATGCTTGCTGATTTTACAATAACCCTGTTTTAGGAACAAATAAAGGAGAGACACAGTATCCTGAGAAAATAAACCCAACATCTAACAATGTATTTGGTAGCTAAGATTTTGAGAAATCTATGCAATCTGTGAAAAGTGTGTTGTATTTAGAGTCCAGAGGGCTAGGTTGGAATCCTGGCCCTGCTACTTCCTAACTATGTGACCTTGGCTTAGCTTCTTTACCTCTCTCTTGTGATTCTGCATCTTCATCAGCACAATGAATGCATTGGCCTCTTCTTGCTCTAAGTCTATGATGCTAAAATTTGGATTCAAGTTCTATCTGGTATACTCTTGAGCTCTGTATCTATAGACAAGTTGTTTAACCTCATAGCCTCATTGGCTTTACCTATGGGTATAATACTAATTGTGCCATCTACCTATTAGAGAGTTTCCACATCTAGAATTTCCATCAATGAAAATTTCAGGCCATGCTTTGGCACTTGAATCCCCCTACCTCCTCACTAAAATCACAGGGCTGTTGTGATAAAACCATTGTGTAAGCTCTACATACTATATAAGTGTAATTATTGATCAGTCCTCAGGGCATACCCAGCTCACACTTTTTGCAGGCCTACACCAATCATAAAGACTGACTGCTTTTAGGTTCAGCCCTAATTTACTTTGCCTGAGTTACTACAGGGACTTATGGTGACTTGGAAAACAATTCTGACCAAGAGTCATTCAGCATGCTTTGTTTCTAGAAATACATTTCCATCTGTGGATAATCAAATATTGAACCTATTAACAGTGACAAGTCCCTGAGCAGGGAGGAAGTAAGGCATTTCCCATAATCCACAGAGACAATGGGCCCTTTGACTACACCTGGGAATAGAGTTGAACCAGGCCCAGGACACAGGCAGTGGAAGACAGGAAGACAGGGATTGGATGTATTTTGGAGCAGCTGGTGAGAAAAGTGGATTGGCAGAATTGACCTAATAGGGTCTATTTTGGCAGGTATGGGGCGGGAGAGGGGAAGGTGGTGGGGATCCCATAGTATGACTTGTGATGAAAGATTCCAGATACAAGGAATATAATGACTCAGAATTATGTCTATCCACAGATGGAAATCCATGCTGACCTTTCAGTCCAGGGACTAGTGTTTTCTGTAGCACCATCTAGATTGGAACCATTGTCTCAAAGCCTAAACTTTGGGGAAGAAAGAGGAACTTTGTTTCTGGGACCAAGAGGATGAGAAGAGAGTTTGAGAGGAAGAGAATTCTACTAACTGGTAGTAGAGAAATATCTGGGCCTCATATACATATAATCTGCCTATATTTTCCCTTTTCTCCCCATAACCCTACCATAATCACAAAGCAAAGTATGTAAGATTGCCCCTCTATCATTTTACATATTCCTCCTAGGCTTTCTGGTGCCTCATAATGGCCTTTTTCCTTCATCAAGGCTGCCTTGTGTGTTCATTCTAATCTAATTCATCCATGTAAAAGTATTGAAAGTATGCTTCTGGTACATCTGTGAATTAGGACAATCTTTTTGGAAAGCAATATGGCATTTTACAATAAGAATTATAGGTTTGTTTCTAGGCCTTGACCCAGGGATCCCACTACTATGACTGGCTACACGATAGGAATGTAATTGCCAGGGAATAAAAAGAAAAAGACCTATCTATTCAAAAATATTCATAGCAGCATTATTCATAACACAAAGATGGAAACAACCCAGGTGTCTACCTAGCGGGAAGGGCTCAACATATTGTAGCAAACGATCAGAATGGAAATGACAAATCTGAAGAGCACAAACAAATGTACAGAGATGGATGTGAAGAAAACAGTCAGAACAAAATATACACCGACTATAATTATGTAAAAATATATAATGAGAATAACAGAAATAAAATCCAAAAAAATACACAGAAAAAAATGAGTTCAGCATGGGACATGGAGACAAACCAGATGTTTTTGTTGCTTTTATTAAAGTTAATATACATTTTAAAAGCCAACTCTAAATAATGGAAGTTGACACATTCCCGAAGGACTGCCTTTTTATTCTTATTTCATTCAAAAGTTTTTTGTTGTTATTGTTGTTGATGGTTATGAATAGTTAGAATGAATAAAATGGTAAGAATGTTGATGGTTAGAATGAACAAAAATAAAAATGGGGAAGAGAGGGGCAGGACTTGATTTACCTTAACCCAAGCTCCTCTAGGCTGTCTCTAGAGCCGTCTATGGGGTCTGTACTTGCCCTATGATAGATAGACTGTGCCAGGAATTGTCAGCTCACTATTTTACTAGGTTACATTTCTTACTGATGAGTCTGCCTATTACATTCTCATTGTGTTTTTGGAGCCTATAGTGTTTAATTTCCATCCATCATAACAGGGATGTGCTGGAGTCAGCTTGAACAGGCCTAAGAGAGCCAATTGTTAAATTTTCAGCATGAGCATTTATTCCTTAGAAATCGACAAATGCTACAAATCAGTATTCAATTTATTATTCTACTGTTTTCTAGACTTAAGAAAGTGTTGGAGAAAATGTTAATAATACGGATTAAACTTAAAAGTGGGTCATGAGTAATTTTTTTTCTTTTTGGAGAGCTGGTTGTTAAACATTGACCATCATACCACTGTCTGAAAATATGTTGTATAAAACTGATTATTTTCACGTTTTTTTCTTCACAATAATGAGTTTCTTGATGGCAGCATCAGTTTTTTTTTTCATTTCTTTGTATCACCTAGCCCTTTGCACAGTACCAGGAACACAGTAAGCACTTAATAAATGCTTCTTGACTGATTGCTTACAAACTGCCAAATCTCCCCAGGCCTTAATGAAACCCTTACTAGGTCCTACCATCTCTAATAACCATTGCTTTCTATCTCTTCTCCTCTTCTCAGTTAAGCCCTCTGAAAAATCCATTTACATTCAATGACCTAACTTCCTATTTTCTTACTCTAATTATGAAGTATATAGTCTGGCTTCCCACCTTATCATTTAACTGAAAATACTCTCTCCAAAATCACCACCAATTCCTTATTGACAAATCTAGTGACTCTTTTCTCAATACTCGTCCTTGACATCTCTGCAGGATAAAACACTATTAACCACATTATGCTCCTGTACACTTTATTTTCTGTAGGTTTCTGTGACACTGGTCTCCTGCTTGTCTTTCTACCTACCTGTCCACTTCTCAGTCTTCTTTGATGAGTCTTCATTTATGCCATGCCCATTAATCATGGGTGTCCCCCAAGGATCTGTTCTGGACTTTCTTCTCTTTTATCTTTATATTGTCTTACTTGGTGACCCAGTTCCCATGGGTTCGATTGTTATCTCTATATAGATGAATTTCAGATCTATCTATCTATCTATCTATCTATCTATCTATCTATCTATCTATCTACCTATCTACCTATCTATCTATCATCTATCTATCTCTGCGTAATGTTAATGGAATAGGAAGACCTTCTCTGTCCATTAATAGGTCTTTGTGACCTGCTTTGAGTTCTGGCCCAGCTCACAGCTGTGATACAGCCTGAGGCACATGGAGCCCAGTGTGGGAGGAGCTTGCCCAAATGAATAATTGAAACAGAGCAGGAGGAGAGGCAGAGCTGAGAGCAGAGGGAAGAACTTGCCTAGGGGAAACTGGTTTGTGGGGAGGCCTGACAGAAAGAATGCTTTAGATGTGGGCACTCCCTGGATTAGTGATGATTACCTTGCTAAATATTACTTCCTGGTATCCTAATAGTGATGTTCCAAATAAATAGTTTGGTTTTGCCTTTGAGGAAGAGAGTTTATTATATTTTGTGAATCTGCCCTGGACATACATGTGCATATTCATAGCAGCTGCTATGGGTATCGCATTGGCTCTATACTATCTCCCTAATTTCTCCCCTGAGATATTCCATATCATAAAATTACATTGGACATTTCAAATTGTATGTGGCATAGGCATCTTGCATTCAATATTTCCACAACACAATTCATTCCTCCTTCCTTCCCCCCACTCTCCAGTCCAGTGGTCTCCTGAATGTTTCTTTTCTTATCAAAGGCACTGCTGGTACTTCCAGTCATCCGAATTTGAAACCTTGGTGTCATCCTCAGCAACTAATTCTCACTCATCACTCATATCTTTTCATTGTTATTTTCACAACATATCTCATTTGTCTCATTCTTTCCACTCACACAGTCATCACCTTAGTTCATCCCCTCATCTCCTCTCACCTTGACTATTTCCTTGTAATCAGTCCCTCCTTGCTTCAAATCTCTCCTCACTCCAATTTATCCTCCACTCATCTGAGAAAGTGATTTTCTCAAACTTGGTTTGATGATGCCACCTCCCTCTTAAGCAAACTCTTATGGTTGCCTATTGCCTCCAGAATAAAATATAAACTCCTCTGTTTGGCATTTAAAACTCTTTGCAATCTGGCCCCTTCCTATATTTTCAGTCTTCTTACACATTATTTTATGGTTCAGCCATTTTGGCCAACTTGCTGGCCATCACACATGAAGCACCACCTCCTGTCTCTGACAGCTTTTGCACTGACCTGGTATGCTCTCCATTCTCATTTCCATCTCTTAGAACCCCTGGCTTTCTTCAAGACTTAGCTCAAATGCTACTTTCTTCAGGATGCCATTTCTAGTTCTTTCTGCTCCCCCGCCAAGCCATAGTTGCACCTTCTTTAAGGTCACCTATTTTTATATACCTTTTTTTTATGTACACGTCTTCCCTATTAGAAGAAAAACTTGAGAGAGTTTTCATTTTCTGTTTGTATCCTGGGGATTTAGACTAGTGTTTGGAGCATATTAAGTGCTTAATACGTGATTGATTGTGATTTTCTCTTTCTTCCTCCTGGGATACTATTTCTTTACCTATCTCTTCCTTATATAGCAGAGAAATGGATCCCAAGTCATAGTATCATCAAATCTTTAGAGTTGGAAGAGATCCTAGAAATTTATCTAGTCCAAACCCATCATTTTCAAAATTAGGAAACCAAGGTCCACAGAGGGAAATTTCCTTGTCCAAGGTCACCTAACTAGTTAGCAATAGAACTTGGACTAGCCCTTATGTCTTCTGACCCAGATTCTTTCAAACACAGCATGGACATAACATTTTCAAATAGAGTTTGTGATGCTGTCCCCTAAAAAAAATGATATGGTATGCTGTAGTACATATCTAACTGTTATTCTGATTGGCACAGAGAGCCATATTTTGGGAAGCTCAGGAGTAGTGGAGCTGGCAGAGATGCCCTTGGTATACTGGGGTTTATGTTAGTTCAGAGAAAAGCAACCAAAATTGGCAATATGGTACCATGGAAAGAAATACTGGAACAGAAGTGAAGCGATCTAGGTTCCAGTCCCAGCTCCTAAACAAACTGACCCTATGCCCTTGCAGAAGTCACACAGCTGCTCAAAGCCTCAGTTTCTTCATCTGTAAAATGTTAATGATGATGCCTGGCCTACTTACTTTATAGGCTCATGAAGATTTTATGAAAGGGCTTTGAAAAGTATAAAGGCAGAGGGTGAATTTAGATAACTTTTAGTGCCTCTTCCAGTTCTCACATTCCATAAGTCATTCAAATAATGGAAAATGGGTCCTTGGAAGAAAGGTGAAAGAACCAAGGCTGGGGAATTGATACTTGATCAAAAGGATTAAGAAATGAGATGAAATCACACCATCTGAAGAGAAGCTTTGGTTAGACTTTAAGAACAATTTCTAGTCTCTTGAGAGTGATTTGACATTGGGATAGGTAGCCAAGGTAAGCTGTAGAATCTCTCTCCTGAGTTGGTTTAACATTGGATACATGATAATCCTTTGTCCTAGATAGTCTAAATGGAGAAAAGTGGTTAGACCAGATTTTTTAAAAATTATTTTTATAAACATTTATTATCTCTCCCTCTCATTGCTCCAGCTACCACAGAACAATACCCACTCATCCCCCAACTACCTCACAATAAATACACAGTCTAGCAAAACAAATTCCCACACTAGCCGCATCCACATATTCATCAGACCAGATGATTTTTGAGGCTCACCAAACTCATCTTCAAGGAGTGGTTTCTTCATGCAGGGTTGGTAAGACATTTGGCTGGATACATCAAGATCATGATGCTTCAGATCCCATTCTGTCCTTTTTAGCTTTTAGGTTCATACTCCCTTTCCAATTAGGATCTCTCTCTCTTTTCTCATTGCTTTTGCTTTGGTGACCAAACTCTTAACACGTGAATGTGGCTGGGCTGAAGGAGATGAGCTTTTTTTTTTTTTTAAGTTTCTAGGAGTTTTCCCTTGAGAGCTACACATTTCAATTATATTTTGCATTCTAACTGCCGGGAGATAGGAACCATCATCCTTATAGAATTCCTTGATCCCAGGCAGAGTTTTAATGGTGCTGCTGTAGCAAGGAATGAAAAGACCCTTCTTTTAAAAATCCATATTTGTTTTTCTGTCTCCCCCTCAAGCCCTTCCACCCACTTCTATTACCACATACAATTTTTGAACCTGTAGGCAGTATCCTGTAGGATCCACTTTAAGGTTCTTGTAATTGTATCTGGGAAGAATGTGTTAACAAGGTAGAGCTGGGAGCTTCTCTGGTTTAGGACAAAAATGGGACTTTAGGCTAGAAATCAATAATGTTTTTGTGAAAGCAGGCTGTAAGCCTGCAAATCTTTCATGCCCAAAGACCCCATGGTCTTCAGTGCCTGAACTGTTTCTCGGTGTTGTATTCTGTTCTGTTGTGGTTTAAGAGAAGCAGAATGATTTGGGTGGGATTTGGCATCTGGTGCTGAGCAGGAAATGCTTTGACCTGAATTTGACTGGGTCATAAACTCTCCCAATACCACCTTCCCCTTTGCCCTTCTTCTGGTCATTTTAAGGAACGCACCACCAATCACACAAAGCTAGTAGCTTGAAGTACCTGGCTCCTGGGAGAGTACCTGGTAGAGTCTAAGGAAGCAGTACTTACCCACTCACCTAAGGGCAGTGGCAATATGAGGCACAAGATGGATTTTGGAAGTTGTGTAGTATAGAGAAGAGAATATCAAAGGTAGAGTCAGAAGACAGGAGTTTGAATCCTGGCTGTTAATATCAGTGTGACATTGGAGCAAGTCTCATTCTCCGAACTCTGGTTTTTTCATTTGTAGAATCAACTAGATTAGATTACCTAGATCCTTTCCACTCCAAATCCTATGATATCCACATGTACTGAGTCACTTTAAATCCCTGTGATTCCCTTAGGTTATATTGCAATGAAATTGTTGGACGGGACTCAAAGGATCATGGCTCTTGTGCCTGTGAGTTTCTTGCCCTTTTCTTTCTCATGCTCATAGTCATTGATCAATAGTTTAGTTTAGGACTTGGCATTCTTGTTCATTTTCTCTGAGCAGGACATACTCTGGGGTCAACATATTCTTTTGTGGGCAAGTAGTCTGCAAGGGTGTGTTAGCAGCAGGTTTGTGAGGGTTACAGATTCTCACCTGAAGCTAAACAATATAAGGTCCTACATTTACTTCTGAATTAAGCAAGAGTATAACAGAGGACACTTATTAGCTGTGTGACCCTCGGCAAGTCATGTAACCCTATTTGCCTCATTTCCTCATCTATAAAAAGGGGATACACTGGAGAAGGAAATGGCAAATCAGGCCAGTATCTTTGACTAGAAAACCAGTCCATAGGGTCACAAAGAGTCAGATATAACCAAACAACTGAACAACAACAATAATGGAAGAACCACCCACAGTGATAGAGGAGTGGAAAAGTTGGATGTGTTTGTAGAGTGGCAGGAGATTTCAGGTGCCATATTTGGTTGAGTCTCCATATTTGGGACAATGAAGCCTTATTGTGTAGTGGAAAGGAGACCAGTCTTGGAGTTGGAAGATCTAGGTTCAAGTCCCAACCCTCCCTTCTTTGGCAAATCACAACCTCTTTGAGTGTCAATTTCCTCATCTCTAGAATTGGGATAACACTTGTCTTATCTACCTCTCAAAGTTATTAGAAGTTTTAAACGAGGCAATGTGCAAGGTACTATCTAAAACCAGGATGTTATTTTGAAGAAGCACACAATCCAGTTAGCATTTAATATTGCCACCATCCACCAAAGCATGAATCGTGTGGCTAGAGGTCACTATGGCCCTGTACAGCTATTCTACATTAGCTCGGTAATGGAAGCTATCCTGGATCATACAGTCTAGGCTCTGAATAGGGCCTAGGATGAGTCAGGACCACAAGTGAACAGGGTTTATGGTACAGATTAAACTAACCCCTGCTCTAGAAACAGGAGAAAAAAATAGGGTCACAGGAGTCTTCCCAGGTTTGTTGCTCTGTCAGTCAAGATGGCAGAGCAGTAAGCTATAACTTGGATTTGGGTGATACTGATTTGATTAACTGGAAAAGACAATAGGTGGGAAGAAGTGTTGGGGACAAAACCAGAGTCAAAAAGCATAGATTCAAGGGGAGATTCCAAGATGGTGGCTTGGTGAGGGCCAAGGTCTGGATTTTTGGCTGGAAAAGTCTAGAGACAGGAGGGACTTGTTATTATGGCTTATTTCATTCTTTGTCCTGGTATCCCCATCAGCTATCACTGTACCTGGCACATAGTGCCCTGTTTAGTAAATGCTTGTCAATTAATTGATTAGCAAGTCAGGGACCAGATAAGGAAGATAAAAGAAGGAAAATATAATCCACTCAAATTTTATGCACAGCTGTCTGTGGACGGGCCCTGCACCTAAACCTTACCCAAACCCCCATCAGCTAAGGGACACCTTCTACCATAACTGCTTTTATTAGCCTCTATGGTAACTAGGAATGGCAAGGAGAGCTCTCTATGTGTTACACCTGCATGGAACTTACTGGGTACACATTTTGCCCTGCTATCATCTGGGATATGCTGGAGCCAGCTCTAACAGGCTTTTAAGAATCAACAGTTACATTTTTAGTATTGAACTTGAATACCTCAGAAATCAGGAATTACTACACATCAACCATTGATTGATCATTTGTTGACTTTCTGGGCTTAACACAGTGTTAATAATGCAGATTAAACCTAAAAGCATGTGTGAATGCACTTTCCCCCTGTATTACTCTATAAACATTCCTTAAGCTTGGCAGGAATAAGTGCAGCAGAAGGCTCAGGGAATGAAGTTATCACCCAAAGGAGACCTGGTGATTGTAGGCTAATAATAATGATAACATCATCATCATCAACAACAGCAACACTATCATCGACAATATAATCATCAAAGCATTGCCAGCTTCACCAACATCATCATAATCATCATCATCATCATCATTAACAACAACACTTTAATTAACACTACCATCATCAACAACATTGTCCACTTCACCAACATCATCATCATCAACAACAATAATATCAACAACATAATCATCACTACCAACACCATCATCATTAGCAACAACATCAATGGTCAACAAAATTTGCAAAGTGCTTTACAGCCCTTATCTCATTTGAGCCTCACAACATCCTTGCTATCCACTCATTTTGTCTTTGTAAGCTGCCAAGCAAACATCTTTACAATGAGGCCCTTTGACTATCTCTCTCTCTTCCCTAATGAATCTTATTTGCTCTGGTCAGACTAGTTTCTTCCCCCTGTCCTCCCAACACAACCTCCATGAATTTGTTCCAGTATGGCAAGGAGACTTGATGCCATGACAAATAAGGAACTGTTGAAGGAACCAGGGATATTTAGCCTGGAGGAGAGAAAATGAAAGTGAGGCTAACGTAGACTTCTTCACAAATCCCACTTCCACATAACAGTGGGATTAACCTTCTGTGGAATGGTGGAGCTCAGGCTGATGCTCAAGGAAGGCCAATTTGGGGTCAAAATCAGGAAGAACCTATTCATAGCTATAGATGTTTCAAATTGGAATGGACTGATTTGAAGGGAATAAACTCCCTTCTACTGGAATAATCAGAGCCGCCATTTATATTGCATTTTAAGGTCTGCTAAGAGTGTTAACTATGTTATCCCTTTTAATCTCCACAACAACCCCATGAGTGTACTTTAGATATTCTTATCCCCATTTTACAGATGAGGAAATTGAGGCTTAAAACAGTTAGGTAGTTTTCCCAGAAACAGGACTTGAGCTGCATGTCTCCTTTGACTCGAAGTCTTGTACTTTTTCTACTACTTTTTTTTTTTCACAAATGTTTAAGCAGTGATCAAAAATCTCCCTGTTGGAGATACTATAGAAGAGATTCCTACATAGTTAGATTGTGATCTCTAAGGTCTCTTAGAGTCCATTATTATATGTTGTTGCCTAATCCGTCTTAGAGATGAAGAAATGGAGGTTCATGGAGAGGAAATGGCTTTTCCAAGGTCACCTTGGAAATTCCTGGTAGAGCCAAGAGTAAGATTGACTTCTTGATTGCTTTCCCCCTATACTTCCCAGAGGGAAAACATCTTAACTTTTGTCTCAAGCTAAAAGATATTCTAGGAGACAAGAAACTACCAACATATCAAGGAGTTTTGAGGTATTTGCACCCAGGGGTGGTCTCTGGGATGGCAAGAATTTCAGATAAGATGTAGCATTTTTTTGTAAGGGAGGAAATTATAACATGTTCCAGTCACCCTGGACTCTTTTAAATCTTTGGATGATATAGCTAATTTCAAGTTTATGGCCATTGAGTCAGTTGGTTTGGGCTAAACTTACTTTGGCTACCTCAGGGACTGATTTTAAATTGATTATCTATGTGGTTGGTTTTATGATGTCATGGACATCATATCTTCCTATCAAGTATGAGAAATCTTTCCCACCTATTCAATTTCAGCCTGAACTAATCAGACTCCTTCTATTGGTGATATGGGTGGTCTCTCTAAATCACGTTACCGTGTTGAACGCATCAAATGGATTGATTTAATAGAATAGGCAAAATGGGTTAGGTGAGTTCTGCACTGTATACAGAAACAGCCCAAGATAGCAAGCACAGTGTCCACATCCTAGTAAGCCACCTTGGCAGAGAGGCTAAACTGGGTTGAAGATAATTGATGGGCCGCAAACCCATCAGTGAAGTAGGGAAGCAAGCATAGAAAGACTTTCTTGGATGGAATGCACAGATGAGAAAAACTTGTTCCAACTGCCATGAAGGTGGCAGAAGCAGGCACTTAGAGCTTGGTCAGACATTGAAAACAACATCCACTTTATCCTGGGCCATCACTGGCCTTCCTGACTTTTGTCTTGCCTTTGGACTTCAGTGGCTCTGGAAGGGAGTGAGTCTGACAACTTCGCACAACTCTGCCTCACTTAAATCCAAATTATGCGCGAGTCAAATTATGCATGAGGTCATCATTTTCTCCTGGAAAATGAAGGATGAACAATAACAACAACTGATATCATTCATTTCAGCATTGGTGGTGATTTTTTTTGTTTATTTTTATCCTATATCTGAGGTGACATAGGGCTTATATGTAACCTGTATCTCTGACATGGTCTTCCCTGCAGCAAGCAGGTAACAATGCAGTTCTGTTTTCCTGATCTGTAGGGCAATGTTCTAACATCCATTGGAAAGGAAACTTGAAGGGAGAGGAGTTGGGGTACGTTGAGATAATCACCAAGTTGATTCCCGGGCTGAGCCAAGGAAAAAAATAATTTTGAAATCTGAATGGAAAGGGGATATTTTTGTGAAATTCCTGAAACAAAGTCCACAATGTTAGAAAGTAATTAGCCTGTACATTTATGTTCTCTTCCCAGAGACAGTGGAACAGAGAGAAAAAATGTGCTATTCTTATTCCTTCTCGATGGGAGTCACATTCCAATCAGGCATGCAGATGGAAAATCATCCTATGCCCTATAGACAGTAGACCAAATGTTCCATGTCTGGCTTAGGAATTTGTTTCTTTCTTGTTTCTATTTCTGTCTTGGCTAACGATTTGTGTGAATTTTATCAGACAGTGGTTGACCTCTTTGTCTCAGTTTATTCATCTGTAAGATGGGGATATAGCTAACCCCAGACAGGAAAGGGCTTTGTTTTGTCTCAAATTACCTGGAAAAGTGGACCAGTAGAAAAAGTGCATGGGTGGGAGTCAAGAAACCTGGGTTCTAACTGGCTCTGTCAGCAATGAGGTATTTGCCCAGAACAAGTACTTTTCTGTCCTTCATTGTCCTTATTTATAAAATGGGGATAATAACCATCAAGGTATAGTCAAATGAGGCAACAAACCTGGGTTCAAGTCCTGGCACTATCACTTACTAGGTAGTTTCAAACTGTCACTTTATGTTTGTAAGTTGTCCAGTAGGGATTTTCTTAAGTGAGATAATATTTGGAAAGTACTTAGCATGGTTTCTGGCCACTGCGCGCCTTGTATAAATGCTTTTTTCCTTCTCCCTCCTTCTATCCTTCTCTTCCCATCATGATGTGAGGTTTGAAGGAGACGATATATTTGAAAGCACTTCATAACATTTTATAAATGTGAATCATAAAAATTCGTAGTATGACTACTGACCGCCGTATTGAGCTATGTGAGGTCAAATGAAAAAAGAAATGTGATAGAATTTGGGAAAGTATGGTGCTTTTCTGAGGTTAAAGCTCAATCATTTTTATTACTACTAATAATAAGACATTCTGCTAAAGCATCAGAGGCAAATTTGGTGTAGCATAGAGCTAACCTTGGCAGCAGGAATACTTGGGATCTAGTCCTGCCTCCTGGCAGCATGATATTGGGCAAAGTAATTTAAATCAGCAAACACTACCAATCAGTACTTGATTTACTGTTTGGCTGATTGTCTAGACTTGAGAAAGTGATGGAGAAATTGTTAATAATGCAGATTACAGTTGAAAGTGTGTCACGGATGCCTTCCTTCCCCCCTCCAGCTGGTTGTCAACTATTTCCCAGAACACCCCTGCCTATAGCAGTGAAATCACAGGTTCACAGGTCCAGGTCCAGGGCCTGTCCCTGCAGGATCCCAAATAAAAGTTCCTAAAAGACATGTCTGTGCAAAAGGATTTTTTTTTAACTGCTTATGAGTTGCAGGTTCATTTGAAAATGGAAGTTTTGTGGATTTGTTTATTTTTTGTTATTTATTTTTTAATTTAGCATTTGCAGATGTTTTATGGTCATTTTACTCTGTTAAACAAATATCAATATTGCTTCCTAGAACCCTGAACTCTGGATAGACTGATTTGTTTACATTAGACATACACACACACACATATATATGGTATTTGGTGAGCTTCAGAGGGGAAAGAACCATTTCAATGGATCCAAGAGGAGCCATGGGAGGGGAAAAATAGCAGGAATTATTCTCATTACCCTCCCTCCTTCCCTCCTCTTCCTTTCTTGCTTCCTTCTTTCCTCCCTCTCTTTCTCCCTCCTTTCTTTTTCCTCTTTTCCTCTGTCTCCCTTTCTTCCTCCCTCATTCCTTTCCTTCCTCCCCTCCTTTCTCCTCTTTTTCTCCTTCTTTCCCTCCCTCCCTTATTCCTTTCCTTCCTTCTCTCCTTCTCTCCTCCCTTCTTGCCTTCCTCCCTTTTTTTTTGTTCTCTTTCTTTCCCATATGAAGACCACTCCAGCTTGTATAACAGGGCATGAGCTAGAGATGAATTAATCATGGCATATTGCAAAGAAACAAAGTACCTGATGTTCATTTCCCAATCAGTCAAGTATCTCAGGGACCAGGGGCCCCTTGGTGATGAGGAAATTAAATATTCCATCCTGGTTGGGTCTATGGTGAGTCAGGGTGAAAAGGCATAACGATGGGGCATGTCTATGATCATCCGGCCTGTAGCAATCATCAAATTCTGGGACTGAATGGAGAAAAAACCTGGAGATGAGCAAGGAGCCACACGCACTAGCTGATTCTCTGTGTAACCTAAGCTCCCAGCTACATCTGGGCACCTCATGTTCTTTCTTGTACCTTGGAGAAAGAAAAAAAAAACACTACCTTGTTGAAAGATGAGCTAAGCCCTGTGAATCAAGCTGGAAGAAGAGACAGATGATTAGTATGTTTAGATAACGGGTGTCTCCTCTAGGAAACTCACTCAGGAGAAAGCAGATGAGCTAGAGAGACCAGACATTTGTATACCTAGGGATTGGCAGCTTTCTAAAGTGACCGGCCAAGATTGCTTTTATCCACTACCTTGCAAATAGCGAGTGGAGATGAGGGGAAATTCAAGCACCCTGGATTAGGAACAGATGGTTGAAGGGATATGGGTGACACAGTTGGCTTGTCCTTCCACCCTAAGCACAGGTACTGCCAAAAAGAATCTTAAATGGCACCTTTTGTGGCACATGCCAAAGTTTGCCAGTCACTAGGCAGTGACAGAATAATGGTCATCTCTAAAATCTGTGATTTTGTCAATGTTAGCAGCTTCCTGAGGGGAACTTTCCCTACCACAGAGGCAGCTGGAAGTACAGTAGATAGAGCACTGGGCCGACATCAGGAAGACTGAGTTCAAATCCCACCTTAGACACTTACTGGCTTTGTGACCCTAGTCAAGTCACAACTTCTATTTAGCTTAGTTTTGTCAACTGTAAAATGAGGGTAACAATAGCACTTCTCGGGGTTGTTGTGAGGATGAAATGAGATAATATATGTACAGTGTCTTCAGTAGGTGCCTTATAAATGCTTATTCCCTTCCCCTTCCCTACCAGTGAAGATTGACTCCTTCTTTGTAATTCTAGAGGGTTGGCCTAGAGTTAAGAAGACCTGAGTTCAAATTCTACCTCTGACACATATTGGATGTGTGATTTTGGTTGTCATTAAAATTCTAGGCAATAATAATAGTAGTCATAGGAATAAGGATAGGAACTGGACTTGTGATTTCATTGCTCTAGGGAGTTCTCAGGTGAGGAAATTCACTTTACCAATCCAAGTTGGAACTTTCTCTGCAGCTTATATTCTTAGAGAATTGTTTGGAGCACTGAGTAACATGCCCATAGTCACACAGCCAGCATTTATCAGGGGATACTTGAACCCAGGTTTTCTGGCTTCAAAGCTTGCTCTTCACCTATAAGAACATATATTTTTAAAAAAATAACACTTTATAATTTACAAAACACCTTCCTCCAGACATCCCTGTGAGTTAGTTAAGCAGCCCATGTATTATGATCCCTAATTTTACAGATGAGAAAGCTAAAGTCCAGAGTTGTGGTCTCTGGGAGTCAGCAGGGGAGGTAAATTTGGCTGGCTAGCCATAAAAGAAGGTAACAGTTGTGTAACACAGATTATTTACTGATGGCTTGTACCTTTCCCTTCATAGTGGCTGACACCATTAACTACTGCCCCAGAACAGCAATGAAGACAAGGCAACTGGGGCTTTGCCTTCTAAATCCTGTATTTAGAGGACCCTGGAGGTGACTTTAGATGATATTTGACAGTCTTTGCAGTCCTTCAAAAATGGAGAAACAACACTGTTTAACATCTACAGTTATCCCTTCTACATCTCAGGGGGTTAAGGGCATGACGCCCGCACAATCTGGAAAATCTGGGTAAAATTTTTTGGCCCTCCTTTTGTCCCAAAGAAGAAGTCTGAATTTTTTCTTTTTCTTTTATGGGGTGTTTACAGTACCTTATTGTAAAATTTGGGTTAAGTATTTGGTCATAGGCTCTGTGTCACCTGCTGGCCTTCCCCATGTCTTCTGGGGCTTCTGCAAAGCTCCAAAAAAATTTCCGTTTAATTTCTTATGCCAACCCGAGATATATTGAAACCATGATAGGGAAAGTCATGATGTGCTAACTGGAGTTAGCAACACTAATTAGTTAAAACAGGAAGCTACTCTGTTGCCTGGGGTTATAGAGGAATGTGGTCACAGTTTTAAAGCTGGAAGTAGTCTTAAAGGCTGATGAATTCAACCTAGTCTCTGCCCTATCATGCTCTCCCCTTCTCAAGGGAGCATAAGTTTCATGCTACCTGTCCCGTTGGACTAGCCCTTCAGGCAAAAATTCTTCCTTAAAGACCTTTGCCCCTGGAGAATAAAATCCTATTTTATTCTCCATTTCATGATTTATGCCAATCTTCTGGGTTTTATCGAAGTGTTGAACTCTTTGACTTCACCATGACTTTCTGGTTACTTTCCCATATCTTAGTTTAGGTCAAGGGTGGGGAACCTTCGACCTTGAGGTTACATATAGCCTTCTAGGTCCTTGGGTGTGGCCTTTTGACTGAGTCCAAGTTTTACAGTTCTATGAAGTTTGAATTCAGTCAAAGGGTTACCCTTAAGGACCTAAAGGACTACATGTGGCCTTTAAGTTATATTTTTTCCTCTCCCCAAGGTATATTCTATTTCTTAAATTGGCATAGGCTTTGCCATTTTTAACAATCTGGTAGGTATTTCTTGGGACACCAAAGTTACTTTGATTTACATTTCTCTAATTATTAGTAATTTGGATTTTTTTGCGTATTTGTTAAAAGATTGGGTTTCTTCCATTTAAAACTGTCTATTCATATTATTTGACCAGTTATCTATTGAGGAATGCTTCTTATTCTTATACATTTATATCAGTTCCTTATACATATTAGAAACTAAGCCATTATCAGAGAAATCTACTAGAAAGATTTTCCCCTCAAATGACTTGTTTTTCTTTTAAATATTTACTGGTTTTCTGTGTCCAAAAATAATTTTAGGTAATCAAAACTCTCTTTTTTATCCTATTTTACCCTCTTTATCTCTCATTTAGTCATGAACATTTCTTATATTCATAGTCGCCAAAGGTATTTACTTCCTTGCTCCTCTAATGTGTTAACTACATGGTATCCTATATGAGATATTAGTCTCTCATGTGTTTTCCAGAGAACAAAATGGATCCAGTGGAATGTAATATCTGTAAGAGTAGAACCTGATTTTATTTTTTTTATCCCCAGTGATAAAATAGTGTAAACAGTAAGTGTACTAGTAAGCATTTAATACTTGTTCCATTGAATTTTCTTCTTAACTATTATTTAGCTTGTTGCAACATTATTAGATCACAAAAATTTATTGAAAATCTAAGGCAATTGTGAAGACCCCAAATGACTTAGTCTAATTTAGGTAGGTCGGTTTCCTGATGATATGCTTACCTAGATACACGAGTTTATGGATTATTGCCAGGATGTGGGAGATTATCTTCTCCATTCTGCCCCATGCAAGCTTCTTGAGGGCAGGTATTTTGTTTTGTGCTTGCTATAAGGGACCCTGCATAACACAGGTAGGGAGGCAGTAGAATCCAAGTTCCTACCCGTATGTTTATATGCAATGGTGATGGATGGAGAAGTGGCTTCTAGAGAACTTTGAGTGGCAGCTCTTGTTGGCCAATGTCATTCTGTAGAATTCAGGTTGACAATATCAAGCTCCAACCTGAGAAGAAGAATGTGGATGGGGAGATAAAGTCAGAGGCAGATTTACTGTGGCTGGAAGAGAACAAGGAAGTGTAGTGTCATGGAAAGAAGACTGAACTTGGACTGAGATCTTTCTTGTCCACTTATGAGCTATATATGATTTGGGGTAGGTCGTTTCCCTCTCTGAGCCTTGGCCTTCTCATCTGTATAGTGGGATAGCAATACCTGAATTACCTACATCAAAGAATAACGAGGATCAACAAGAATAATGTCATGTAGATGTCTTTGTAAACCTTAAAACAATCTACAGTCCCCCCCCCCAATTTCCTTGGGTTTTAAGCTCTCATAGTTTTAATAACTTTAAGTTTTAATAGCTTAAACCCACACAAAGACTTTTTTGGGTAAACTATTAATAAAGTTTAAGAACCTACATAAACTATGAACTATTTAATATTTTGATATTTTTCTTGTATTTAACTCTCTTCCCCTCTTTTCGGCATTCACTTATATTGCTTCATAGTAAATCACCTTTAAATACCTAAGAATCTGGCAGAGTTGTTATCAGGGTGTGTCTGTGTGTTTGGAGAGGGGTGGGAGAGATGGAGTAAAGAAAATCTTGTGCTACCTTTTTCCCAGAAAGGTGACCTGGAGCGTGGGGACCCTCATAAACAAGGAGAGGTGATGATGGCTGGAAACCTGAAGGAGGTACCCCTGAGCCAAAATGTAGGCTTAGTGGTGGGAAAAAAGTCATTGAGCTTAAGGGGTGTGGCATGCTCCCCAACACCACAGGGAGATAAAAAGTAAACATGATCTCTCTTATTTATTTAGAAGCTTACAAACCCAGAATAATAATAAATATAGCAATAATAAAAACACAATGTACATAAATAATACAACATAATAATATAGAATAATAAATAAAATAATACTAAAAACTCATATTTATATAGCTTTTTTGAGTTACTAAGCACTTTCACAGACATTATCCTATTTTATCCTCACAATAAACCTTTGAGGTAGGTAACCAAAGTAGTAGTATCCTGATTTTACAGATGAGGAAACTGAGGTTCAAAGAGATTGTCTACATAGTTAATTGCTAAACTCCATGAAAAAATTTTACAGTAGGATGCCTATAAAAAATGACATAAAAGTGGAATAATCAATTAGCAAATAGTTGAAGCAATTGAATACATATAACAATACATTTCTAATTATTTCAAGTACATTTATTGACTCAAACTGAATTAGACAACCTAGTAGAGGCAATGACATTAAAGGCATTAAAGGAGGGTCTTGGGAGACCTGCTTTAATGAATAGGTAAAAATGAATTATAATTAGCACATCAACTGATTGCAGAAACTGGAGTTTCTAAAATGCTTTAGGCTGCTTGAAGATAACTGGATCCATGAATTTTTAAAACATTCTTCCTTTTCAATCTTATTTACATTATATTTCTGCACTATTTATGAAGAATGGATTTATTAAGCAGATCTGAGCTTCTGTCATCCCCTTTGGAGTTGTCACAAATTACAGATTAACACAGTATGAACTAAATGGGACTTGTATCTGTACTTTTTGATGGACCAAAGATGATTGTAGTCATCAAAACTGCTTGAGCACCATGATGATATTCCACTTGTCTTCCATAAATGAGGCCACATACATTCATAGAAATAGAATTTCATAGTTAGAGGAGACATTATTGACCAACTAGTCCAATCTGTGCCTGAAAAAGAATTGCTTGACCATGGAAAGCCATATTTGGATACTTCAATGTAATTGTAATCTCAGAAATATATTTTTCAGTTTAGGTCCATCTGTTTGTCCTGTAGCATGTAAGGTTTTTGTGGAGGATACAGAAGGAGAAGACGTGGTGGTCCCTCCCCTCAAGGAGCTTACAGTTGAGGTGGGAAGATAAGTAATCACAGAGAAAAAAGAACAAAACTAGGTCTTATCTGGTCAAGACTACAAATCTGTAATATAGACTGTAGCTATGATACAGGTTCAGAATCAGGGAAATTCTTTTTCGTTTACTCAGTCAACTTTTCTTGCATGGTAGCAAAAAGGGGAGGGAAGAGGAAGAGCAGGAGTTGGAGGAAAAATGAATAGGGTAGTGAAGACATAGAAACAGAAACAGAAGAATGAAAGTACATATCCTGAGGCCAGCATTAATAGGGCAGGAACTCATCTCAGTTTATTTCTTCACTTTGTTCCTCCCTCTGAATCTGTACAGGCTTATTCCTTCGAGGGGGTCTGTCATCATCAAAGATGGCTATATACTCCTTAGATAGGTATCTTCATTTGCATCTTCTTTGCTATAAAAATTCCATCACCCTGACCTTTAACAATCAAAAGGAACTCATTCCTGAAGTCATTCTACCAAGAGCTAAGATGCCCCTCCTGATAAAAAGAATCTGGCAAAACCCTTCTCTGGAAATTTTTACTGATTTTTTGTTAAATTGTAGACAAAGATAACAATACTAACAGTAGTAGTAGTAACAGAAATGTCATTAATAAAACTCTACATATTCATGGTGTTTTATATTTCAGAGAGATTCCCCACATAAAGTGTCATTTTATCTTTTAGAAAAATCCTGTGAATCACACGGCATTAGTTTTATATCCATTTTACAGATGAGGAAACTTGAGACCCAGAGAAGCCAAGAACGCTGCCCCAGGGTCACAGTAAGTGTAGTGAAAAGAGTTCTTAAAGCCAGAAGATGCCTTCTTGTTCCTCTCCGGCTTACTAGCTAGCTGTATGATCTTAGGGGGTTCATTGACCACTCTACGACCTTCCATGGCTTCATCTTTAAGAAGAAAAGAGCTTATACTAGACAATCTCTAGGGTCTTCTCTGGCTCTGGTATTCCATAATTCTAAGTTATTGGCAGAGTTTGGGACATGTTTAATTTTTTTTTTTACAGTACCAACATTGTATAGTCCTCATTTTCCAATCATGATTGGATAAGATTCATAGCCGCTCATGTTAACTTCAAATGGATTTCTGAAGGCAAAAATTTAAGAAAAGTGCTTTTAATAAACATTACCATATGATGATGATAATACTAACTAAATTTTATATAGTGCTTACTATGTGCCAGGCACTGTGCTAAATGCTTTATAATTATTATCTCATTTCATCTTCACAGTACTCCTGGGAGGTAGGTGCTATTATTATCCTTATTTTACAGATGAGGAAACTGAGGCAAACAGAGGTTAAGATGATGTACTCAAGGTCACATAGCTAGTTAGTATCTGAAGCTGTATTTGAATTCAGTTCTTCCTGACTCCAGTCCTGACACTCTATCCGTTATGTCATCTCCAAACTTAGCAGGGCAAGAAGGTTTTCAAAATATAGATAAATAGCAGAAGAAATCAGAACCTTGTGGAAACAGGAAGAAGTACGTATCATCTTCATCGTCCTGTCTGGCATGGGACCTGTCCTGAAGATACTTTCAGTAAGTCTTTAGATAAGCCCATATCTCAATACTTTCCTTCATTTACAGAATGCAGGAAACAATAGTCCTTTGAATATTAAACATAAAAGAACAATAGTAGGATGGTGGCTTGTCCCAGGACAGTTACTATATGAACTCTATTGAATACATAGTTGATAAGAATGAGAAATAATTAATTAATTGACCTGAAAAAGGTTCCAACTTGATTCTTTGACTATTGAGTATTTTTTCTTACTTTAAAAGAGCCTCTTTAAAAAAAATCATTGTGGCAGTTTACACTTGATATTTCCTCTTCCCTTTAAACACCTTGCTTTATGGTAATGTGCACCCCACCTCCTCCCCCTGCCCTCACTTCCTCCATTTGTCCTCTCTGTCAGGAAACAGGCCGTGATTGTTTCAGTCCCAAGTTCTCAGCTGAGACCAAGTGCAACCACCTCCATGATTGGCTTAATTAATGGCATAGAAGCATGTTTTCCAAAGTTGTCCTGGGGACGATTGGCCTTGCTGGCCCTGAAGCTCATAGGGGTGACATAGCATTGCCCTCAACCCATCTATCCATGGCTAGTGTTGCCCTATAATCTGGCTTTTCTCCCCCTCCTCTGAACTCTTATAAGCCTTGTCTTTCAGCAAGTGTGAAACAATTTCCTCTTTTCACAGAGGCCCAGTGGCAGGCAGATTAATGAACCTTAACACAACGGAGGCCCGCCTAACCAAAAAAAAAAAGTCTGAAAGGCATTCTGCAGTCCCCTATGGCATCACACCCTGTGAAGGACAATTATAAAAAGACCACAGAACAACTGGGCTACCTTCCCTTGCCCACAATTTCTGTGCCTCAGAGCCACCCTAGAGAATTCTAAAAAATGATTATTCTATTACTCCTTATTTCCCCTACCTCGACTCACCCTACCTTACATACACACATAATATCCCACTCCCTGCTGCCCCATTTCCTCAGAATATCAAGGACTGTGACTCTTGACATCTTTAGACATAAATGACATGACAGGGATTGGTTTTCCTTAAAATAAACACAAAGTTTCTCTCATCTTCTTGCTAGGACTTTTGGTTCAGAGTCTGTGATAGATGGGTGTATTTCAGAGAGAATGTGAGAATGACCAGCACTTACTTAGCTGGCTCAGCTGTGACCAATAACTCTGGCCAGGGAATAATATCAGGGAAATGAGTCTGGTTGGTAGTTTTTGTTTTGAGGGAGATGTTTTTGTGTTGTTGTCTCTTTTTCTTTCTCTCTCCTCCCCTCCCCAGCCCCCTTTAGCGGAGCTGGCTCAGACTCTTAACACACTGGTGTGTGGGACTCTCCCTCAAAATGTGAAACAGATGGTCCAAGTACGGGACTTGGGGATATTTGCTTTGGAAACATAGGGCATGGATGTCTGTGGAAGAAATTTCAGCAGCTAAGGGTCTCACTGTGCCTAAGCGTCCATATGATGTAGGGAACCCCTGAAGAATTTGGTTGCCGACTCCTGGACTGCCTGGGAGGGAATGGTAGCAGGGAGACTAATGGAGGGATGTTGTTGTTTTTGTTCAGTTATGTCTAACTCTTCATGACCTCATTTGGGGTTTTCTTGGTCTGAATAATGGAACAGTTTGCCATTTCCCTTTCTAGTTCATTTTTCAGATGAGGAAACTGAGGCAAACAGGGCTAAGTGACTTGCCCAGGGTCACATGGTTAGTAAGCATCTGAGGCCAGATTTGAACTCAAGAAAATGAGTCTTCCAGACTTGAGGCCCAGTGCTCTATCCACTACACCCCGGAGTTGCCAAATAGGGTTCACAGAAGTTAATTGACTTCACCCAAAATCTCTGATCTGGTAAATGACATCAATGATTCTAAGCCTCCCCTCATCTTTTTCCCTCACTACTGTGCCTGATCTGTGAGAGTCTTAGCAAAGCCCCCAGAGTGCCTTCTATAGTGTTCTGTGCACATACAGTGTTTATTATATTGTTGATATTAATGAAATAATGGTAGCTAGCATTTATACAGTACTTTATGACTAGCAAAACACTTTACATATATTATCTCATTTGATAATAAAAGTTAATGACTGAGAGGCTGGCTAAGTGCAGCTGTTTATGGATTGTTACTATTATTATTATTATTGCCAAGAGCTGTGACTTTATACATGGGGGGAACACTCCATGTGGAAACTCATTCTGCCCTGCCCCACCCTCCCCCAGCTGCCAGTTGGCAACCCCTCTGTGACTTAGAGAGTTAGAGACTTGTCTGGTCCTGAGCGATTTACAATTGCTCAAACAGCTACTATTTGTCAGAGGAGGGACTTGAACTCTGGCCTTCCTCACTGCTAGGTTGGCCTTCTCGCCATTAAATCACACTGCTTCCCTTTATAAATGGCTAAATAGAATGTTCAGGTATAGTTACACAAGTGCTAGGTAGTGCAGTTAGTTGAAATCTCAATATTAAATGCAGAAGGCAGTATGAGACTAGACCCATAAAATCCTTGGGAAAGAGCTCCCCCTGTTTTTTTGAGAAAACACTTTTGTGACCCCTGACAGTGAAATAGCTTGGGAATTATTCTTCCCTGACTCCCTCAGGGGCCTCTCCTTCTGAGTGAAAGGATCAGCTCTCCAGAGACCAGTAATGTTTTTGCTCTGTGATTTGGATTATGGAGGAAGGATTTTGACATATGAGGACAACCTCTTCCTAGCCAACTTCCCCTTTGGCTATTATTTCTGGACATGGCCACATATTTTCCCAAATATATAGAGTTATCGCCGGTGTCACAAGTAGAAACGGCCTTCCAGGCCCTGGCAGGAGTGAGTCTTAGTGTCTTGGGGGGGCCAAGAAAAGCATAGTTTGGATGTCAGGCAAGATAGCTCCCTTTGCCTTTGGAGAGGCTGAGGTGGCCATAGGGCGGGTCAGGTGAAAAGCCATCTTCGTTCTTTTCCCTTTGATGATCTCTTACCTATCTAAGGACAATGTTAGTCTTTTTCTTGAGTACCTGTTTGCAAAGAACTGTGATTGATGCTGAGTGTATCCACTCATGAATAAGACATGGCTATTTGTGTCTTATAGTTTAGCAGAGAACATAAGAAAAGGAAAAAATTAAGCATAAGACAAGGTAGGGTGTGATAAATATTATGTGTGATATGAACAGGAAGTGATGGGGGTTAGGGGAAGAGAGTAATCACTAGCAAACCACGGGGCCTTATATGTAATGGAAGCTCACTAAGTATTTGTTAAATAAACTAGCAAATTGGGAGGAGGGGTGGAGAATCAAGGAAGGCTTTCTGGAGGAGATCATATTTAATCTGGGCCTTGAAGCACAGTTAGAATTTTGGAAAAGGGATGTGTGAGGGAGTGTGCATGTATAGGAGAAAGAAAGAGAGAGGGACAGAAACAGAGAAAGAGACAGAAAGATGCAGAGAGAGAGACAGAGAGGTGGAGGGGGAGAATAGGAAGCAGCTCTGGATGAGGTACCATGGGAAAGTGTATTTTGAGGCACTGGGAATTTATTATGAAAGCAATGGTTCTTGAGTGGGTGGGAGCTGAAAGTACAGACTATATTTAAGTTCATGGAATGATTGGGGGGGGCAAGGGATTACCATACAAATTTCCCATGCTTAAAAGTTTTGTTTGGGGCCAGCTCAGTCAATTGTACGTTTTGATACTTCTAAGAATCTGTGATCTCATCGACATACATATTCCCCCCAATGTTGCAAATAAAATCCATCTATTGTTCTATTTGAAGCCTTCCTCTGGGTCTCTTGACATTATTTGGGTACCATTGTCACACACAGACTGTGTCTTTGTTATCCCTTCTTTTCCAGTCCATCATGCATTTTTCTGATATATTTTCCCTTGTTTTTCCCCTCATTCTGGACTCGTGCTTTCATCAGTACAGAGAGCTCCAGGTGAGAAATTTTCTCTGCCTGTCAATCACACTTTCTTTGCTTCTTAGAGTCTCTCAGAGAATTGCCTGGAGTACTAAAAAATGAAATAATACACTCAAGGTCACAGAACCAGAAGTGGGACTTCAACTCAGGTCTTCCTGATTGCAAGATCAGCTCTACCCACTATACCACACTATCTCTTTTATTACATGAAGTTACTTGTTGGTATTGTGTTACAGCCTACTTATGCCCACTATCATCATCTCTCATTTGGACCCTACATTCTAGTTCCCCAATTGTGGTTGTGGTGTTCTAGGATCTGCAACCACAGAACATCACTAGAAGCACATTGGTGCCCAGAGTGCCCACCTAAATCTATCAATGGAGCACAAGACCCTTAACTTCAGGGTTATGAGTCCACATTAGGTTCAGAGGTCTTCTTATCAAGAGCATATTGGGGGGAAGAAAAAGTAGAAAGTAAAAATAATAGCTCACAGTCCTGCGTCATGGTAAAATTTTTCAGTCTCTTTCTGTTCATGCATTCATTTGATCCTCCCAACAACCCTGTGAGAGAATAATCCAAATCCTCATTCTACAGATGAGGAAATGACCTCAGGGAGATGAAGTGACTTATCCAAAGTCACACATCTCTTGATGTGAATCAAGCTCTTCCTATTCCAGATTTAGCCCTCTTGTCATGATGCCCTGCCTATAGGCATAGATAATGTCTATAGTTGTCATATGTACCTCTGAGACTTTCTAGCTTCTGGCAGTGTAGCAGAAAGATCTCTGGACTTAAAGGTTAGGCTTCCTGGCTTCTGGTGCTGGCTTTGTTACTGACTTTTGGTGGGGAAGGCGGGATCCTCAATAAATCACTTTGTCTTTCTAAGCCTCAGCCTTCCCATCTTGTGAAATGAGGTTGGGTTAAATGACTTCTAAGGCCCACTCTAGCTCCATCATTCTGTGATTCCTTCATAGATGGCTCCTGTAGCTTCTTTCCAAGTCACAGAATCCTTGTACATTTCTCAGATAAGAGAATTCAATCTTATTTCAATGACGGGGCATCATGATAAGTAGTTGGGTGGGAATGCAGTTTACCTTGCTAGCTCTCTTTGCTTGGTGGCTCTGCAACTGATTTGAGAAATCTTCAGAGTCTAAATTTCTTGAATTCACAAAATGGGGAGAAAATGATGATAAGACCATTCTCTGGACTGATGGAAAAGTACTTTCTTTATAGAACAATAATAGCAAAGTACTTTGTAAACCTTAAAGCACTGTATGTTTCTGCTTCTACTACTCTGGAATGGTAAAGCCCTTTTCAACTCTGATGTCCAAAATGTTCTCTGAATTCAGTGACCCATTTGGGAAAGAGTGTGTATAATAGGCTATCATGATCTATAAAAGGTTAGACATTTATTGGATGTTTTAAGAAAATAACATTTGTTGCTGCTAGCCCCCGTCAAGCAGGAAAAGAAGGCTGGGAACTGAATGCCCCAATACATTTTCATGATCTTGGGTGAAAGGCCTGAAAAGAACAAGAAATCACATTTTTCCATTGGACAAAGGTCACATAGATGCTTGTAATCTTGCATCTTGGAAAAGGATGATGGCCCGCCTAATTGGACCAATAGTCTTGGTGGGTGGGAGCAATGGAAAGAAATGTGCCTTATAAGTGAGAAAGAGTGTATGAGAGAATAACTAGTGCTCAGAACTGGCAGCACTCCCGGAATCACAAGGATGTTTCCAGAGCCAGCAAAGCTTCAGTTTAATATTACAGAGCTGAGTGATTTTAAAAACCAAACAAGTCTGCAATATACAAAATCATTGAATGCTCACCAATATTGGTTGCAGGTTTAGGGCAATATTTTTTATTTTTCCCATCGGTATTTCGACTTGACCTCCTCCTACTCACAGAACTCACAGAGTTCTATAGACTGAGAGCATCAACAATCTTTTACATTAGAGGATAATTTTTTTCTTAATTTCAATAGAGTGAGAAAGGGCTCACTAATGGTATGAAACCTAGCAGAAGGGAGTCCTGACCATAGAATTCCAGTGGAGAGGATGCCTGCTTTCTAGTCTTGGGGATTAGGATAGGATGGGAAACTTTAGTTGCCTCCATATTGTTATAGCTTATCAGCAGTTTAGTTGTTGAACCTAGACTAGGGACACTAGGTGGGGAGCATGATACTATGCAATGCCCTGTGATCACCTGGGGATTTTTTAATATACAACCTAGTCATTAGGACTGATCAACCTGTTGGTGGACACCTGCTTAAAAGAACAATTCAGTGACCTGGGAAAAGAGAAGTTTATGGGAGAAGACGGGAAGCACACCCTGGCCTGGATATATGACAAACCATTTATTTGGCTTCAAAGATAGAACTCCCCCCTCCGCCCCCACCAGATTAATGGATTTGATTCATAAATCTTCAACTGTAATTCTTAGTCATATGATGCTGAATCATAGAATTTATGTGCTTCTCCTGGAAAATTCCAACATTTACATGGTACTTTACAACTTGTGAAAGATTTTCCTAACAACATTATATGGCTAAGGTACAGGTTGGTCCCAGATCTTCCTGACTCCAAAGCTGACTCTCCTTCCATTATGCTATGCTGCCTAAGCTTACATTTGTTTGTTTTATTTTGTTTTTACAGATGGAACAACGGAGTCTTAAATAGGTCAAGTAACTCACTTGGGGTCACATGTATAGAAAGTAGACTCAAACCTGGGACATCTAACTCTAAAATCCAAGCTCCTCCAGCTTCATTACACATAAATCTTAGATTTATCTTCTTTGGAGTGAATACTGTCTACATATTCTTCTCTTCTCCAGAAAATGTTATAGTGAGGAAAACAAAATGATTTATGATTAATGAACAACAGGAATGTGGTTAGATTGGAATGGCTTAGGAACCAACTGGGCAATCGTCTCCTTTAAAGCTTTATCTGTAATGCAACCTTGGAATTTAAAATTTTCTTAAAGTTGCATGCAAATAAAAAATACCTTTTCTCTTTGTTTCTGTGATGACAAATAATGAATTTGACTGAATGGTTCATCTTTCAGCTGGTTAACTTGGCTTTTGGTAAACAATCTCAGCAGGAGAAAAAATCAAATTGGCATATGTTATCATGCAGACCAAATACGGGGCCAAATGATTGTGTTCTTCATTTTTTTAATGTTGATATTTCAGTGCCATGTAGAGAGTTAGCTGTAGTCCATGTGGTTAGATAATAAGAACAAAAAGGTCATTGACTGGTGCATACTATCTAACAATGCCAAATAGGAAGACGTGGCCATTTCACTTGGGAGATTACCTAACAACGAACAGCTCCTGGGAAATGAAGAGCCCTAGTCTACAGGTTTCCTTTTGTATTAGTGAGGTAGAAGACAGGCTGCCTCTTATCTAAACCTTATCATTTCCTTTATCACTTAGTATACTGTTTGTGATTTTGGAAATAGCATGGATCTGGAAGTCTAAAGAACTATTTTCGTCAGTCAGGTTGTTGACTCTCACTTCATAATTTTCTTGCATCATTCTCATTTCTCTTCCCAATTTTTCCTCCACTTCTCTTATTTGGTTTTCAAAATCCTTCTTAAGCTCCTGTAGGGCCTGTAACCAACTCATATGTTTCTTGGAAGCTTTTGGTGCAGGAGTTCTGATTTTGCTGTCTTCTTCCTGTTCTAGGCTTTGATCCTTTTTGTCCCCAAAATAGGAGTGTAAAGTCGGATTGCTGTGCTTGCTTTGCTTCCTTATGTTGCCATTCAATTACTTGACTTTTAAGCTTTTTGCTACAGTAGAACTCTGCTATCAGAGAGGGGAGCTTTGTTCCAAATCACTAGGGTTTTCTCACCTGCTGGAGCTATTAGTTGGCTGCCCTCTCTGAAGCCTCTATATGCTCTGGCAAACTGGTCACACATCCCAGGACCTCCACCCTAGATAGTGATCCAAATCCAAGCAGGTTAAAGCAAGTGTGATTACCCTTCAGACTGGTTGTTTGGTCTCCCTACAATCTGCAGGCCAGGAGCTCTGAAGCAGCCACACGGAGGTGGCTGCATGGCCGCCATGCCTCAGCCGCTTCCCCCTCCAGGGGGCAAAGGCCGGACCACACTCCCGAACTCCCTGTTCCAAAAGTCCACACTGCACTCACCTCTTTCTTTGTCCTTAGCATCTATTGGTTGATGATTCTGGAAACTGCCACAGCTGCTGGTGATCTGAAGTCCCTCCAGCCAGTGGCTGGTTGCTGGTTGTGGCCATCCTGAGGCCAAAATCTCTGGCTCATGCAGGGCTGGGTTCTTCTCCCAGAGCGCTGCGCTGGCCCCTTTCTGCTGGCCTGCTGGGCTATCTTCACTGGGAGGTTAGCTTATCTCTGTAATTTTGTGGGTTATGTAGCTCCAAAGTTTGTTTAGAGTCATTTTTTACATGAATTGGAGGAGGTGGAAGTGGGAGCAGCACAGAAGTCCTGTTTCTACTCCGCCATCTTGGCTCCCAAGTCTAAAGAACTAAGGTCTAATCCCAGATCTTTAAGTCACTGTATGATTTGTAGCTGATCATTTACTCTTTATGTTTTTCAAAACTATCAATAAAATTAAGATTACACACTTATTGTCTATCTCTACTTTCACTGGAATGTTGGGAGAATACAGTATGATCATGGATATGAAACATTCTGAAGGCAAAAGGCTGAAAGAAATGTTATCATACATGGCATAGTGGATAGGCCTGGCTAGCATAGCAGGGGGCAGGAGGACCTAGTCAGGGGTAGGGAATCTGTGGCCTCATGGCCACATGTAGTCCTCTAGGTCCACAAGTGCAGCCATTTGACTGAAACCACACTTCATAGAACAAATCCCCTTAATACAAGGATTTGTTCTGTAAAACTTGGATTCAGTCTAAAGGCCACATCCAAGGACCTGGATGTTGCCTCAAGGCCACAGGTTCTCCACCCCAGAATTCAAAGGTCACTCTATTAGTTTCAAGACCTTAAGCAAGTCTTGCTATGCCTTACTTTCTTCATCTACAAGATGGAGGAGCTGATCTATAGTTATATGAAAAAATGCTCTAAATCACTATTTATCAGAGAAATGTAAATCAAAACATAATACCTATCAGATTGGCTAACACAACAAAACAGGAAAATGATAAATTCTGGAGAAGATGTGGGAAAATTGGAACACTAATACATTATTGATGGAATTTTAAATTGATACAACCATTCTGGAGAGAAATTTGGAATTATGCCCAAAGGGTTGTAAAACTATACATACCCTTTGACCCAGCAATATCACTTCTAGGTCTATATCCCAAAGAGAAGATAAAAATGTGGAAAGGACCCATATCTACAAAAATACTTATAGCAGCTCTTTTTGTGGTGACCAAGAATTAGAAATTAAGGGGATATCCATCAACTGGAGAATGGCTGAACAAGTTGTAGTATATGAATGTAATGGAACACTATTGTGCTGTAAGAAATGATGAGCAAACAGATTTCAGACAAATCTGGGAAGATTTATATAAACTGATGCTGAGTGAAATGAGCAGAACCAGGAGAACATCTTGCACAATAACAGCAACATTGTTGATGACTGACTTTGATAGACTTAGCCTTCTTAGCAATGCAAGGGATCTAAGACAACTCCAAAAGACTCATGATGGAAAATGTTAACCATATCCAGAGAAAGAACTGTAGAGTCTGAATGTGGATGGAAGTATACTATTTGATCTCCTTTTCTTTTGTTGTTTTGGTTTGTTTCTTCTTTCTCATGGTTCCTCCTATTAGTTTTAATTCTTCTTTATATCATGACTAACATGAAAATATGTTTAATATGAATACATAAATAGAGCCTATATCAGATTGCATGCTGTCTTGGGGAGGAGGAAGGACAGGAAAGGGGAGAAAATTTGAAACTCAAAATCTTATGGAAGTGAAAGTTGAAAAAAAAAATAAATCAAATTTAAAAAAAACCCACAAAATGGAGGAGCTGGGCTCGATGATCCCTACGTTCTCACTCAGCTCTATGATTCTATCATAAAGTTATTCAAGTTTTACTCCAATAATGGCTCACTAAATGTGACCCACTCTGCTAGTGTAACAGAAAGAAGATTGGGTTGGTGGTCAGAGGATCCCATCTCTGCTGCTGAGTGGCCCTAAGTCACTTAACCTATTCTGGCCTCAGTTTCTTCATCTGTTAAAGTGAGAGAATTGAACCAGTTGACATATAAGGACCCTTCTGCCACTAAATCTATACTCCTATGACCTTATATTTCTAGAGCTTGAGAGAATGACTGGAGAATTCATAGTAGTGGTATATCTATCCTTGCCAGCAATGGCCCTCATATAAAAGTGAAGTACTATGTCAATATTTAGCATAATGGCATCTTATAGTTGGAAGGGACCCCAAAGACAATCTACTTCAACAACTACCAGAAACAAAATTCTCTTTACATCTGCAAGTGGTCAGGCAGCTTTTGTCATGGGGAACTCACTCCCTACAAAGAGAGGACATTCTACTTTTTTTTAATACCTCCAAGTATTAGGATCTTTTTGCTTATATTGGATTGAAACCTTACTATTGGTAACTTTTACCCATTGATTTCAGTTTTTCTCTTTGAGACTAAAATAAATTGTGGATCCTGGCTCCCCAGGAATTCAAGACCCTGTTGGAACCAAGACAACATGCTTTAAAATAAAAAGGAAAGTTCTGACATTTCCACTGATGGGGAGGGGTGGGACAAAGGGAGTTGTCAGAGGGATCCAAGTGTCTGGTTTGAGATTTGTTTCTTTAAGTGAGATTGTCATACCTACCAGTAAACTATTAGCATTCCACAGGAGAGCAGTGTGGGTAAAACCATCCCAGAGAGCATCAGGATCCAATGATAAGAATAAATTAAAGATTGCTCCATTTTAAGAAGACTTTAAGAACTTAGCAAGTTCAAAAAAGAAAATCAATGTCTTACAGGAGATTTCCATCAATCAATTATGATGAAGAGATGAGGGGTTCCTTGTCTTTTATCACCAAAAGGTTATATTGCTACAGTTTAAGACATTTGTCCCTCAGATATTTTCTTGGAGGGGGTAAACAAATTATTTGACTCAAAAATGGGATTCTTGCCTAGAAATTGGAAAGGCCAATGCCACTAGGGTTGGTGGTGACACCAGGAAAAAGGGGGGATGAGTTACCTCCTTAAATGCAAAGACTCAGTCTGGGGATTGCATCAACTCACAGAGAACCACTGGGTGTTAAGATTTAGAGCTGAAAGACATTTTAGGGACCATCTAGTCTAATTCCCCTCAATTTATAGATGATAAAGTCAGAGAGAAGCAGCAAATTGCCCAAGGTGATATGGGTAATGGGTCAGAGATAAGATTTGAACCCTGATCTTCTTGTAGGTTTTACTACCTTTTGCCACTTGTGATTTGATATTGACCATCATTCCACTTTGTAACTGCTGCTGTGCAATCACCTTTAAATCTCTCCAGGCTGCTAACTCAAGCCTTGATTGTCACCACCTCCCTCAACCTCCTCTCCCTTCTGACTGGTGGGCTGAGGGTATAGTACCAAGCTCCTTCCACTGCCTTAATTTATAAAGGGAAGAAGCTGGACCCTCAGCTCACTCTACTTTGTATCTGCAGCTGTGCCTAGTTTCAACTCCATGCATGGAATAAGATGTCCTTGTGCTAGATACACCCTGGGATCCTCCCACTTTTCCTGCCTTCTTTTGCATGTTACCTCCCAGCCCCCATTAGATTGTAGGCTCCTTGAGGTCAGGGATTTTCTTTTTTTATTAATTGTATCCTCAGAGCTTAGTACAATGCCTGGAACATAGGATTTGCTTAACAAATTTTATTGGATTAAATATTGAAATATGCTCATGGCTACTTTGCTTTTATCTCCATCAGTTGGATATTAGCAGGATGAGATAGTATTCTTTTTTTTTTTTAAATCACCTTACTCCTTACTCCAAAATAATTCAGGTATGCTACCACTTACCATTTCAGAGACATGGATGGGACCTAATAAGGGGGCATACATCCTAGAAGCATTTACTATAAAGAATAGAACACTGTAGTAGATTAGTTTCTTATTGCCTGGATTTGAATAAACCATAGCTCAAATCCATCTCTCCCTCCACATAACAGCTTTGTTCAGTAGGAGATACAATGAGTCTTCCAGGGGAGTGGCTCCAACTCTGCTGTTATAAAGAGATTGCCCTATATTATAGAGTACTGAAATTGTAGTAGGTACTTTCGAAAAACCTGTTGATCAACATAGATGAGATGTTTTTCAGAGACACAGTATGCCTGGGGATCATCCCAGAGGACAGACAGGGATTCGATAGGACACTCCCTCTAACAATTCCAGTTACATTTGGTAGGGTGGTGAGACTTATCAGGAGTGGGTTAAATTTAGGGGGGAGGGAACCAGCCTTTATATAATGCCTGCAATGTTCCAGGGACTGTGCTAATCACTTTACAAATATTATCTTGTTTGATCTTCACAATAGCCCTTCGAGGTAGATACTGTTATTAACCACAATTTATGATATTTAATTCCACATGTGCAGTTGTTTCAATTGTGTCTGATGTTTTTTGACCCTATTTGGGATTTTCTTGGCAAAGAGTAGAACATAACTGAAAATGAATGAACAATACTGTTTCGGGCACTGTGCTAAGTTCTTTTTACAAATATCTCATTTAATCCTTACAAAACCCCTAAGAGGTAGGTGTTATTAGGATTACCTCCATTTTACAATTGAGGAAATGTAGGCAAACAGAAGTACAGTGATTTGCCCAGATTCACACAGCTATTAGGTATCTGAGGTCTAATTTGAATTCAGAACTTCCTGACTCTAGACCCTCTACCCATTGTGCTACCAGCTGAATGAACAGATAGCTTTCAAAGAATACACATTATCCTTCCTGGAGGCCAATATGTGTGGTTCATGAAGTCCATGATTTTCTATACTTTATTGCTGCCTGGCATCACCGAAATTCTCATGATGAAACAAAGCTTCCTGGTATGAGATCAAGTCCAGGAATGTCTTTCCCTTGAATGCATGGAGTATGTGTGTTTTTGTATGACAGACATATAAACACCTGGAAGCTTGCCCCTGATCTGACATATTTCTCCTGCTCTAAAGTACCAGATTGCCTATGGTAGCCAACAGTGTATGAGGGTTAAATGGATAGTGGACATTAAATATTTCCTCTCCTTTGGCGATCTCTGTGCAGATGATCCCTGCCCAGCCAACAAGTGTTCATCTCATGCTTTTTGCTTAGGAGAGGAGGTAGGTAGGTGACCTTTGAGAAAACAGCATGGAGAGGTGTCTGAAGTTTTAATTGGGCTTTCAGTTTCCTTGTTGGCAATATCCACACCTCCATTTGGATGATGATATTTCATACACCTAGGAAACATTACCCATTTTAATAATTTTATTTCATTCATTCAATAAGAATTTATCAAATGCCTACTAGATGTCAAGTACTATGGCAGATACTGGAGGAAATAGAAAATTTAAATGAGATATGGTTCCTGCCTTCATGAAACTTATAGTCTAATGGAGGGATAAGACACATGGATGAACAATAGCACTTAATAATCCATGCTATTCAAACTGTGGTTGAAAAGGAAGTGATATGTGGCATCTAAAGGGGAAAGCTATTATCAATAAGGATGTCCAGGGAAGGTTTCATGGAAGAACTTTTTCTTTGTATTTCTAGTACTTAGTTCAGTGCCTAGAACATAGTAAACACTTAGTAAAGACCAAATTCATTGACATTTGAGTTGGACTTTTAAAGAATGGATAGGAATTTGAACTCTTTTCCCCAGAATATTCATAAACATGGATTGATGTGTAGAAAGGACATGGGTAAGAACTTCACAGAATAAAGTAGCATGGATGGCTCATGACAGACATTGGTGGAAGGAGAACCCATTAAGAACATGAATTCACAGGAGGAATTCTGCAGGGGAAGAGAAGAACAATCTTAGCATAGGAAAAAGCATGAGTAAAGCATGATGCCACATCTCCTGATTTGGTACATTTTGTTGGCTTGTATCTGTGCCTGGAATACTTTCTCTCTTTGTCTCTACACCCTGGCTTTCTTCAAGTCTCAATTAAAGTCCCACCTTTTACAAAAACCCTTCTCAGTCCTCCTTAATCTTAGTGCTTTCCCCTTGGAGACTACCCCCAATTCAGCCTTCTAAGTATCTTGTTTGCATATAGTTATTTGTATATTATCTCCCCTATTAGAATGTGAGCTCCTTGGGGGCAGGGACCATGTTTTTGCCTTTCTGTGTATCTCTAACACATAGCACAGTGCCTAGGACATAGTAAGAGCTTAATAAACATTTGCTGTTTTGTTAAGGTAAGATTTTTAAAGATTAGAAGTGAAAAAGAAAAGAGAGAAAAACACATAAAGAGGGGAGGATTGGGTAAAAGGGTCATGGAAAAACTGTTTTATCCTGGGGGATTCCTGAGCACTTTTGTAGGCTATTGGGAAAGAGTGTTGATGCACAAGATGGGAAATCGCATCTGAAACAAGATGGGAAGAGTTGGGATGGAAGTAAAGGCTTAGTTTTAGGAATTAGCTTGAGTGAAGACATCTCTATTTTCATATCAAGGAGGAAAAGAGGAGTGAATAACTGTGCTGTGAGGTCTTGATGAATGGAGGAACACAATAAGGGATAACAATGGTTTCAGTCTTCTTAGCATAGTAGGATACAGCACCCAAATCAAATGTGTGTATTTGTTGATAGAGGGTGGTTGGGTTCAGGGAAGAGGAAAAAAGATTTGGAAAAGTTGCTGGAGAAATGAAATAGAGATACAGCAAAGATTGCACAGACGGATTGCTTAGTATCAGTAAGGGCCCAGCTGAAGTCCTGTAACAGGAATATGTAGATATTGAAAAGAGGAGCTTGAGCTCATGATTTTCTCCAGCAGCAGTCATAGCCTTGGAGTGAAAACAGTAACTGGACAAAGGGGATTACACCTAAAGATTCACATTCTGGAAGTGGCAAAAGGTCAGTTAGGAGGGGTTCCAGGGTAGTAGCTAGTGAAGCAAGAGGCAGAACATGTACTGCCAAATGGAGTCAGAATGAGACAGATGGATTGGCAGAATAGGGATAGTTGGAGGGACTGGACACTAGTAATTTTTAAGGCAACAAGTAAGTTTAGTCTTAAATCAAATATTCTTAACCTGGGGTCTGTGAGTTCATCTTAAAAATATTTTGATAACTATAGTTCAATATTATTGGTTCATCTTGTAACCATGGGTTTTATTTTGTGCATTTTAAAACATTATTCTGAGACACATCCATAGCTTTCACCAGACTGTGAAGGAGTCTGTGACACAGAATAAGGTGAGATACCCTGTCTTAGAAAGAGAGAGTAAGTAGGGGAGGAAGGACTACAAATGCCTAAAATTTAGGCTACAGGGTAGAGGAACAGAGGTCCTAACTGAAGGAGGGAAATTTATCTTCAGAGGTACCACTGATACTTGGGATGAAACCTATGACTGGAACATTGTGCTGGATGCATAGATGTGCTAATAATGCTTAGCCATCAGCTTATTTAAAAAAAAGCTTGACATGCTTTTAATCTGCATCATTAACATTCTTTCCATTATGTTCTTAAGCTTTAGACAGTCAACAAGAAAGTAATCAACCTGTGGTTTGTAGCCTTGACCAATTTCCGAAGTGTAGATGCTCACACTAAAAATTTAACAATTGGCTCTCCCTCAGCAGTTTAGAACTGGCTCCAGGAACCTGCTGCCTGTATGGGAATACTTGATTCAAAAGAAATAGGCTAAATAAAAAGGCAAGAGGATGGTAACACAATATATCAAGAAAGTATATTCATGTGAAGAAATCTAGGAAACAGAGGGAAAACATGGTGGAAAGTACTTGGCTGAAAGTCCATAGAGGGTGGAAGAGATATAATTTTGTCACTAGAATTTACTAACAATCACCCTAACAGAAATAGGAAGTAGATTGAAGAGGTTGGGAAGCATCATAAACTTAGCACAGAGGCATGATGTATTAGTTATGGGTGACTTCAGTTTTCCAGACATCTGCTAGGACTCTTTTTGCCAAAATTAGAGCAGATTTTTATTTTTTTGATTTGCCTTAATGATAATTTTCATCCTTTAAAAGGTACAGGAACCAACAAGGGAAAATTCTATTGTGGATCTGATTCTCCCTAACTGGGAGGAAATGGTTCCAGGGATGGAAATGATAGGAATGCTGAGGAGAAGTAATTACTCATTTCTAACCCAGCTTAGGCCCAGCTCTCAGGACCACTTTTCCATTCTTCCCCAAGAGTCCCACTTACAGAGATGATACCTCCACTCCTGTTTCCTCTTGCTCTGATTGGTGAGTTCCTCCCTGGAAGCTCAAGTCAGCCATACTCACGTCTAACCTAGTCTAACCTAGCTCATTTCTGGACTATGCGTATTACTTTTTCACCTTGTGGGCATTCTCTCTTCCCTCTGACCCCTCACTTTCCAACTCTCTTTTATGTGTTGCTTTCTACCATTAGAATGTAGTAAGCTTTTTGACGGCAAAGACTGTCTTTTGCCTTGTTATTTGTAGCTCCAATGCTTAGCACAGTGCCTGGTATATAGTGAGTGCTTGATTAATTCATTATTTAATCTAATTAAATTCCATTGTCTATGATAGAGGAGAGGAAATCTAAGCATATCTTGACATTTACCCTAGGTTTGGAGGAAGCAGATTTAAAAGGGTTCAGAGGAAGTATATTTAGGATCCCATGGAAGTCAGCCCAGTAGGGATGAGAGATGCTTAGGAAGGAAATTCCAAAGACAGAAAAGAAAAAAGATTCCAATGATGAAGAAAAATAGTAGCTAATTGAAGAGACTAATATGATTATACAGGGAACTCACCAACTAATTAGACTTTAAAAAAATAGAACCAAGGGTAGATAATAGAATGAATATGAGCGGTGAGATCCTAAAAACATGTCAGGTCTACTGGAGCTCAGCTTTAGCTGAGGCTAGCAAGGGAAGCTAAGGACAGTAAAAGAGATTTTAGCTATAGTACAAGAAAAAAGGTGTGTCAAAGAAGGGACAGGACTTCTGGGTGGGAAAGATAGGATGATGTCACAGAGCTGCTGAATTCTGAATTTCCTTCTGTTTTCTATGTCAAAGACAATGTTCTCTGCACTAGAAATTACAGGACAAAAATGGCTAACAAGGAGTTGTTGCATAAAATCATGGTATCATAACTCTGGAGCTAACAGAGATCTCAGAGGCCATTTCATCCAACCCCCTTATTTTTTTTTAATTTTTTAAAGCAATCAGGGTTAAATGACTTGTCCAAGGTCACAGAGCTAATAAGTTGAGGCTGGATTTGAACTCAAGTCCTCCTGACTTCAGGGTCAGTGCTCTATCCACTATGCCACCTAGCTACCTCCAGCTCACTTATTTTAAAGGTGAAAAATCTGAAGCCTAGGGAAGACTTGACCAAAGTCACATAGATAGTGTCACAGGTGGGATTTGAACCCAGATCTTTTGACTACAAAACTAGTGCCCTTAAGAGTTCCCTTATTTGTCCTTGATGAATTTAAGGAACTGACTCAACCATAGGTCTCCTGACTCCGAGGCTAGCATCTTTCTATCTCTCCCTTTTGCCTCCACATAATTGAGTAGGTGCTCAACAAAATATTCACTGATCGATGGCTATGAATGATAAATGTGAAAGAGATCCCAAGAGGGACTCCAGAGAGCAGCAGGCAGTGTTTCCCCATCTCTCATCATTTGCCCGAGTATGAGAAAACTCAAGTTTCTGAAGAGAATGCCTCTAAGGCTGACTTCTTGAATTCGCCACACTCTTTTACAGGGCCTTGCTAGTGTACATTCATCCCTTCCATGTGACCAATTAGAGAGCAAAGGTACCAAGGAATCTGGGGCAGAGAGGGGAGAGTGGGCCAACGACTGAATGACAGAAGGAATCTTGCAAAGCCCGTAGGGCAAAGTAACTGACTGATGCTGAGAGACCATGGGCAAGTAGCATCCCCCATTGTTTACGAGGGGGAAGGAGATTAGCCTACATAACTTTCCCAAGGATAGAAGGTTTGTCCCCGGAGAGAAAATTAAGCAGATTATTCGGCTGCTTAGGGCCAGCAGCCTCAGCTCCTCATAGGGGGAATTAACATTGTCACAGTTGCCGTGGAAGTCACTTGGGTTCTTTGTCTGCCAACATCGTCTGAGTCCCAGAAACACTGTGAGCCTACAGAGCACCCCTTCAAATCACCCTGGCCAGGGAAAGCATTCCCCTGCCTCTCTCAGTCCGTAGATTGTCGACTTATTCAATTAGGTGATAATGGCAGAGGACTGTAGGTCTCTTGGGAAGTTCGTAAAGGAACCTGGAAGATGGAGCTTTTCCTCATAGGAGGGAATTTAACCTTTTCTCTCTTTTTAAAAAAACTTACCACCTTTCTCCCTTGCATATTTTTTAAAGCAACTGGTACTTTTTGAGCTCTTACAAAGAGTGTGCCAATCTCTGTGCTAAACGTTGCCCGAGGGTACAGAAGAGGACACAGTTTAGCCACAAATCACTTCACCTTGCTGGGGCCTAGTTCCATCTCCAAAGTTGTGGGGATCCCCAGGCCTACAATGTTATGATTTGATGATTCTACGGTGCTTACAGTCATCAGGAATCTTACAATCCAAATGATGATTCATGTTTGTTGTTGTTGAGTTGTTTTTCTGTTGTGTCCAACTCTTCATGATCCCATTTGGGGTTTTCTTGGCAAAGATACTGGAGTGGTTTGCCATTTCCTGCTCCAGGTCATTTTACAGATGAGGAAATGGGGCAAAGTTAGGTGACTTGCCCATGGTCACGCAGCTAGTAAGTGTCTGAGGCTGGATTTGAACTCAGGAAGATGAGTCTTCCTAACTCCAAGCTGGGCACTCTATCCACTGTACCACCTAGCTGCCCACATAAAACGAAGAAAAAAAATGATTCAGTACTAAGCAATCTTATACAGGCAATAAATACTGTAGGCTGCCAGGGATGGTATAATTAGCAATCAAAGAAGCCTTCATGGAGGAAATGGAACTTTCAGCTGAGCCTTGAAGGATGATCAGGAGTTGTGTCAGCAGAAACAGTGAAGGAAGGATGGAATTCTAATCAGGGCAGGGCACGATGAACAAAGGCAAGGAGGCAGGATATCTTTGGTAGAGATAAGAAGTCTCTTTTAATTATGTTTCGCTGCTACTTTCTTTTGTCACTGATACTCTCCTGTTACATAGTCAGGCTTAGTGGAAAGACTCTGAACTGAAATCGGGTGGTGAGGATGATAATGACCTGTTCCTTCATCACTCACTATTCCCCTCAAAGTACTTAACCCTTTGCCCAAAACAAAACCTATGTATTTGCTTTAGTATGTTATTTAGCATGGATTTCTTTTCTTCGTCCGGGATTCTGAAGACTCATATCTTTTTGCCCTATTTGAATAGTAAACCCACAAAGAAAATAGTTGTTCCAGTAATGTGCCAGGTCCTGCATTCAGTACTGGGGATACAAAGGTGGAAATTAAATCTGCCTCCAGGGAGCTTACAATCTACTTATGGGAAATATTTGCAGAGACAAATGGCTACAAAGTAATTTTATTTTTTTCAGTGTGAACAATACGGATGATTTGGGGGGCACAGAGAAAGGCACATCTTTCCAGTGAACATTGCTCCTGTGGAAGCAGGATGAGCTTTGTGGGAAAAGTATTGGACATGAGGTCTGAAGGCTTTGATGTGAGGCGCCTCTTCTCATATTGGGGATCAAAGTTTTAGAACTCAGAAAGACCTGAGAATCCACCCACTCATTTAATACCTGAAAAACTGAGGTCACAAGGGGTTGTGACTTGCTCAGTTACCCAGCTGCTAAACGGCAGTCCATAATCAAACCTGGTCTTTTCACTAAATCTACTTCTGAGAGCCTCATTTCCTTATCAGTAAAATGGGAATGATAACAGCTGGCGACCTATCTCACAGAGTTGTGAGGAACAAATGAGGCAATAGATAAACAGTGTTTTCTAGTTCTAAAGCTATCTATCTACATATGCACACATATACTTATATATGTGCATAATATGTACACACGTGTATAAACACACAGATACATATATACAGAAATACATGTGTGAATACATAAATTATATATATGTGTGTATATATATATATATATACAGACACATATACATCTAGGTGCAATTGCAAAAACACCTTTACAACTGAACAATAGGATTTACAGACAGCCAACCAAGATCATAGCGATCACTAGTGAGGTGATCACTGGGAGAGATCCAAGCTGATGCCAAAGTGATCAGAGCCAGGTAGGGATGATGGCTGATATGGGGTCAGAGTTGTTATCCCAGTTCTATGACATGAACCCCAGACACAAATATCCTGTGGCTAGTGAGCCCATAGATATCAAAGGTATGTCTAATCCTGGCATGGTAGCAGATCTCTCAAGTTCAGAATTTCTGAGTTGCAGGAGACTAAACTACAATGGGTGTCCACACTGAGAGGCAGCAGGTTGCCTAAGGAGGGGAGACCTGGCCCAGGTCAGAAACTGAGTAGGTTTCAGTTTCTGTGTTAGTCAGAGTAGGATCTGCCTATGAGTGAATCTTACATGTCCAGCGTGGGCAACATAGGGAGAGATAGTCTTAAAAAAATAAAAAAAAGATATGGCTAGAATATGAATTCTAGGGAAAGAGGAATGGAATGGGAACTGAGAAAATTAGTATTCCACCTTAGTTCTGATGTTTACTGTCTGGCATCAGAAAAGTCACTTGATCTCTGCTTATACTTCTGTAAAATGGGAGTGATTTAGGGGCCTTGTGAGAACTGCAAAACTCTGAGAGTCTCAGATTTAGAGCTGGAAGGAGCCTCAGAAAGTTCAGCTCCTTCATTTTGTAGATGTGACAACTTATGGTCAAAACATCTAATGGATATGGTCAAGTACTTTAAAGCCTGTGAGAAAGCCCAGTTAGTTTTCTCTACTAAGAAAAATAAGAATATTAGAGATTGTTTAATAGTAAGCATTTAGTCTAATGACCAGAGTAAATTAATACAAGGTATGTCTATATAGGCATTATCCATCTTGGGGGTAAAGAGTTTACTTCTGTCACAATGCATTTTCAGTAACCAGTTTTAAAAAAAAATCAAGTGGTTTTTTTTTTTAAGTTTTGTCAATTTATATGTTTCTGGTTTAATTCTATTACTCTCCCCTTTTCTCTCTCTCCCAGTCTTGCTTTAAAAGTCACTTGCATGTATAGCAGGAGCCTTTCTGATAAAGTTTAGGGGTCTAAAAAGACTTAAATTGGACAGAAAATTCATATGTCAAATTGACTTTGGCAGGAAACCACTTCCAGGATATTTGCAACTATATCAGTCTCCTCCAAAGACCAGAGAATTCTCCAAAGCATTTGAGTGTTGGGCCGCAGTCAGTTACTCTTTCAAAATGTTAGGCTGAATTTCTGTCATGCCTTAAGAATGGCAAAGCCATAGATAAAGACCATGTAAAACTTGGGTACTCTTCACTGCAGGCTACTTGTAATGGACCAAAAGATTTACAGGGAAATTTATTTCAATGAAAATTATTTTCTTTCATCTCATTTCAGAAACAAAGAAAGATGGTAGGGAAAGAGATCCATGAAATTTCAAGAGATTCTCTTCATAAACGAAATTGGAAGGAGTTAATAAAAGGTTATAGACAGTTAATATAAAGAATACTTTGCTGAAAAGAACAATGGTGGGTTTTTTCCCAATTAATCTTGTCTTGTCTCATTTATCTTTGTACTATCATTGCAAGGAAGGCCTTAAAGACCCCCAAAGAACCCAGAATTATAGGTCCAAAGATGAAAAGGACCTCCAAGGCCATCTGGTCCAAATGAATTTTACTGATGAGGAAATTGAGTTCTATGAAGGTTAAATATCCATGTGTATAACTGGCCCAAGGTCACACAGAGAATGAGGAGCAGAGGAGGAATTTGCACCCAGATCTTCTGTCCCTAGAGGCAGTGGGTGCCCCTAACCACCTCACTGAACCTTGATATTTCTCAATAAGCTCACAATGTCATCGAACATTAGACTCAGAAAGATCTTCCAAATCATCTAGTACTAATCCCTTCACAAATGACAAAGCTGAGTTCCAGGGAGAGGCAGCAACTTACCTTATCTCTCATGGGTAGTAAATAACAGAACAAGGCTGGGTATCCAAGAAACAATGAAATACTGGTTGCAAAATTAGTTTTACATACTTTTAGTTGACAGTATCTACTATGTGCTGGGCACTGCGGTAAGCACTGGGAATAGATCTACAAGCAAAAAGAGAGACTCTTTGCTCTCTGAGTGCTCACATTCTAATGGGGGAAGACAAGGAATTTTGAGACCTCAGAATGTCAGCTCACAGCTCTTTGAGAGTCAATGTGGTAAGCCGATTGAATTGGCAGTTAGGAGATTTGGTTCTAGTCTCGCCTCCTGTTACTAATTCACTCTGTGTTCTTGTACAAGCCGTATACCCTCTTATGGCGCCTGTTTCCTTATTTGTATGTAACTTGAGCCCCAAAGCACATTGGTATGGAACTTTTTCTTCATTGGTGGAGGTCTGTGCCCTATACCTGAATGAAGGGTACAGAGGACTTGGAAACAGAGGAGAAGTGATCCTGGATTCTTTTGGCTTCCAGCTTCAAGAGAGAAGATGACCATTCCAACCTCTCTTCAGATCAGTGAAGGGAGACAAAGACTCTGGGAAGAAGCTTATATATGGAACGTCAATTATGTCCCCCATTTCCAGCTTACAACACATTAGAGTCTTTGGGGAATTTCCCCTTGGTTGAGATCTTGGGACTTTCTCGGTTGCATTGAGTGAGGTATCTTGTTCCCAATGGGAAAGCTCCTTCAATCTGTATTGCCTTGTATATGTTCTTATATGTATTCTTTTCCTGATTTCTGTTTTGCTATTGACTTGAATAAGTGAGTTCCTTTGCTGTTTTCTTTGTATGTTCACTGTAGAACTGGAATTTGGTAGGAAGAGAGTCAAGCCTTGGATGTAAAGTGTGCAGCTTCCCTCACCCAATTAACGAATAGTGATCAAAAGTTAATCTTGAACCCTAAAGTTATTTTCCCTAAACTAACAGTATTTAAGGGAACAGATAGAGATCATCCTAGTCAGTATTCCCTCTTTCACAGGGGAGAGCAGTGTCAAGCCTCTGACCCTATTGTCCTGCTTCCCCTTCTGTAATGAATTCTCCTTTGGAGAAGGGTGGGGGTAGGAGATGCTGAAGACATCTATTCTTGCCTCCTTGTGAGCCACACTGAGAAAGCCACTATATACACAACCCATGCTCTGGGAACTTCACTACAAAGACTTGGTAGAATGGAAGAGATGTGAATGCTAATGAGCAGGCATTACTCAGCATCTTCCAGTGCTTTTGACTTCAGAGGAAACTCCTTTCCAGGAGAGAAGCTATGCTGCTGAGACAGAGAAGGAGAAAGGCTGTATTCAGGTCTTGGTTTCTCCTGCTAACTGAGAAGAAAAATGTGGCTCCCTTGCAATGGAAAATAAATGATCCAACTGGGAATGGAAGCAAAGCGTTAAACAGATGAGAGAAAATGTGATTGGATGAGCCAAGAAAAGCAGACTGTAGTGGAGATCAGATCTATTCATACCAACAGATTGGAGTTAATAAGATTTCTGGAGACCAGTCCATAGCACCTGTCTTCCTTCCTGTAGTTTTCCCTTCAACTAGTGAGGAGAAGGGGAGAGAAAAGGAGATTCAACCTTAAGTCAGCTCCACATGCCATCAAGGCCTCCTATAGAGAATTTTAATGCTTGTTTATGTTTCTATGCAAGTACAGTAAAACCTCAACTTTCACAGGGGCAGCATTCCTAGAAAACAGTGCAAATATTGATACATTGAACCTATGGGAAATAGGGGTTTTGGTTCTTGTGACCACCAAAAACTGTAATCTTGCTAGAAATTGCTGAAAATACACGTTTCTGAATATAGTTCTTCATAAAACATTAATTCTGATAATATGCATTTTCCTAACACAGTAACGTGAAAAAAAACCTCATAAAATGTGGTATACAGAACAACATTGAGAAAATGCAAAACCTTTTTTCCTAGAATATTCCCTAGAATTCTGACCTTTTGTGCTAACATCTCAATAAAAACAAAAATGAACCATTGATTTCAAATACTATTGTACTGCTGTAAACCTTTCTACTTCTGCTGCTCTCTGAAAACCAAGGGAGAGGTTGCTAGGACTTTAGTCACTGCTGTCAGAAGGCTCCAAGACTGACATTGACATGACCTCTGACATTCCAAATGCAGAGAGAACTCTTTACAAGAAAACTAGTATAATGCCTGGTAGGATACTAGTCACTACATAAAATGGCATGTATCCTGCCTCTCATTTTTTCTCTCTACTGTGCATAGCCTCAAATGTGCACAGTTGCCAATGTGAAGCTGAAAAGTATCAGAAGTTAAACATGGGAATATTGAGGATTGACTGTATATAGACATCTACAGTTTTTTCAGTCTAGTTTTAAGTACACAGTTTGAGATCAAGATCAGGGAAGATAAACCAAAAGGGGAGAGGAGATTTTCTACCACACGAGGCTGGGGAGATCAGTGACAAGCTGATTGGAAAGATAGTTTCTGCAATTTTATTAATATCCCAGAACCTATTCATTCATACCTAGACTAGCTTTTGAACTCTTAGAGATTTAACTAGGAAACAAGCCAGGAGTGGTGAGAGGTAGATGTTAGTGTCCCTCTGATACATAATCATACTCAGCATATAGCCTTCCCTCCACCCCAATCTACATCTGTAAAATGGATAGGTTGAAGTAAGATCTTCAAGGTTCCTTATTTTTGTTATTTAAGACACTCTGTAGTTTATCTTCAATCTAACCTTTCAACTGTTTTTTCCAATGCTAACTACCAAATCTAATGACTTTTTTTTTGAAAATCCTCTTAAAGCTCTTCCAAAGCACTGGAAGGTTCTTAAAGCTCTTTTGAAACTGGACCCTTCATACTTTTCTAGTCTTCTTCTGTTTTACTGTCCTCCATGCATTCTGCAATCCAGTGACATTGACCTTCTTACCATTCTTTCATATAATGCTCCTTCTGTCTATGCTATACCCCTTCATTTTGCACATGCTCTCCTTTCTCACCTCTGCCTCCTGGCTTCCTTGGGTTCCTTCAAGACTCATCCCAAATTCTACCTTTTGTAGGAATTATTTTCTGTTCCCAACCTCAATCCTCCACTGCCAGTACTTCCCCTTTGAGATCCCATTTGAACCATATATATTTTAGAAATTAATTGTCTCTGAAAATTAAGAATTTATCTGAAACTGTTTTCTGTCAATTTTCTCCATCCTTTGTGTACTTTTCCTTTACCAAGGTTATATTAAGTCAGTCAACAAGCATTTATTAAATGTTCATTATATACTAAGTGATGAAGATACAAAAAAGGGGGGGAAAACCACGGTCCCTGCCCTTAAAAAGTTCACATTCTTTTTTTTTTTCGCTCTTTGGAGGAGGGAAGGCAGGGCAATTGGGGTTAAGTGTAATTATGTGGGTTATGAGGAAAGAAAAAAGAAGAAAGAAAAAAGATATGCATACACATATACACAAGATCAAGGAAGGTAGATTGGGCAGCCAGGGTCAGGGCTCTTGGCTAGTCACCTGCTTCATGTAGGTTTCCAGCAGGTACGTTTTAAAGGCTGTGGGGTTTGTCCAAAGTTCAGCAGTGTGTGTGTGTATGTGTGTGTGTGTTCAATGGACTCTCAATGTTGGGTTCTCCCAGTAGGCTCTAGATAGATAGCAGCATGGTCCTGACATTGTACAGAGCTAACCACTTGTCTTTGAGAATGTCCAAACAAATATTGCCTTGGGTGTCCACATTAGGATGCTAACAAAGTGTGACAAATTTCACAGTGGGAGCATTACATGGCTAGCCACTGGGGAATCCCAGGGAAAGCTTGCACCTTAGATCTTCAAATACTGTCCCAGCTGCCTCCATGAATAGTTCCAACCCATTTGAAGAGATTGTCTGACTCTGGGAAGGCAGAAATTCCTTTGTCTCCAGACATCATTAGAGTCATCAATTCTTGTTCTGGATTTTAAAGTACTTTCAAAGGCATTGCTCTATAATTTTTCCACTTCAAATATTTCTTAATTCCCATTGTTTATTATTCCACTGGCTCTGGGTCTGAGAGTTTCTTGGTAGAGAGTAGGAAGGGCAGGTGAAATCCCACAGCTAGGAGCCTTGAGTACATGGCCTTCCAGGTAGGGGAGCCAGTGCCCCAGATCTTCATGGACATCCCTCTAAATCACTTCTGAATCAGCTTCCCTTTGTTTCTTAATGTAGGAGACTTGTTTCCAAGTTCTTTTCTTTTTTCCTTTAATTGCAAAAAGGCATGGGTATATTAAGAGTGAGAAGTAAGAGGGTGGGGATGCTAGTATGGGAAGTGGGGGCTTTGTATTGATAATCAGACTTGATTCAAAAAAGCACCCAATTAAGTAAATAAAAAATGTAATCTGTGTCGAGAAAAAATGCAAATAAGGCAGCTTAGGGGGGAAGATTGTAAGTGGTCCTGTGGTTAAAATTATGTTCTTGTTTATGGGGGAAAATGGATTTCCAAAAAATCTGTATACAATTGGGTGAATTATGCAACCACCTATTACGTAATTGAATAACAACATAATCCTCTATAATGACAGTCAGGCCAAAGCCATAGAAAGTCTCAGGGTAGCTATGCAATTATTGTTTTCCTTACTTGAACACTCAGGAATCCAAGGTTTCAGAACCTCTAGTCTGTCCCACTTTGATGCTTTGGAAAGGGAAATCATCAGCATCCTTTCCCCAAATTTAGATTCTTAGGATGCTTTTGGCATGAAAGGTTAGTTAAAAAAAGAAGCCCCTAAAACAGAACCTGCCATTTTTATCGACTACCAGTGTTGTAACCAGGGATTCTCCCAGAAGGCCTCTAGAGGAATAATAACACAGTTTGTAAAACTTGCCACAAATTCTTGTGCCAATCTACGGAGACCACTTGGAAAACTCTCCTCCAAACTGTACTAATTTCCAAGAGGGGGAGAAATCCCAAAATGTAAGCAAAATGTAAATGTGGTAAATTCTCGATTTTCCACTTTGGGGACTGTCCACAGTTTGGTTTTTCTAATCCGTGGTATGCTAGAGCCAGTTTGGACCAGCTCACAAGAACTGAAGGTAAAATTTTTAATGTGAACATTTGTACCTCTGAATTTATAAACACCACAAATATGATTCGATTTATTATTTTGATAATTGTCTAAACTTTAAAAAGTGATGGAGAAAATGTTAATAATGCATGTTAACCTTTAAAAAGTATGATGGGTACACATTTCCCCTACCCCCACCAAAGCCAATTATTAAACATTTCGCGTACCTTTGGATGTCTTCCTACTACTATCCAGTTTATTATTGGTAGGAATGAGCCCAGAGAGTGTCAGGGGCTGGCAAAGAAGAAGTATTATGGGCATCTATTATCTATTTCTATCTATATATGTATCTATGTCTATATCTGCAGCTACACCTATAATTTCTGTCTCTATCTCTCTGTATCTATATCTTTATATTTATGTCTATATCTCTCTGTATCTATATCTATATCTGCATCTATATCTGTATTTTAATCTGTCTACAGTTATCTGTATTTGTGTCTATATCTTTATAACTATATCATTGCTGTGGATGTGTACATACTTTTCAAAGTTAGAGACATCAATGACTTTTGGATTATCTGTAAATCTGTATTGACCATAACCCTAGTCCAGGCCTCTGTTGCCTCTTGCCTGAACTATTGCAATAGCCTCATAGTATCCCCTTGCTTCTCAAGTCTGTCTCTTCTCCAACTGAAACATCCATCCATCCATCAATCAAACATTTACTAGATGTCTGCTATGCTCCAGGCACTATACAGGGTGATAGAAATATAAATAAATGGTCAAGAAAGAACTTACTTCCAACTGCAGTCCATCTTCTTTAAAGTAACCAAATAAATATTCCTCAAATACAAATTCATCCATATCACTCTTGTACTCAAAAATCTTCAGTGGTCCCCTGTGGTGTCTAGAATAGAATAGAATATATTTAAATTGCCCTTTAAAGTCTACCACTATCTGTCTCCCACCTATCTTTTCCATCTCATTTCATATTATTCCATTTTACCCATTCTTTGTTTTAGGCAAACTGACATTATTTGTTCCTCATACACAACATTCTTACTTTCACCTTTGTGGTTTTATATAGTGGTACCCAATCTAGAAGGCAACTCTTCCTCATTCTACCCATAGGTGTATACAGCACATTTTATTATGTTGTACACCCCGTAACTTTAATTTTTTTAAGTCAAACATTTATCGAATATTCAATAATAATGGACAATTTTCTATATCATCAAACATATAAAGAAACTAAAAATCAACTAAACTAATTTTTTAAGATTAACAACTAAGTTTTACTTAAAAATAAATGGCAGCTAGGTGGTACAGTGTATGGAACCTGTTACCTGGAGTCAGGAAGACCTGAGTTCAAATTTGACCTCAGATACTTGCTAGCTGTGTGACCCTGGAAAGTTGCTTAACCTCTGGTTGCTTCAATTTCTTTTTCTATAAAATAGAGATAATAATAACCTCTAAGGGTTGTTGTGAGGATGAAATGAGATTATTGTAAAGTGCTTACTTAGTCAAAAGCATGGCATATAGTAAGCACTATATGTTAGTTATTATTAAATGTACACTTTGCAAAGGTATCATATGAGTCAAAATCTTTCCCTGACCATAAGATATAAAACAACCTTTTTTTTTACCTTTATTCTCTTGGCTAACACAATATCCTTGCTTCTGGGTCCTGAGATCTTAGCCACATACTTTGTTATGAGGGGTCTACAAGTTTATTTTTATTATTATTATTTTTAGGTTACACATTTCCATGTAAGTCATGCTGTGAAAGAAAATACAGACAAAAAAAGAAAAATAGACAAAGTAAAGAAAAAGTATCTTCAATCTGTATTCAGACTATTAATTCTTTCCCTGGAAATGGATAACATTTTTCATCACAAGTCCTTCAGAATTATCTTGGATTATTGTGTTGCTGAAAATACAGTTGATGATCATATAATATTGCTGTTACTTTGTACAATGTTCTCCTAGTTCTGTTCATTTCATTTTGCATCAGTTCATATAAGTCTTTCCAGGTTTTTCTGAGAGCATTCTGCTTATCTTTTCTTTTAGCACCTTAGTATTCCATCACAATCATATATAATACATTTTTCAGACATTCCCCAATTGATAGATATCCTCTCAATTTCCAATTCTTTGCCACCACTGGAAGAGCTGATATAAATATTTTCCATAATGGAGTTTAAAGACTGGTGACCAAGAGATATGTGTTTGTGAAATTTAACATTTTAACTTTTTTTTCCCCTTTCTTTACAAAAAAGCCCAAGGACCACATACCAGAATCTGAGTTGGGAGGGGATGGGGAGACATACTCATTCCTTCTGGCTCATCATTTAATATCTCTGCCTCTGTTCTTTCCTTTCTGCAGCCACACTCTCAAATCTCTCCTTGCTTCAGGCTTGAATTTTACAGAAGTTCTTGAGGGTGTGATCAAGTCCCAGAGCAAACTGAAACAGATTTTCTCTTGCACCTAACTGAAATACCTTTAGGATTTATTCAAGGAGGACCTTCTTACTCACACCTAGTTCTGCTTGGTTAATTCAATAAAGAAGTGTTCTTACCTAACCTTTATATGGGGCGAAGTAATCAATGGATCCCAATCCTTATAAGATATTTATCCTTTCCTCTACATCTTGGATAACAGTAGCAATACAATGGGACTTGGGAAGAATTGTGAAGCTAATAGATTTCTTCAAGATTCCTAGAGTTATCATTGATAAATGAACTACTAAAGTCATTTTTATCTTTTAATAAAATGTTAGAGCTTCCAAACTATTCCCCATATGAGGAATAATAACATATTCAAATCAATAATGTGGATCCAGGGTCTCATTCTGTTTTCCAGGAATCATCTTTCAAGGTTTATAAGATGAGAGCTTGGTGTGATGTCTCTTGGAGAATCTCAAAAGTAGATCAAAGTGGTTTACCATGTGTCCAATTCTTTATCAGAAAGCCATTCAAGTCAGCAGACTAAATTTGGGAAATTAAAGGGACATTTATTTGTAGTTGGTAAAAAGACACAAGGGAAGAATCTTCAGGATTCATGAGAGGAGAGCCTGATCTAATATCTTTTGGAGACTCTTAGAATTAGACCAGGCATGTTTACCATACCACAAATAGCTATCCCTTTCATTTCCTGAATTAAATTCAACCAGACTCTTGGACCAATGACTGCCAATTGACTATTTGGTGTCTTATAATCAGCAGTTGGCTTGGAAAACAGGAACATTGCCTCTATCTGTGCTTGGTAGGGAATTACTCTAGATTTTTCTAGGGTCAAAATAAAACCAATGATTTATTTGAGAGTATCCAAGGAACCCGATAGAGTTAATAGTGGCTCCCTCTTATCTCCATGATAAAATATAAGATCTTCTGTTTGACTTTTAAAGCCCTCCATAACATGACCTATTCTTATCTTTCCAGTCTTCTTACACTTTACTTGTTCCCCCCCTGAATACTTTGTTATACAGTAACTCTGACCTCCTTGGTATTTCTAGAAGAGGACACTCCATCTCCCCATTCCAGGTGTAACCTGAAGTCCAAAGCCCATTGATCTGGGACTCTCATCATTTGCTACATAGGTATTTTCACTTGCTGTCCTCCATGGTTAGAACTCTCACTCTCCCCATCTCTACCTCCTGGTTTCCTTCAAGTCTAAGTTAAAGTCATTTTGTAAGAAGCCTTTCCTGCTCTCTCTTAAGGCTAGCACCTTCCCTCTATTGATTATCTTGAATTTATTCTGTATATGTCTTGTTTGCACATAATTGTTGGCATGTTGTCTCCCTCTTTAGACCAAGCAGGAACTTGTGTTTTGCCTTTCTTTGTACCCTTAGCACTTAGATTGCTTGGCACCTGGTAGGTGTTTGACCATTATTATTGTTTTGCCTTACTACCTTTGTGATCTTGGACAACTCATAGAACCTCTGGACCTCAGTTTCCTTATTTGTTAAGTAAGTTGATTAGAGCAAGATGATCACTCAGCTCCCTTCAGAGTTAAGATCCTATGAGAAGTTAGGAAAGACTTTAAAGTTTTTTCCAGTGTAAACATTGTATGATTCTAGGAAACCATATTCATAACGTGTGGTAGGAATCTTAGAAATGTGCAATCTTTCTAACATATGATAATGATTATATCCATATTTTCCCCCTTTGTCAAAGTGGAATTGGTAGTAGCTTTGTGGCCTAAAAGAGTGAATACCAAGAGAATTGGGGATATCTTGTTCCTGGGAAGTAACTCAAGCATTAAGAGAATTGACCTCAGCAAAAAGTGACACAATCAGATAGAAGGACCTTCTTCCTATGTAGGGCTGTGCTATTTAACAAGAATAAAGAGCAGAGGACTGAGCATGCTTGATAATTTTTGTAGTCTAGCTACTTTAAAAAAAATGTTGTTATTGTTTTGAATAATTTTGCTGCTTTTGAAAAAGACCTTTACACTTTCATAAGAAATGGGAAAAAAAAGAGAAAGAAGGTAAAAAGGGTACAGTGATAAAAGAGTGTCTTTCATTCAGTGCTCCAGGCACCAGTGGTGGAGAAGCCAGAGTGGATGCCTACCCATCATCAGAGGCAGCAAGAGGAAACGGGGCCACCTGGGAGAGCTGGGAGCCGCTCTACATAGGTAGAACGTAAAGCTGATGAATGGCAATTTAGAACATAAAAGCCAAGGAGGAGAGTGAGAAAGAAACAAAGGAAAACAAATCCCCAAATCAACTTCAGCCTTGTGAATTAGGGCAAGGTTAAAAAAAAAGATAAAGCCAGGCAGCAGAAAGAAAAAAGAAAGAAAGAAAGAAAAAAGAAAAAAAATTGGATCAGCCTGGACAACAGATAATGAAATATCTCTTTGTTCTCTAAGCAGAGAAGAGGGGGCTGTTGGGGAAGAATGTTGTATACATTGTCAGATGAAGTCACTGTAATCAGATGACTATCTTGATGTTTTTGTTATAAAGACAGAATTCTAGGGCTGGGAGATGTTTGGGGGAGAGGAGAGCAGAGAAGTATTTTCAGAAATTAATAAGATTTTAAAAAAATACATCAATATAACTTCAAAACAAAACAAAAAAACATTGAATCAGAAGCACTTACACTTAGTGAAGAAATAGGCATTTACAAACTTCACTCTTGTCTCATGAGGAAGCAGGCACTGGCAGAGTGAGTTCGGATCTAGGGGCTGGAATTTTCTGAACTGCTGGCACAGGCTTATTTAATTAAAACAAAATTTTATTCTGAATTCAATAAACACCAAACAAAATGGAATTTCCATATACATGGTGGTAAAGAAAAAGATTTGTACATGACTATCCTGCTTGTCTGTGATTCTGGTCTTCCTTCAGGATTTTTGTGTAATAAAAATACTTCAGTCACTTCCTCCCTCCCTCCTTCCCTCCCTCCCTTCCTTCCTTCCTTCCTTCCTTCCTTCCTTCCTTCCTTCCTTCCTTCCTTCCTTCCTTCCTTCCTTCCTTCCTTCCTTCCTTCCTTCCTTCTTTCCTTCCTTCCTCCCTCTTTCTTTTGTTTTTCTCTTTTTTCTCTTTCTCCTTTTCTCTCTTTCTCTTTTACCCTTTCTCTCTTTTTTCTTTTTCTCTCTTTTTCTTAACCTTCCTTCCTTTCTTTTTCCTTTCTCTATTCTTTATTTTTCTACTTTTTCTCCCTTCCTTCCTCCTTTTTTCTCTTTTTCTCTTTCTCTCTCTCTCTCTCTCTCTCTCTCTCTCTCTCTCTCTCTCTCTCTCTCTCTCTCTCTCTCTCCCTCACCTCTAGTCTTACCTCTAGTCGGCCTTTTCTTCTCATCTACCCTCCCAAATGTAAAAAAGAAGAAGAAAGCCCTTGTGTATCTTTAGTCTATCTCCTCTGTTAGGGGGTAGGTAGCATGCTTTGTCATCAGTCCTCTGGAATTGTTGTCAGTCACTGCACCGACCAAAGTTCTTGAGTCTTTCAAAGTAGGTTTAAAAAAAATTATAAGTGGTATTGTTATTATACAAATTGAATTCTGCTCACTTTCAGTTTATAAGAATTTTCCCATGTTTCTCTGAAATTTACCCTTTGATTGTTTCTTATAGTGCAATAATATTATGTTAATTTAAATGCCATACTTTGTGTAGCCATTCTCCAATTGACAGACATTCCTTGTTTCCAGCTCTTTGTTATAATAACAATAGCTGCTGTAAATATTTGTGTACATATGGTCCCTTTCCATCTCTCCTTGGTCTTCTGGACCATGTGTATAATAGTAGTATTGCTGGGTCAAAGGGTGTGCAGAGCCCAGTTTAGTGGCTTTGGGAGTTGAGGGGCCTTCCGGAATGGCTAGAATGATTCACAGGTCTACCAGCAGTACACAGGTGTGCCTGTTTCCTCCAAGCCCCTCCAATGCTTGTCATTTTTCTCTTTTTTCCTTTTCACCAATCTGATGTGTGTGAGGTGGAATCTCAGAGTAGCTTTAACTTGCATGTCACTAATTATTAGTGTTTTGGACAACTTTGTCATATGGTTGTTGATAGCTTGGATTTTTTCCTTTGAAAACCACAGCAGAGGCTTACTTAGAGTCCTTTCTATAGCCAACAAGAATGAAGCAGTTGAGACAATTGTGGGACTATTTTTAGACATGTAAAGATTACCTTGTTAGTGAGATGGCAGGGTATAATCAGGAAAACCTTCACTTCACTCTCTCTTATCTTTTTTTTTTTTAAGGTGAAGTTTGTTACTGAGGTAAATTCTCAACCAGTCCTCATTTGGCCTTTAAAAGTCTTGGCAAAGTACAATGGGAGAAAACAAAAAAATAACTTTATTGTTCAGTCATTTCCAACTCTTTGTAACCCATTTGGGGTTTTCTTGGAGTGGTTTGTCATTTCCTTCTCCAGCTCATTTTACAGATGAGGAAACGGAGATAAATAGAGTTAAAGTGACTTGCTTAGGGTCATACAGCTCACAAATATCTGAGACCAAATTTGACCTCAAGTCTTCCTGACTCCAAGCTTGGTGCTCTACCCACTGTGCTATCTCCCTGCCCTATAAAGACACTAATTCACTGTTTTATATACTGGACCCATTTGAAGTTTCCCCTAACCTCTGATTCAGGGTATGAAAGAAGTAAGAAGTTTAGGACCTTTTACTGAGGAGGGAGAGTGAAATGAGGAGGAGAAAGAAGAGGAGGATGAAGATGATGATGATGATGATGACTGATGATGGTGGTGATTTATATAGTGCTTTACATACATTAATCTCATTTGATCCTCTCAAGAACGCTGTGAAGTAGGTACCATAATCTTTATTTTACAGTTGAGGAAACTGAGACTAAGAAAAATTAAGGGACTTGCCTAGGGTCACAAAACTAGTAAGTGTCTGAATGGGGAATGTGAACACAGTGAATGCTATGGTCTCTGAATGAAAAATCAAAGAACCTAGATGGGCATTCTAGAGGACTTCTGCAATAGGAAACATCTCTTTGCTACTGTGGGATGTTCACTAGGCCGGTCCATGCACAGTTATCCCAAGAAGCTGTGTATTTGGGAAAGCCTTAATTTCCTATTTTAGATTTTTGACAGTGAATTATTTTTTAGGTCAGGTTGGTTTCGACTCACCAGACTTGGAATCTGGAAACTTGGATTTTAATATTGTCTCCAATACTTGCTAGGTTTATGATCCTAGGCAAGTTACTTAGCCAGTCTTTGCCTCAGTTTCCTTATTTGTAAAATGAGAAAGTTTGCTTCAATGACTTTCAAGGTCTCTTCTGCCTTTAGAAGTACAATCCTATAGCCTTTTAGCTATGGGATAATATGTAAGTCACTAAATCTCTCAGGGCATCCATTTCCTCATCTGTAAAATGGGGTAATAATATTTAGATTATCTACCTTATAGTAGATTTTGAGCAAAGAGTTTTGCAAATACTGAAGAACTATGTAAGGCATGGATTTATTTTATAGTAAACAAGAAAGATGAAACTAGATAGGGAAACCTGAAGGTAGAAGAATCACAAACTCTATTCCAGTAATGATTATAAACAACTCTTGAACTATCTGCCATGAGGGAAGGAGAATATAGGGGAATAAAGATTTCTATGTCATCTACTATGTGCCTGATATTGTGCTAAGCAATTTACAAGCAATATCTGCTTCGATCCTCCCAACAACCCTGTGGGGTGGATGCTATTACTATCCCTATTTTACAGTGGATGAAACAGAGGCATGGAGTCACTTGTCCAAGGTCTCATCGTTGTTTGTCATCATTCTCAAAGAAGACCAATGACATCAGGAGGATGGTGTCTTGACTTGCAAGTGAATTGGATTTGAGTGAGGCAGCACTATGCAAAGTCAACAGCCTCACTCTCCTCCAGACTCGCTAGAGTCCAGTGGCAAGACACAGGTCAGGATGATTGGAGATGGTCCTTCATCCAAGGTCACACGCCTAATACGTGTCTGAGGCTGCATTTGCACTTGGGTCTTCCTGACTCCAGGCCCAGTGCTCTATACACTGAATTGCCATAACTTCCCTCCAGTGCCAGAGACCCTCAAGGGGGGCCTTGGGCTCAATATTATTGTAGTCCTTTGCTTATCAGAGTAGTTTTTGCAATATAGGCCATTCCAAGATCATATACCTGCCATCTGCCTGAAGGAGGTCCTTTTTTGAGTGTCATTTGAGACCTTTTAAAATATGATGATTCCCCACCAGCGCAGCTTGTGAGGTATATATATTAACAGCGTCCTTGTGGAGCAAAAGTAGAGTTAAAGTTGGTCTCTGTATGGTGGCCCCTGTCCCAAACAGGTATTTATCATTAACCACAAACGATGTTGCAGGCAGCATTGTATCCTCAATGAGGAGGTGGTATTGTGCTAATTCAAAAGACTTCTGGTTTTCTGGGTCTTGTCTTTTTTTTGTGACACGATATCCCTTCTCTAGGCAGACTCTTTCCTCATTTTTTAAGCCTCCATCTTCTGACCACATTTGTCTTCCCAAATAAATCTGGAATTTTGTTGTATTGAAAAATTCTTGACTGTTGCCTCCTTTGGGTGATATCAGAGATGCCATTTTGATGTTCTCAAGAGACACCCTGGGGCAGCTAGGTGGGGCAGTAAATAGAGCACCAGCCCTGGAGTCAGGAGGAGCTGAGTTCAAATCCAGCATCAGACACTTAACACAAAAACTAGCTGTGTGACCTTGGGCAAGTCACTTAATCCCAAATGCCCTCCAAAAAGCAAAGAAATAAAAAATAAAAATAAAAGAGAGAGAAAGAGAGAGAGAGAGAGAGAGAGAGAGAGAGAGAGAGA
>NW_027186296.1:88761610-88771724 GCF_028583685.1 Petaurus breviceps papuanus
AGAGAGAGAGAGAGAGAGAGAGAGAGAGAGAGAGAGAGAGACATCCTGCCCCTCCTCAGTCCTCTTTCATATCCTGGAACAGTACTATTCTGTGGGTGAATAAAGGTTTTTGGCCAACAATAATGGGAGGAGAGATGATTTCCCAGGCTAACCTCAGTGCTAGAGTAGGAGGGCTGCCTCTCATTGTATCACTGATCCCTTTCTTCCCCCCTGCTGTGGTCCAAAGATTATCCATGAGTGTCTCAAATTAAGCCACGAGCCTTCCTAGTGTTAGCTAAAAAGTCTCCATAATGAAGGCCCTTTGCTGTTAGCACCTTTGGCCCACCTGCCTCTTCTGTGGAACCTTCTGGGTCTCCCAAAGCAGTGACAGTGGACCGCTGGAGAACTGGAAGGAGAGAGTGTATATCAGAAATAGTTCTATGTTTTAAGTTCTAACCAGGAATTGATTTTTGTTGTCTTACTTTTTAGATTGTCAGAACATGCAGTTCCTTGAGAAACCTATCTGCTGAGATAGAAATTGGAAAGGGCTAAAACTTTTTTGAGTATCAGCAGTCTCTGCAATGTCTCTTCTCATCCCATTCCCAGAAATGATCTCACTTGTGAGAAATGTCCTTTGCTGCTGTTGAAGAACTGAAAAGCCCAGGACACTCTTCAATAAGCTTATTTTATCCTGCTTGACCTGTGGATCACTTCTCTATTGAGAGAGTGGTCATACCAGGAAACCACTGATCCCTTCTAGGATCTGCATTATAAAATGGGAACCTGATAACTTCTAACAAATTGACTTTGCGGTCTTTGAGATTTGCTTCAGATGACAAAGACTTCTAGGACCAGTTCTATTACTCACCAGCAGGACAGACTCTATTTTTTTTTTTTTTTAGAGACATGAAAATCTACTTTATTTTAAAAGTCTACTGAAAGTTACCTATTTTTATCCGAAAATTTCACAGATTCATTTTTAAAAAAATTTATTTATTTACTTTTAGTTTACAACATTCAGTTCCACAGTCCCTTGAGTGCCAAATCTTCTCCCTCCTTCCTCTCCTCTCCCCTTCCCCCTCCCCCCACCCCCACCCCATGGCAGCATGCAATCTGATATAGGTTCTACAAATACCTTCACATTAAACATTAGGACAGACTCTATTTTCAAGGAGCTCACATTTCAGTTGGGGGAGACAACAGGGTCTAGTTGAAAGGTTTTTGGTCCACAGATACAGAGTCAGTATGGATAGGAAGACCCAGAAACCCTTAGGATGTAGCAGTAGGGTGAACAGCAAGGTCTTGAGATCCTTAGAGTACAGATAATCATGCCTGCTCAGAAGGATGTATAGATAAATGAGATAATGAATGTTAAAGTGCCATATGAATATGAGGTGACTTGGTTAATGTCAACAGTAAGCCACAATTAAGTCATTTCTGACCATCTGGTTTATGTATACCTATGTGAAACTGCAAAAAAATATATATATATTATATACACAATGCATTTTTATCTCCTTTCATATAACTTAAAAGTTTATGCATATCTGATCTTTCCCTGTATTGAGCAAAAGTCTGAACTAATTACTTTGAAAGAGTGCATCTAGGAATCTGGGGACTAAAATCTTGCTTAAATTCTTCACCGTTGGCACAAATTTTGCATTGGTGCTAGAAATTAGTGAACACACTAGATGCAAGAAAGGTTCCTCTTGTACTTGTCTCGCCCCTTTTTTTCTAATAACTGGTTTGATTGCATGGTTCTGAAAGACAGAAAATGTGGCTTTTAGTCCTGGTTGCTGCACGATCTTGAACAAATTCTTTCTTCTTTCTGACTCAATTTTCTCATCTATAAAATGAGGAAATTGAACTAATCTCTAAGGTCCTTTCCCCCTCTAACAGTGACTGATCAATCATACGTCAGCAGCTACTTTCCAACCTTCATAGGTCCCTGGCCCCTTTAAGAAAGCAGCCTTCTGACCCCTGACTGCTTCATGCCTCTGAAATAGGGAGATTTGAATGTATTCCAGTGAGGTGAGCAAGCCCTTCCCAGTATCACACTCCCCACCCCCCTTTTTAATAGGTCCTTGGCTTTTGGGAGTAGGAATCAACTCTATTGGCTTTCCCCCACTGTTGGGACTGAGTAGCGGCCCCAAATGCTGTGAATTCCTGACCTCCATGCAGCAATGAAGTAAAGCTTTGGGAAGAGGAATGAGTAGTGGGGATATTTGCAAGGCCACTGTGGCCTACTCCAGGCCTGGCTCAGCTTTCACCAGGCCCCTTCCCAAGGAGTATCAAATTACCCCAAAGAGGCCCACCAACACCAACCACTGTACTTCTGGCCCAGAGAGATGATAAACAAACAAAGGGCTGGAAGATAAATCACAGTTCATGAAGGGCCCTTCAAGGCTTGGCAGGTTTTTGTGCTTACCTCTTGCCTCCTAAGATTCTGCCTTTCTTTGCCAAAAATGACATTTTGCTGACTTAAAAAAAAAACAACAACCCAACAACTTTTGAGGGTAGGGTTTTACAAGCTGGACTGGAATGATTACATTGTCCTCCTTGAGGTCTATGAGAACGTATGTATTGCAAACCTACCATTCCACTTGTAAGTTGTGCTCTAGCTTCTTGGAGGGTTATTGAAATAATTAAGTAAGTTTAAAGGAGGGGAAAACCCACACAAAGGTAGCCAAAGCCATAAAGAATGAGCTTCTTTTATTTCTGGGGAGGTGCTCATTGATGCACCCTAATTTAGCCCTTTATCAAAGCATGCCTGGACTTCTTCAATCATTTCCTAACCAGTACTATTGCCCTTAATCTTTTCCTTTTCTCTAACTCATCAGCAAGGTAGAAAAAAATTATATATAAAAAAAACATCAGCAAGGTAGTTAACACATTAATCTTTATAAAGCCTAGGTTTGCTCATATTACCCCATTCCCAATGGTTCCCTATCTCCCAAGTCTAAATTCTTTAGCTCAGCATTCAGTACTTTCTATGATCTGACTCCAATTTGCCAGTGCCTGGCACATGGTAATTGCTTAATAAATGTTTATTGATTGATCAATTGTCCTTCCAGCCTTATCTAGAGATGGCTTTACCACTAATTAGCTCTGTTGTTCTTGGGCAAAAACATTTGACCTTTTCTGGGCTTTGGTCATCCATATGTCAAATGGAGGGCAGGTAGGCTGTGCAGTGAACACAGTGCCTGGAGTCAGGAAGTTCTGAGATCAAATCCAACCTCAGCTACCCATTAGCTATAACCCTGTGTGAGTCACTTAACCCAGTTTGCCTCAGTTTCCTCATCTGCAACAAGAGCTGGAGAAGGAAATGGCAGTGAAGGAAACCCCAAATAGGGTCAGGAAGAGTTGGACATGACTGAACAACATGGTTGTACTCCCACCTTTCCTTCTCAATTCACAGGTGTGTTATTTTCTTTTTTGCTTTTTTATTTTGGAGGGCAATTGGGGTTAAGTGACTTGCCCAAGGTCACACAGCTAGTTTTGTGTAAAGTGTCTGAGGCCGGATTTGAGCTCAGGTCCTCCTGACTCCAGGTCTGTTGCTCTATTCACTTTGCCCACTTAGCCACCCCCACAGGTGTGTTACAGATTTGAAAGTACTTTCACAAGTTGATGGCGCTATAGGAACGTAAGGTAATCTTTACTCTCATATCTCTGCACTTCTTAATGTGTCCCCTCCCGGAAAATCCACCTCATTACCTGGCTCTGCTTGCCTCAAACATTCCCAGTTTAAGGCTACATCCTCTCTGACCATTCCAGCATACTGTGATCTCTCCTTTCTCTGAGTTAGAAGGGCAGTGAGGAATTAGGGAGTGTACTAGGCTTGGAGCTAGGAAGACCTGTCTCACACCGTTATGGGACTTGACTTTTAGGTGCTTCATTTTCTGCAGATGAACACCTGAGATAACAGATGTAAAACACTTCACAAACCTTAAAGCATTCTATAAAAAAAACAACTTTTAATTATTATTTTAGAACAGTACATGAACCACTTATTTAGCACATTCTTGAGTATTATGGTTCCCTCCCACCCCACCCCTCCATCCTCAATGTGCATATTTTTTCTTTTGTGTATAGTCCATGAGGGACTCCTCCCCTTACCCCCAGTTGTTTATCAATGTATCCTCAACAAATTCATTGAGTACCTCCCATAGTCTAGACATTAAGGATATAAAGACAGAAATGTAAGCCCCCTGCCTTCAGGTCTTAAATACTTTGTGTCAATTCCCTATATATTTTGGACATCACAATCAAAGATGTTTTTTTCTTGATTAAAAGTTTTCTTTCTTATTTTAATTGTATTGATTTTGTTCATACAGAAGTTTTTTATTTTTACTTTATCTGTTTTCGCTAAACTGTCTATTTTATCCTTTACGATTATCTTTATTTATTTCTTCTTTTTGTTATTTTCCCCTAAGCATAGAGTTGAAAGTTACCTTTTAAAATTTTCCTCTAATATTTTTATGATGTAACCTTTGATACATACATACATGCATACATACATATATATATGTGTGTGTTACACAATCACTTATTGGGGTACATGGTGTAAAATTTTAGTCTAAACCTTATTTCTGCCAAACTGTTTTCTAAGCAGTTATGTTGATTGGAGAATCCTTCCTCCAGTGTTTTGTGTTCACAGGATATCTATCAATTGGTTTCTGTGCTTGATTGCTTCTGAGACTTGCTTATCTATTCTTTTCCACAGAGTTTCTTTTCTAAACTTTAACCTATAGCAAATGGTTTTATGATTAATGCTTTATAATATAGCTTGAAATCTGCTAATACTAGACCTCTTGCTTTTTTCATTATTTCCCTTCAGATTTTTGATCTTTTGTTCCCTCGAATGTATTTTGTTATTATTTTGTTCAATTCTCCAAAGTAAGTTCCTGGGAGCTTAGTTTGCATTCTACCAGATATATAACCTAATTTAAGTAGTAAGGTCACTTTTATGTATTGACACAGTCAAATCATGCAGAAGAAACCTTTCCAATTATTTGTTGAATTGAACTAAATTAGACTCTCCATCAGAAATAATGTCATCTTTTGGTTTTAGAAAGATACCTTTGGTCATACTCAGGAATAATCCTTTTATTCTTTTGTTTTTTAATGTTTGAAATATAAGCAAGTATTATATTTTGTTGCTATAGTTTCCTACATTGGTTGACTAAACATTTGCTTTTGATATTAGTATGATTTGTTTTGTTTATAGTTTAAAATTTCAGTTCATATGTGGGTTGTACAATTTCTTTTTCTGAGATAAGTTGTTTGGATTATTTCCTATTCTATTAAATAGGCTATCGTATATGAATGTTACTAATTTCTTTAAAATGTTCGGTTTTATTGGCATGTCATTGGTTATGGACTAGAAGATGATAAATAACAACAACAACAATGTTTCTTTTATGTCTTCTCCTTTGTGAATTTTCTATTCTCATTTTTTATTTTGATAATTTGTCTTCTTCTTAGTTTAAAAAATCAAATTAGCCAGTGTTTTCTCTATTTTATTGGTATTCTTTTTTTTAAAAAAATCACCCGTTATTTTCTTTATCATCTCGATAGTCTTTTGGGGGGCAAAAATCTGATTTTTAGTATCCTTGCTTTTGTGTTTATTTGACATTGATTCTCTAGATTTTTTTATTTGCATGTGGAATTTAATTTATTGGATGTTTCTTTCTCTTTAGTTGATGTTCCTAGAACAAAAAATTTCCCTCATAGAGTACTTTAGCTACATTATAGGTATTTTGGCATAATTTCTAATTGTAATTTTCTTTAATAAAATGATTTTTTGATTTGTTTTTATCTACATATAACATAGATTGAATTGCTTATTTTCCATTTAAGTGTGAATCCTTTAATAATATTCCCTGATTCATTTTAATTGTTAATCCTTACAGTTTATAAAGGGTATGTTCAATATTTCTGCATGTTTCCTTTTGTTTGTGAATTATTTACATTTTTGCACATGGATTATTTTTATAAATGTGCCATTAGTGCTAAAAACAAATAAGAATATTCCTTAATATTCCAATTCAGTGATTACTGAAGGTTTAATTTTTTTAATCTAATATTATATCTATTTCTTCTATTATTCTATTCATATCTATAATTCCTTTTTCTGTTCATCTTCTGTTGAATTTATCTAACTCTAAAAGAGAAATATTGAAGGGCCCAACATTTATACCAAATAACAAAACGAAAGCATGGTTTTCTCTTGTGCCTATAAAAACATGTGACCTCTCCATACTTTTCTGGTGCTGATTTCAAATATAGCTTCAGATTTTATCTATCACTTGCTGTTTTTTTTTTTTTTTCTGGGAATCAGTTTTGTATTTTAAAAGTTCATTTTTTTAAACTAAACAAAATTATGCTAATTTATCTGACCTGAAATGTAACTATTAATTATTTTACATTGTATTTTTGCCTATTAAAAATCCCTCTTCAGCATCTAACAGTAGTTGGGACAATTAGGTAGCCCAGTGCAGAGAACGCTGGGCTTTTAGTTAGGAAGACCTGATTTCAAATCCAGCCTCAGAAAGTTACTAGCCATGAGGCCCTGAGCAAGTCACCTCAGTTTGCCTCAGTTTCCTCAAGTAAAAATGGGACTACTTTCCAGGTTTGTGAGGATCAAATGAAATAATATTTATAAAGTGTTTAGCATAGTACCTGGAACATAGTGGTCCCTATGTAAATGTTAGCTGTTATTATTGCTTTGCTATAACATTTCTACTGTGGAAATTTCTTGTTGGAAATGTTTTCTGTTCTTATCCCTGATAGTGCTTAGATTTTCCAGAAAGAAACACAAACGTGTATTTAAGACATGGATATGCCATGTCATATTCCACAACTGTATAGGCTTTAAGATCACTGACAATTTATTTTTTTTGCCTTTTGGGGGGCAATTGGGGTTGTTTGTTTTTTTTGTGTGTGTGTGTATGGGTGTTAAGTGTCTGAGGCCGGAATCGGCGCTTTATTCACTGCACCACCTAGCCTCCCCTCACTGACAATTTCTTGGTAATTTTCTGCCTGGTAATTTCCCTAAAAGTTTTTATTTACTTAAAAAAAATGGTTCCCATGGAAGTTCTTCAAGTTATTTACAATGTTTTTCAATATGTTCATCTTTCATCAGCTCTCTTATTTAGGGACCTACAAATACTCTTTAAAAAAAAGTACCCTTTCTGATTCCCTGAAATTTATTTTTCAAATAAAGAAAATGTATACCATTTTGATATCTCATCTTGACAACATTTTTAACGGTTTTCAATAAGTTTATTGTGCAATGGCAGTAAGAAAGCTTTTTCCAGAATGATCAGTGGTTGACTCAACTAACTTTTCTCTCGAGTCAGTTTTTTCTTTTCTTTTTTTTTTTTAATACAGCACACCTCGCTCCCCCCCTTCCCATTCACAAAAAAAAGCAACAGTATTAGTATGCTTATGGTGTAATCCTAATAAAAGCACAATCAGTTTCAGATCTCAACACATATGCCAAGCATACTTTTTCCTATTGCAGCAATGACTCTGACCCCCACTGCCTGAAAGTCAGTTATATTACATTTCACCCCTCCCCTAGGAATATACCCTTAAGAATATGGGGAGTATCTAGCCTCTGTCACTGGCTCAAGCCTCCACTAATTGTGTTCCCTCAATTTTAGGGGTCTCTAGTACACTGGGTTTATTTACCACTTAACAGTCAGATTAGCTTTTACAGAGGCATTATTTACTTCAATGCACAAATAGCACAAATTAACACAAATATTCCTCCCAACACTTGGGGAAGACACAATCCCTGTTTATAAAACTTTAGTCTTTGGATGGGAGAGTGAAATTAAGCCCACAGTTTAATTCATTTCCTGTATAGTACAGTCCCACTAACCTCCATGTCCAAAGTCCGTTTGGGTTTGCCTCTCCAGACCCCAGCTTCTCAGGGCTTTTCTTCTGGACTGGCAGCAATATCTGATCTTGAATCCTAGTTCCATGGTCACTATGATTCCAGCTCCCACATATGGAACTCCACTGATTGTACCAAGAACTCAAAAGGACAAATGAAAGAGACTCAGACCCCCTGAACTCATTTCTCAGAGCCACAGGGCCTAAGGTGAGTGTGTGTATAGTCCTTCCCTTCACTAAACTTGGTTCATGCTCCAGGTGAACAGGACTCTTTCTCAAGGACACCACTGGAAAGAGAGACCAAGACTGTCCCAATCTGGTAGACTTAGCTCAATCTATCGATACAACTAATGGAAAGAAACTACTTCTATTCATGAGGTAGGGGAATGCAGAATGTCTTTTCCTAGAATCAGATCCTTGTCATCTCCCACAAGGGCCTCCATCTTAGGTGATAGAGACATGCACCAAAACAGAATTATAGTGTTTAATTCTTTTTAAGAAATGTTCATGTTTTGAACATGAAGTCATGATGCTTGCTTGCAGTAGATTATATTCTGTTAAAAAAAAAAAGCTGAAAGTTCAGCTTTTTAGATGTTAAAAGGTCATATAGGTCTGCTCTGGGCCAAAAACAGCAGGGCCATCAGCTACTGTCCTGCAGGAATGTCCTCGTTGTATTAGACTTGATAAAACAGAAAGTTGTTTATTTACCAAGATGAACCAAATTTAACTTCAGGACAAAAAATTTCTATAAACAGTTTTTGAACCAGAATGGGACTAAGAACCTTCCCCAGGTCATCCTCTATACAACATGCATATATAAACACAAATCCTTTGAAACCAAGTCATGACTTTTCAGTTGTTTCAACCTTTTCTTTGCTGACCAAAGAGTTAGGCAGCTTTTACTCTCAGCATTTCTATCCTAGAAAGTACCTTTATCAGTAGACCTTATGATGGAGGATTTGGAAGAAGCAATCAATGGAATTGTCTATGGAACTTTCTCACTTGCTGGTAATGATGGCAGCATGACTAGTGGAAAATCTGGCTGCTACTGTAAAGTTGCTCTCAAATGAAAGCTATCACAGAATGAGAAGAGGGGAAAAACTACATACCTGAAAAAGAGAGAAATCTGTTGCTTTTCTAAGCTTTTCTTCAATTATGATCAAAGTTAATTATTCTAGATTCAACAATTCTGATCAAAAGAGAGGAGGAGGAAGGAGGAGGAGAAGGAAAAAGAAGGAGAAGTAGGAGGAGGAAGGAAGGGGGAGGAGGAGGAGGAGAAATAGAGAGACAGAGACAGAGAGATGGGGGGAAGGTAGGAGAGACAGACAAGACAGACAGAAGCAGGTGACAAATGAAGCCACAGAGCCTGCTAAATCTGAAGCGAGGGCTGAAATTCATGATGCTTTGGATTGTCATGGGTTTGAGGCAGAAGGAAAGAGAAAAGCAGAATCCCCAAAAGGAGCGAGAATCTGAAAATGAGATTCCACAGCTAAGTCCAATCCAAGCAGCATTCCCTCCAAAGTGCTCGGAGTTTCAGAAAGTAGCCTTGAGTCTGTAAGAGAGTCAGTGCTGAAAAACCTCAAGCCAAGATTCCTGGTTGGAAGAGAAGGGCCATCTGGCTCAGGACACCCCAAAACAGACTAGCTAAAGATGTCTCTGGTAAAAGACAAAAGCAAGAAGCTCAGGATCCCCAAAGAGGCAGAGAAAGAAGGTAATACCTAGTGGTAACAGCCCTGAAAAAGACTCCCAAGAAGCCAGTACCAAAGTCCCTTATTACTCATGATAAAGTAGCTAAAGTTATGCAATCAGTCCCCAAATCCCAAAACTCTCAGGAAAAAGCAGAAAAAATCACAAGTCCCCCAGTCAGCCTAAATATCTTTTGAATGACTTATTTAATAAAATCTGTTTGTACTTGCTGTTCTGTCTGCTTGCCCACATAATGAAAACAATAAATGAATGCCTTAAAAAAATTCATTGATTGCTCAATTATATTTTTTTGTATCTCTGTAGGGGACTTGATAAAAACCCTTTGGTTATTTATTTATTTTGCATTTTTCATTGTACCCTGCACCTGTAAAGTGCTTAATAAACATTGGCTTCTTTCTCTTCCTTTCTTCCTTCCTTCCTTCCTTCCTTCCTTCCTTCCTTCCTTCCTTCCTTCCTTCCTTCCTTCCTTCCTTCCTTCCTTCTTTCTTTCTTTCTTTCTTTCTTTCTTTCTTTCTTTCTTTCTTTC
>NW_027186296.1:88771734-88778898 GCF_028583685.1 Petaurus breviceps papuanus
TTGACCCTCATATACTGTAGATGAAGCACATTAATCCATTTAACAAAGCACCTAGCTATCACTGAGTGGTAATAACCAGTCTAACTGGTAATTAGATTTATTAGATTCAAAAGGTATGTTCCTCAGTCAGTTGATAAAGTCAGTCAATGACCATTCATTAAGTACCTGCTATGGGCCAGGCACTATGCCAGTCACTGGGGACACAAACAAGGCAAATTCTCTCAAGGAGTTCCCAACTTGATGGGATTCTTACTTGAATCTGAGTCCTGTGACTTCAGATGCAGTGTTCTTTCCATTACAACATTAGGTTGTGAGCTACTCCAGAGCCGGGACTGGCTTTTGCCTTTCTTTGTATTGTATTCTTTGTCATTGCTTTTTCTTGATTGACTGAAGCCACCCTGGGTAATCCTTCCCACTCAGGCTGTTGCTTCCTCCCTTGCCCTCCTATACCCACCCCCACCTCCATGACCAGAGCCGTTGTTTCAGTTGTGCCCCACTCTTTATGATCCCATTTGGAGTTTTCTTGGCAAAGATCCTGGAGCGCTTTTGCCATTTCCTTCCCTGGCTCATTTTAAATATGAGGCAAAATGGGTCAAGTGACTTAGCTGGGATCACACAGCTGGCAAGTGTCTGAGGCTGGAGGCAAATTCTTGAAGATGTGTCTTCTTGATTCCAAGCGCAGTGCTCTATCCACTGTGCTACCCAGCTGCCCAATGACAAGAGTATTTCTCTTTTAAAAAAAATTAAAAAAAGGAAAGAGAATAATCTCTTCACTTTTGGGATACAGAAGATTTCAGTATGATTTGTGTGGTCCACGATTTAGCCCTGGGCATCTAAGCCCCCCCTCCCCCAACACACACACATTATGTCTCTTGGCAGGGTTGTCCAGTGCAGCCTAGGGTGCATCTTAACTTTCTTGCTTAAGTAGACCATGTTGGGGGTGGAGTGGGGGGAGGGGGAGGAGTCTGTGTCTGACTGAGAAATCTTCATTGCTTTAGTAAAGTGCTACTATTGTCATGATCTTCCCGAAAAGACATAATAAGCATATTCATATGGGAACTGTTGTTTACAAGGAATTCATTCAATGTTCCTTGTAGCACACAAGACAGCTTTAAATCTCCTAGACCAGGAGCCATTTAATTTAAGGGTTTGTGCCAAACTGTTTTTCTTCCACAAGCTCCTTTTCTTATTTTTGGATAAAGTCAATTGACCATGAAATGGCTCTTTATTACAAAATGGAATTCCTAAGCTCTCCCTGAGAATTCATGGGTTAAACTGTGGTTTGAGGCCCATTAAGGTACTATTGGATTATGGTGAAATCTTTCCGAATGTTAACTTTACTGCATAAAGTACTTGGAAACTCAAAGTAGTTCCAGGTCCACAGTATATGAGCACCAAATGATTCTTTCAAATGACATTTACACTTATTAAGTAAATAGATTGGCTTGCAAATGTGATTCCTTTGTTCTGCTTTTTTTTTATGAACAGGAAAGATGAATTTTTCTTGGTCTAGCATGGGGTAAAAATGTTAACCTGATTATCTGCTAAACATTTTTCTTAAATTAATACTTTTTATGGATATGTTAGTTGAATTTAATTATCAATACAAATAGAATTTTCTTAGGATTTATCACAGAAACAAATGATCTTTCTTTCCTGTTTGTATACCGCTTATGTCTGTGTATTTATTTGGTATATTTATTTTTGTAGTCTTAGCCCTGCTATCAGATTATATGCTGCTTGAGGACAGGAATGATCACTTTCACCACTTGGGTGGTTGTTGTTTTGTCCCCAACCTGTGATACTAGGGAACCTCATTTAGGGATTTCTCAGTTGCAGGGCTTTTAGACCTGGGCAAGCTGCTGGTAATTTATATTTCTAGAAAATTTCTGAGAGGCTGAGCAAATTGCCCATATTTCCAAGCTTGGATGTTTGGAACCCAGACCTTCTTGATGAGGACTGCCTGTCCTCTGGCCAATAGGTCATGCTGTTTCTTAAAAAAAAGTTTTATGGATGTGTTTTGTTTTTATATTACAAACATTTACAGATTACTCCCACTTCATGAGATGTCGCTTGGAACTAAGCGAAAACAGTTAAGAAAAACTAATAAGATGGTTACCTCATCTGAAAATGCATGCAACATGTCACATCTGTAGCACCAACACCCACCTCTCTATTTTTAAAAATAAAAACAATAATAAAAATATTTTTTTTTCTTTTCCTCCATTCTCCCATTGAGGGGGAAAAGAAACCCAAGAAAAACAAATGTCTTGTAACAAGTATGCATAGTCAAGCAAAACAAATTCCCTCAATGGTTGTAATTATATACATATTATATATAATATATTATATTGTATGTATACATGTATGTTTCATTCTGAAACCTATTTCTATAGGATCTTTCCTAGCATCTTTCATTATCAGTCCTCCAGAATCATGAATGGTCATTGCATTAGATCTATACCCAAAAGAGATCAAAGAAAGAGGAAAAGGTCCTTTATGTACAAAAATATTTAGAGTAGCACTTTTTATGGTGGCAAAAATCCAAGAAAGGCAGCAGGGAGGTCTTAAGAAACTAGAAGGATGTACAGTAATTGAGGAAAGGCATCACTGGGCTGATAAGATATGAGGAAGTGGATTATTTTGAAAAGACATGAGAAAACATATGAACTGATGCAGATTGAAGTAAGCAGACCCAGAAAAACAATTTATATTATTTATACTGATGATAATTCCATACCATTATATTAATATCGATGCATATAATGTAGATATCAATATTGTAAAAATATAAAATTTTGAGGAGTTTTATAAAATGATAAGAATGAAATGAACAGAACCAGGAGAGCAATTTATACAATGACGTTAACATAGTAAAAACAAAACAAACAGCTTTGAAAGCTGTAAGAACAATGATCAATACAATGGACATGGTGTTTCATAGTCGTATACAGTAGGCATTTAATAAATGCTTGTAGCACTGAATGGCATTATGAGCCCTACGTTTATTGAAAACAACATATCACAAGATTTTTAGAACTGAAAATGCCATGAGAGATGACAGAATCATGGTATGTTAATGCTGGATGAGACTTTAGAAAACACAATTTCTGCATTTTACAGATAAAGTAACAACTGAGGCCCAGAGAGATGCATTTACTTGTCCAAGTTCATACATATAGCAAGAGGGTGGGTATTATAGTCTCTTCTCTCCAAATTTAGTGTTCTCTCCCTCTGCAGTAACACCCTTCTGAGAGATCCACTTGATCACTTTGAAAAAGATCATCTACTAACACTTCTTTTAGAAAAGCATATTAAAGAGGGAAAAAGATGACTAGATTTCCTGGTGTTCTTATGATTGATTCCTGAGATGGTATGTTACCATATACCACTGAGAATTTCTGTGGATTCCATTGGATCAGGATGCTTCTTTTGGTCAGGCATTAATTTATATTTGGTCCTAGAATCTGGAAGACTCACCTACCTGAATTCAAATCTGGCCTTAGACATTTAATAGCTATGTGACACTGGGCAAGTAATTTAAACCTGTTTGCCTCAGTTTCCTAATTTATAAAATGAGCTGGAGAAGGAAATGGCAAGCCATTCCAATATCTTTGCCAGGAAAACCCCAAATGGATTGACAAAGGGTCTGAAGTTACTTAAAATGACTGAGCAATAGCAAAAAGGAGTCAAAGTACAAAGCAAGCTGTATCAAAATCTGTTCTCTTTCCTGATTCCTATTCATTCATTCATTTTAGATTGCCCAAGCATCAGTGCCATCTGACTCTTTTTCTCTTGACCTATGCTGATTTCATGGTGACTTCTGGAACCTGTACATGCCTTCTCTGAGCCTTTTCACAGGTCTCTGGGATTTTGGGGGGGGGGGGATGGAATAGAGGTGACCGTAATGTAATAGAGTGGGATATTATTTAGTAATTCCTTGAAAAGGGGAAACAACTAGAATATAGTACAAAGAGCCCTGAGACTCAGGTTCTAGACCCTCCCTGGCCCCTAGATTTCTGGATGACTCTGGGTAAGTCACTTCTTGTCTCTGGCTCTTAATTCCATCCCCTATAAAATTAGGATTTTGAATTAAAGAATTTCTCAAGTCCCTTCTAATTCTAGTGGTCTGGTGCCTTCCAATGGGTATCAGCAATTTTGTTTTTTCACTTGCAACAAACAAAAACCCTGAAATTTAGGAAGTAAAAACTCAGAATGTTTTTCTCTGAGAATTTTTTAAAAATTATTTACCTTATAATCACTTAATATTCTTTCCCACTGTAAATCCCTCCCTTCATTGAACAATAAGAACAAAGAAAAAGAAAACCCTCATAAATATGTGAACAGTTCAGCAAATCAAATTTTCCCTTGGCCAAGCCAAAAACATGTATCTCGTTCTGCATTTAAATCCATCATATCTCTGTCAGGAAGTGGTAATACATTTTGCCATCAATTCTCTGCCCTCAAGGTTTATTATTACATTTGTAAGTGTTCTAAAGTCTTTCAAAATTTTTTCTTTATAATATTGCTGTTGTAAATATTATTGTCTTAATTCTCTCTTCACTCTGCATTAGTTTATAGAGGTCTTTCAAGTTTCCTTTGAAACTGTCCATTTCATAATTTTTATGGCACAATAATATCCCATTTCATTTATATACCAAAATTTGTTCACCCATCCCAGGTAAAAGGTTATACCCTTAATTTTCAGTTTCAGACTACTATGAAAAGAATTGTTATAAATATTTTTGTACATATGAATCAGTTTCCCCTTTATTTTATCTCTTTGGGGTATAGAACAGGGATTGTCTTTTGCCTCTTTTTGAATCCCCTGGGCTTAGTACAGTGTGTGACATAGAGTAGGCACTTAATAAATGTTAAATGATTAATTGATTGAATGAAAAAGAGCTATATCAAAAGGTATGCAGAATTTAGTGACTTTTTATGCGTAGTTCCAAATTGCATTTCAGAATCTCTTGTCCAATTTACAGATTCACCAACAATGCATAAGTGTGCCCTTTTCCCCACAGCTCCTCCAGCATTTTTCATTTTTACCTTTTTATCATCTTTGACAATCTGAAGATGGGAAGTAGAACCTCTGAGTTGTTTTAATTTGAATGTCTCTAATTATTAGTAATTTGGAGAAATTTTTTCATATATTTGTTTATAGATTGGATTTATTCCTTTGAAAACAGCCTGTTCATATCCTTTGACCCTTTATTTGCTGGGGACAGAATGACTTTCTCAAATAATTTGGATACTCTAAGAATAAAAAATGCTATAAATAAGCATAATTAAAGTCTTACTGAAGCTAATTGAATAGAGTTACAGCATGAATTGAACTTTTATTGTAGAGTGGGTTTTTGTTTTATTTTGGTTGGTCCAAACCACTGATTTCATCTGGCTAGGGAGCTCCAAGTGTAGACAGTCCTTTCACTAGTACATATTGACAGTGGTCTGTAACTTACAATTTTAGAAGTTGCCTGGGACACTGAAAAGTTGTGACTTACACAGAATTACGCAATTAGTAATGTATGTACAGAAGCCAAGATTTGTAATGAATTGATTTTGTATGTATATTGAACCCAGGATTTCCTGATTCTAAAGCTTTCATTTTATCCATGATGTCACCTGTCATTTACAATGAAATTGAAAATCATACATTTTAATTTCCTCTTACATTTAACTCTTTTCAAGGCTCAGCTCAAGTATCATCTTCTAGAGACCTTTTCTGATTTTCCCCATTTGTAAGTGTGCCCCCTCCCCTTGTCTTTTATTTATCTTCTACCTTATCTGTATTTATTTACTTGTAAAGATTTTACTGTATTTAGTGAGAATGTAAATTCCCTAACAGTCTGTATTATCTTCCTTTTATATTTTTATACCCATCAGCTAGTAGGCACTTAATACATAGTTGGTGGTTGACTTACTTCAGTGCTTTTAACATTCATGGTATTTTTTGATCCTCAAAGCAGCTACCTTAGAATAGATGTTTCAAGTGTTACTATCCCCATTTTTCTTGTTATTGAGGCATTTCAATTGTGTTTGACTCTTCAGGATCTCATTTGGGGTTTTCTTGGCAAAGATACTGGAAGTTTGCCACTTCTTTCTTTAGTTCATTTTACAGATGAGGAAACTGAGGCAAACAGGATTAAGTGACTAACCCAGGGTCACACAGCTAGTAAGTCTTTGAGGCTGGATTTGAATTCTGGTCTTCTTGACTCCAGGCCCAGAGTTCAATCGACTACATCCCCTAGTTGAACCTGAGAGAGGTGAAGTGATTCATCTAAGGTAACAGGTACACTGCAAAGCCAGGTCTGGGGCCCATGGGCTGGATTAAAAATGCATATTAATGCATTTTGAAATGCAAGAATGTAAAATGTATAAAGGTACTTATGCTATGCCAAATATTATGTTTTCCTCTATAATGAAATGACTGGGCCCTCATTGGCCAACCCCATATTATACCTCTAAAAAAAAAGTGGCCATTAAAAAAGTAGGCCATTATTAAAAGTTAGAGTCATGGGGCGGCTAGGTGGCACAGTGAGTCAGGAGGACCTGAGTTCAAATCCAGTCTTAGACACTTAGCACTTAACTAGCAGTGTGACATTGAGCAAGTCACTTAACCCCAATTGCCCCTCCAAAAAGAAAAAAAAAAGTTAGAGTCACAAAGTTTGCAAATCCCTTGCAATCACTGAGTGAAAAGAATACAAAAAATTCTCATATTTATCTAAATTTATATATTTACATGTATCTATGTTTATATAAGTAAATATAAAATATATTTTCTTAAAATATCATCATTACAATTCATAATGAAACTAATTACCAAAAATACACCAAGTTCTCAGCACAAAGCAATGACAAATTCATATCTTTCTTGTGTTTCTCTCTCTCTCTCTCTTTTTTAATACTTTTCAAGTTAGTTTGGAATAATCATTTTAAAACCTTGTGATTATTTCAATTATTTTCTGGCACTTAAGAAAATAGCCTTAACCTTTCCATTTGCACACGTAGGAATAATGGCCCTGAAAGTACTCTGGCCACATTTTCTTTCTTTCTTTCTTTCTTTCTTTCTTTCTTTCTTTCTTTCTTTCTTTCTTTCTTTCTTTCTTTCTTTCTTTCTTTCTTTCTTTCTTTCTTTCTTTCTTTCTTTCTTCCTTCCTT
>NW_027186296.1:88778998-88794266 GCF_028583685.1 Petaurus breviceps papuanus
CCCCCCCGCCCGGCCAAATTTTCAACATTGCTAGGTTGTACTATGATTAAGGATCCAGTCAAATTCAAGATTAGCTTGATGGCAATTGGATAAAGCGCTGGGCCTGGAATCAGGAAAACCAGAGTCCAGCCTCAGATACTTAATAACTACGTGACTCTGGGCAAATCATTTAATTTCTATTTAGCTCAGTTTCCTCAACTGTGAAATGGTGGTTGTGAGAGTCAAATGAGAGATTATTTGTAAAAAAAAAAAAACCCTTTTAGGAGAATGCATGGTACATAATAGGTGCTCTGTAAACATTTATTCCATTCCCCTCTCTCCCTTCATTTTCCCTTTCACCCGTTGAGGTGAAGAACAAATGAGATCACACTTGAAAAGTTCTTAGCAAAGCACTTGGCACATAGTAGGTTTCTGTCCTTCTTGTCTCCCATTAACATAACCACAAAAGCAACTTAAAATTCTCAGCTGCAGAAGTACCCCAACTCATGTTCCTCAGCATTGTGTGTGCTTGCTGAAGCCACAGAATTGGAAAAGGCCAAAGAGATCAACTCTTTATGTCACAATCTAGCGTCAAAACTGGATGAGACCTAGGAGATCTCTAGTCTATTGTCTATCATAGTAGATCTAGTAGATCATCTATCATAGGCGAGGAAACAGGCCTTTAGAGAGGAAATGACTTACCCAAAGTCATGCCCTAGTTCAATTCAATTCAGCAAACATTTAAATGCTTACTACATGTAAAAATTTGTGTTGTAAATGCAGGTGATACAAAGGCAAAAATGTGAAATAACCCCTGCTCTCAAAAAGCACAATTTCCACTTGAGTGGCATGTGTTGTATATAACAGGTATATAGAGAAGTAAATATGGAGCAATGTCCAGAAGATCTGGGCTTAGAACCCAGGGTCTCCCAGTAATTAATCTTCTGTTCTTTCATAAATCTTGCCTTATATTTGTGTCTGGAAGAAGTATGTCATCCTGCATGCCCACTGTGCTGAAACTTGAGTTGGACAATCTTGTTGTGATGCTTTTTCCTAGACTTTTAGCTTTCGAAATGGAGGAAAGAAGCAAATTATGAAGAAAGGAAGAGAAAGAAGGAAGAAAATAAGTAAGAAAGAGTCGCCAACTCACAAATTGCCCTATAGCACTATTGACCAACTTTGTGATGGAATTCCTCCAGACAAGGGGGAAAAAAAACCCTTTTTCCCCCTTACAATGAAATTAAAACTAAAAACCTGTGGAGATTTCTTAGAGATACTGGCCCTAGCTTATTATTCTGTTAGCCGGAGGGACTGGAAGTTTGCCTTGTGTCTGTGGGTCTGGACTCTGGTCTATTAAAAATGCTTAAGGAAGAAGGGAGTTTTAAGTCAAATGAATAGTGTTTGTGAAAACACAAAAATGAATAGGGGACAGTCCAAGAGCTTAGATTTTCTTGAGCAATGGAAAAAAAAAATTGTCCTTTGTCTCCCTCCCCACCACTTGCGATTGAGAACTATCTTTTCAAACCACCTTAATACATTTCATTTTACTTGTTGAAAAATAGAATCTGAAGGTCATATAGGGGGGTGATGACATGTGGTACAAACTGGTGCAACCCCTCAGTTAAAGGTTTCTGTGACATTGTGTGTGGATGTATTGGGGTGGGGGGGCAGCCCTCATCTAAGCCATGTCCACATTAATGGAACTTACATTTATGCAAAGAAAATCAGATTTAACCAAGCTCTGTGGTTTCAGTTGTGTGATTAGTTGCTGCTCTCACACTGGCATGCCATGTGGCAAGGACAGGGAAACATCTCACCCAGCATTAACATGGATTGAACAGAGTGAATATTTGAGCTCTAGTCCAATGAAAACCTAGCCCAAGTGAAGAAAATAGTTGAGCTATGATTTCAATCAATTTAGACAGCCAATTTGGATAACCCATACAAACAAGACAGTTATTTTCCACATTAGAAGATTTTTAAATTATTGAGCTATTTATTTCAACTCTACACTTCTTTTTGCCACCGTTGGAAAGTCCAGGAAGTCTCCTAGAGGTTTCTTGAATGATATTTTAAACCATTGGGGTCCATCTCTGTTGACCCGAAAATTGATCTACAGTGTATGGAGTTTGTTTATCTCTAATATGTAGCATGGGGCAGCTAGGTGGCACAGTGGATAGAGTACTGGGCTGGGAATCAGGAAGACTCATCTTCCTGAGTTCAAATCTGGCCTCAGGCACTTAGTATCTGTGTGACCCTGGGCAAGTCACATAGCTCTATTTACCTCAGTTCTTCATCTATAAAATGAACTGAAGAAGGAAATAGTAAACCACTTCAGTATCTTTGCCAAGAAAACCCCAAATGGCATCATGAAGAGTCTGAAACAACTGAACAACAATAACAATACATAGCATAAGCATAGTAAGGTTTTCTCAGGTTGGTGGCCATGTCCAACTTCTTTTGTGTCTAAAGCAATAGAACCACTGTCATCCATCACAGAAGGCTCTTCACCTCTGAAGTCTCAACCTCTTTTTGAAGACCATTGTGTAAACCAGACATTATCAAAAAGGAGAGATTTTTCAATGTCCTTTCTTGACTGTGTCTGAGAAACTTGAGGGCCCCACCCAATGGGAATTGTCCACGGTATGACACGGTCTTGAGTAACCAGGACAGCTATTTGTTTACAGAAAATTATAGAAATTCTCAAAACCCACATTCACTTTTTCCTAGGTTCTCTGCTTGGTTTGGACTGGGAGATTAAACTAGTCATTTTCATTTTTATTTCATTTAGGCACAATCACACTGTAATTGAGTTCAAATTTCCAACTCTGGGGGAGGATGTTAAACTATTTTTCACTATTGTAACTTTTGTTGAATTTTTTAAAATGAGAACATTCATTTTTAGTCAATAAAAGACTTAGAACTACTAAGTATAAGCAGTGACCTTAAACAGCCAAGATACTTTTCTGCATTTCATTGATCCCTGGAGGAAAAGCTGAGGAACATTCTGACATTCTCATGGGACAGTCCAATTTACAGTGACATCAGATACATAGTCTGCTGGTGTCCCCAAGTGAAAAGGCTAATCATATTTTTTGTTTGTTTGTTTTTTCCCTTGTTAAGGTTCTAACCTTGACAACCCAAAGCTATGGAAAGCAAAGAGTTGAAGGAAATTCTTTGGAAAGGATAATTTGGTGGAATTTTCTGAAGGCAACAAATGGGAACAGAAAGGCGATTGGGCTGTAAGTCATGAAATCCAAATTCGAATTCGTATCTTTCTTGTCATTCTTTGTGACCTTCAGTAAATCACTTTCCTGGTCATATTTACCCATAGATCAGTTCTGCTTGAGAACTCAACAAATGTGTATTAAGTGCCAAATACTTAATAGGTGATTTAATAGGCTAGAGCACTGGGCCTGGAGTCAGGAAGACTTGATTTCAAATTTGGCCTCATGCACTAACTAGCTGTGCAAGCCCAGGCAAGCCACTTAATTGCTGTCTGCCTCAATATCCTCAACTGTAAAGGATGATAATAGCACTTACCTCCCAAGGTTGTTGTAAGGATCAAATGTAATGGTTTTTGTAAAACATTTAGCATAGTGACTCGCACATAGTAGGCACTACATAAATGCTAGCTATTATTATTACTCCTCTGTTTAAAGGTACTGCACTAGGAGCCAAAGACAAAGAATAAAAACTGCCCATGCCCTCAAGGATATTAAATTCTACTAGGGTCTACAGCATGACTGCAGAAAGACAAAACTGAGGTATAATTGAGGACATGAAGCATGAAAAATTGGGGAAACTGGGAGGATGCTTCAGGTAGGAGGTGGCAACTGAACTGAGCTTTGAAAGAAACTTGGGATTCTGGGAGGAGCAGATGGGAAGGGAATTTATTATAGGCCTGGGGGTGGCGGAATGGAGGGAAGGAGGGCCTGGGTTACCCTTTGTGGGGAAACTTACACGACAGAGATGGAATCCCGAGTCTAGGGAACAACTAGTAGGATAGTTTGGCTCGAACATGTACCTTTATTTCATGTTCACTCTTGTTGAACCTAGACAAATAGCATATACCTCACAAAGCCCTCAATGTTGTTGCCACTTCCATTGATGTTTCCAGGAACAATATCATGTAACAGAAAAAACCAAATGAAGGAAAGAGAATTTTGAGCTGGTTGGAGCTCAGAGATCTAGATACCCCCCTCTACCCTTTTTACATATAAGGAAACTGAGGCCCACGATGATTAAGGGACTTGCCCAAAGTCACCTATGCAATATCAGAGGTAGGATTTGAACCTGGGTCGTTTGAATCAAGAGGCCTGTGTTCTAGCTGCAGTTTTACCATGAATTAACTGGGTGACCTCAGACAAGTCATTTAACTTCTTAGTGATTTTTTCCTCTGTCTGAAAAAAAAAGATGGTGGTCAATCTTATTTAACTGAATGGAATAAAAGTAAATTCTTGCTTTGCAGAGGTCTCATCCATTTGACAGTATAATGCAGTGGAAGCACTATAATGCTATGGGATACAAAAGCTATCTGAATTCCAGGCAATTATGTTGTTATTGTGAAATCCTTTTGTCAGGAATGTGAACTGCTTTTGGACTAAATCTCTGGCTACACAAAGGCCTCCTGAGTGGTCTGTATTAGGAAGTCCAACAATAGTGGAATTGGTGACTTGGGAGTCATTAAGATGCTTGAAATATTTCTTACAGAAAAAAAAATGGAGAATTTCAGAGTATCATCAACTTTTAGACAGAAAAGACCTCAGAGATCATCTAGTCCAACCAAAGAGGTTGTGACTTCCCCAAAGCCACAGAGTTAGTCAGGAGCTGAGATTGGACAGCTTAAGCTATATTAAGACACCCAGACAAGTCAGGCCTTTTTTCTTTCTTTCTCACCTAGACTCCCATGGGTTGGCTTGTAGCCAGAATTGTTGTCAACAGAAATGCTATGCGAGCTCCAAAGGGGTAGCTCTTTGTAAAGAGGACTGATGACTGCATTTGCACAGTGCTTGCATTAGCTTGGTAGTTTGAGTGTTCCTAAACCCTAGGTTATCAATTGGATCCCTGTAGGGATCAGTTAGCTTTACTATGCAGAATGACTCTCTGGGCCATTTTGCAAATCATGGCATGCTAAGAGCTCTGAGAGGAGCTGAGCAATAGAGGTTGGATGACTGGAAATTCAACACTGATCCCTCTTACTTGATTGGCTCTTTTATCGGAGACTACAAACATTCTCAGTTTTCTCCTATTCCAGGAAAATCATCCTGTAAAGCCACTACTCACAAACTACCAAGCTACTTCTCTTCACTGCCAAAATTTCTCAAAAGAGTAGCCAACACCCACTGCTTTTAATTCCTCACCCCTCACTTCTTAATTATTTATAATTTATCTCCAATTTGTTTTTCCTGAAACCTCTCTCTTGAAGACCATAAATGACCTTCTAATCACCAAATTCTGTGGTCTTCTCTCTCTCCTTACCCTTTTAACTTTCTTAAAGTATTTGGCAGCTTTATCTCTGCCTCCTGGACACACAATTGTGAGAAAATTTGTGTGCATTTGTGTTGTAACATTTTGTTTGGTTGATGATTTTGCTTTTGGGGGTGCTAGGGTAGGGCAGCGTCTAAAAGAATAAAAAATCATTTATTAAGTACTTACTATATGCAAATCACTGCACTAAGTCCCTAGTCTAAACTCTGATTTCCTTGTTATAAGAAACTCCTAGTGTGGAAACTCACTTCACAGGTGTAGAAGAGCCTCTTTTTCCTTGGTTTCTGTCATTATAGTATCCTGCCTCTCCATAGTTCTGCCTCCTTTGATTGTTCCTCTTCTTCCTCTCACCCCTTCAGTGTTAGAATTCCCTCAGGCTTTGCCCTCAGCATTCTTCTCTCCCTACTTTTTCCTTTGGTAATATCACAATTTGCATAGATTCAACTATGCAGATGAATTCGAAATCTCTCTCTCTTGAGGTATCTATCACCAGTCCAACATCACTCCCATCTCTTAGACCCACTTTTCCAACTCCCTGCTAGACATTTCCAGCCTCAAGCTCAACATGTCCTCAACCAAATTCCTCTTTCTGTACCCCAGATTAAGCAGCTTTTTCTCCTCACACCTTACCTCTGTTAATGGAATCACTATTAGCTTGGCAATACTCCAGCTAGAAATCTTGGAGTCAGCTATGACTCTCTCCCCTTTTTCATTCCCTACATCTAATTAATCCCCAAGTCCTGTCAATTTTATTTCTCTAATATCTCTCAAATACATTTCCTCTTTCCAATTACCACTGACACTATCCTATTTCAAGGCCTCCTTATTTCTCCCTTGGACTGTTGAGATAGCTTTCTAAGTGGCTTTCTCCTACTTCTAGGATCTCTTCTTTCCCATTGATTCTGAATGTGGCTGCCAGATTAATTTTCTGCCAACCTAATTTTCTGACTTTACTCCTCCACATTTTAGCTGAATTAGACTTTTCATTACCTGAACATGTGCCTATACTTTGGCACCTTGGTTTATATCATATCTTTTGCCTCCTGTTATCTCTTGCCTGTTGGAATTATACCCATCCTTCAAGATTCAACTTAAATTCCATCATTTACATGATATCTCTTCTGACCTAGCTAGAAATGATCTGTCCTCCTGGAACTCTCATGGCACATCTTTGCATATTATTAATATAATTGTACCTTGTTACATCTGTTATCTGTTTTGTGCTTTCTGGGATTACATAAACTGGAGGGAAGGGAGGCTCAATTGGTCAGAGGCCAATTGCTCTGCTCTCCTTTTATTTCTCCTTGCCTCTATAGCAGTCTTCATTTTTACATTTCTCACAGGACTCAGCACTAGGCCTTGACCATAGTAGGTGATTATTAAATGTTTGCTTGGAGGAACAAGAAAATATAATGAATGAATGGGGAATGGAAGTTGGGTTGCAGTAGGGTTCATGTAGAGAAATATGAGATGTGTCTGGAAAATTAGGATGGAGTTATTTGTGGAGAGACTTGAATGCCAAGCTAATACATTTTTATTTTATTTAGTAGGCAGTATGGAACCATTGCAAGGGTGTGATGCTAATAGAGTGGTAATATATTCATAACTGAAAGAAGATTGAGTAGTCTGTTTTTCTTTCAAATATTTTATATCTGATGATTTTGGATTTTTTTTTAATATAGTGAGTGGGATGGAGTTGAGAACTTTGAATTCATTGGTACAAGAAAGTTACAGTATGGAAATTCCTTCCATAGATGTAGATCAGCAACTTTTCTATTAACAGTTTTAGAGAGCTTCATGTGACACTGAGAGGTTAGATGGTTTGCCCATGGTCACAAACGAAGTGTGTATCAGACACAGGACTGAAGACTTCAAACCTTTATCACTATGCTCTTTCTCTCTTTTGCTTTCCTTCCCTTCCTCCCTCTTTTGTCTGTCTATCTCTCCCTCCTTTCCTCCATCCCTCTCTTTCTCTATCTCTACCCCTCTCTCCTTCCCTCTGTCTGTCCTCTTTCCTCCCTCCCTCCATCTGTCTGTCTTTTTCTTTCCTTTTCTCTCTCCTTCCCTTCCTCCTTCCCTCTATTTCTATATCCCTCTTTTTTCTCTGTTTCTTTCTTTTTCTCTCTGTCTCTCTGCTTTTCTCTTTGTCTTTTCCTCTCTCTCTTCTATTTGTTTCAAGATTCAACTCAAATCCCACCTGCTTCAAGAGACCTTTCCCAATCCCTCCTCCTCCTCCCCCAATACACACATACACACATACTGCCAGGGTCTCTTTCCTCTGAGATTATCTCCCATTTGCATTGTATCTGTCTTGTATCTACATAATTATTTGCATTTTTTCTGCCTGTTACAATGTGAGGTTCTTGAGGGCAAGGACCTGTAATGGCAATGGGAATTTTGAAGATCTTCCCTACCCCTTAATAAGCCTAAGGGAATTTGAAGACCTTCCCTGCTTTGAAGATCTTCTCTTCCCTCTAATAGGCTGAATGTAATCACATGCAGCCTGTGGTGGGAGGGGTTTGCTGAAGGGTGGAGCAGAGTCCACAGGAAACTGGGAGTCAGAGCAGTTAGAGAGGGAGGGAGGAGAGGAAGCATCCAAGTAGACAGTTAGGCTTGTGCATAAATGTTTGTTTGTGGGAAGGCTAAAGGATGGTGTGGCTCTCTGCTAGGTTGTGGTGTATTAACTTCTATGTTGCTATGATGGATGCAGTTTCCTGGTGTTGGGATTTGGTTTTCTGGTGTCTGAATAAATGTTTTGCTTCTGTTTTATATGTGGAGAGTCTGTTATATATTGCAATTGAGCCGTATGCCAGCATATTTACAATTGCCATTGGTACTGTGAATATTGCATTGGTGCTATGGGACCATGTTTTTGCTTTCTTTTGTATCCCCATTAATTAGCATAGTCCCTGGAACACAGTAAGAGCTTAATAAATGCTTATTGACTGACTAACAACCATGTGAAAGTTCTCACATACTTAAAAAAAATCAAACCATAATAGTATCTTAGTGCTAGAAGGGATTTAAGAAATAATCTACAATCTTCACATTTTATAGAAAAGAAAACAGAGGCTCAGAGAACAGAGGCAGTTTTCCCAAGGTCACACAGAAAGCCAGTTATAGACTTTGGAACCAGATTTTAGATCTCTTTATTCCCAGTTGAAGACTTCAGGTTCAAGATTTACAGATCTAAGACCCCAAGCCTTATTAGAGTAAAACAGAGATCTATAACCTTGAGGTCTTTCCCAACCATCAACGTATCCTCACTATTATTATCTGGCCTCAAACAATTACTAGCTGAATGACCTTGGGTGAGTCACTTAACCTGGTTTCTTATTTCAGTTTCCTCATCTGTAAAATGAGCTGGAGAAGGAAATGGCGAACCACTCTACTATCTTTGCCAAAAAAAAAAAAAATCCCTGAAACAAACAAAAAAATCCAGATCCCTGATGAGATCACAAAGAATTGGAAATGATTGAAACAATTCAACCACATACTTCACCAATATATTATTTTTCTCCCTCTGCACAAGTCTGACCATGTCACATGCTCTGCCCTTCTCCACTTCTTAGACCATTAGCTTCTTTCACCATTTAGCTGATTTGTTACCATGAAGCCTTTTCTGATCCTGCTTAATGGTTAGTACCTTCCCTGCTCATATTATCCTGTACATTCTTACCTGTTCGCATGGTATATCCTCCAAATAGAATGTAAACCCTTTGAGGTCCAGGACTGTTTAAAAATTTTGTTTTTGTATCTACCATGTTTAGTTCAATGCTTTGCATATAACACACACTTAATAAATACTTGTTGGTTCGGTTTGGATTGGACTGGACATAGGTTCCTCCCTTCCTGCCCGAACAAACAAATAGACATTGGAACAAACTATTGGACTTTGTAACCCCAGATAGAGAGAGTCTAAATTATGATCAAGAGTATACAGAGAATTTCTATTTTGAAAACCACGAACCTGGAATGAACATCTAACTCTAGCACCTTATTGACAACAAATGTTATTAGAACTATTAATAATAAAAGTTTCTCAGCAAACATTTATTGAGCCCTATCCTATATAAATGGGAGCTAGCATGGTACGGGTGAAAACCTTGGAGTTTTCAGACCTGGTTTAATCATTGATGTGACCTTAGGCAGTTTCCTAATCTGAAAATGAAGGGGTCAGACTAGATAACTTCGAAGGCCCCTTTCATCTCTAGATCTATCAACCCATGACATATAAGCATGGGGGCAGTTAGGTGGTACAATGGATAAAGTGCAGGGACTGGAGTCAGGAAGACTCATCTTCATGAGTTCAAATCTGGCCTCAGGGACTGAGTGACCTGGGCAAGTCACTTTAACCCTGTTTGCCTCAGTATCTTTATTTGCAAAATGAGTTGGAGAAGGAAATGGCAAACCACTCTAATATCTTTGGAAAAAAAAACCCAAATGGGGTCACAAAGAGTAGGAAACAATTGAAGCAACTCAACAAAATGTTTGTGTTGTTCACATAAACACAAATTATCCCAAAATCTTAGTGCAATTTAAAGCCTTAGTAACTCCAAAAGTATTAAGGTCACAAACATAAAAAAAATCATTTGAAAGCATCTTTTAAATGTAATCCTGTGAATTTTTAACAATATACTTTTAGTTTTAAATTTTTGTTCAAGTTCCCTTGGTTAAAGATAGTAAACATAGTTTTTACTGTTAGAAAATCAGTTTGGGCAATGTATAGTATGACAGTGGTTATAATGAATTTTGTTTTTCTTTTTTTATATATTGAATTTTAATAAGAGCTATATCAATATTTTAAAAATTTAAAATTAAACTTTTAAATTTGGGTTTTTTTTTGTTCATTTATAGCATTTATACTTGAAAAATTTATGTTAACCTTAAAACTCCACTAAGACTTTCAGGACATCCTGTGTATTGAAGCAATATAATTAGAACTTGTAATTCTTGGTTTGGGGTAGGGGGAGTGGGAAAAATGATAAAAAAACATTTGCCAGCGGTGCATCTGGCTGTCTGTCAAATGTATCAAAGTATTTTTTTTAAATAATGGAATCCTTAGAGCTGTCCAAAAGTGTGATGAGCTGCCTCAGGAAATGTTGGGTTTCTCATCACTCAAACTGAGCCAGCCTGGATGACCACTTGTCAAGGGCATCATAGAGGGGTTCCTCACCAAGTTTGTCAAGTCATGTCAAGAAGCATTTATTAAATGCCTACTATGTGCCAGGCACTGCGTATGCACTGGGGATAAAAAAAAGAAGAAAAACAGTCCCTTCTCTCAAAAAACTCAGAGTCTAATAGGGGAGACACCATGCGAACAACTTTGCAGAAACATAAGGTACCTTTGCCTCTGAATCTGCGGTAACTTGTGTCCACTGTGTTGGAAGAGAGAGTTTACATCCTTTTCCTCAACTTGGTTTACTGGAGGTTTGTCATGAAGGTGGATTGCTTTCTTCTCCTAAACTTGATGAAAGGACTCAGACAGAGAATGTTTCTTACTCACTGTTCTTCCTGGCCTCTAGTATGAGGCTGTCATCAGATAAGATGCAGCGTCCATTTTTTTTTGTCCGATGATGGCTTGACTAGCTGTACCTCTCCAGATGGCTGTTAGAGACTGTGACATTATAGAGCAGAGATTTTTTTAACCTGGGGTCTCTTTACTTATTTTTGTAACATTTTATTCTTATTTTAACATAATTGGTTTCCTTTGCAATCCTATGTATTATGTTTTCTAGATTTAAATTCATTCTTCTGAGAAGAGATCCATAGGCTTCACCTGACAGCCAAAGCAGTCCATAATACAAAAAAGGTTAAGAATTCCCAGTCTCTAATGTGGAAATGTTTTACATGATTGCACATGTATAACCTGTATCAGATTGCTTACCATCTCAGGGAAGGAGAGGGGAAGAGAAGGAGGGTGGAAAGAATTTGGAACTCAAAAATGAAAAAGAAAAACCCAAATGTAAAAATAAAATGACTTTAACATATAACTGGGGGGAAAATAAAATAAAAAATATAACAAATTAAAAAAAAAAGTCCAGTCTCTAGCACTTTTGGACCAATCAGAACTGTATCTAAGTGTTGCTACTCCTTAGCAAACTGGGTCCAGACCACAGGCTTGTATTTCTGACAGGTTTTTAAAAATTAAACTGACCTCAGAAGGAAACTTCAAGGCGATGATAAGGAATTGTTAGGTTAGAGCTGTTTTCTTTGGCAGATAAAGCGATTTTAAAAAAATAAAATAAAAATGATCTCAGGAGGAAATTTCAAAAAAGTGATAAGGAATTATTAGATTAGAGCATATTTCTCCAGGAGATTGTGTCCTTCCTTCCTAGAAAGCCAATCAACAAATATTTATTCATCACCTATTGTTTGCAAGACAGAAGAACGCCCAGAATGTTTAAGGATTGCCAACCAGCCAGTATCAGACTGTTGTGGCCTGTATTTCAATAGAGGAGTTTTTTTTTCTTAATTAAAATTTTGTCATGTAATTCCCTTTTTGGGTTGTTGTTTGCTTTAATTTTGCTTCATGAGCTATTGTGGTCAAAACATCCATCACCAAGTGGCCAGTGGCCTGGTGATTTACTCAGCGGGGTTGGTCCTTGGGGAACAGGCAGAGTCTATTGCCAGAAATGTATTTGAAGCTTTTCCAACATGGTAGAACATTCCAGAACTTGTGCTCTGTTGGCATAGACTTTGAGAACTCAATGTGTCTTAGTTGCAACAATGAGACCTCAGAATAGGACTTTGTAGAGGCTGAAGTCTGTATTACTGGAGGGAATACCCACTTCAGAGAGATAACAAATCCGTTGGAGCACTTTCATTTTGGTACCCTGCAATGATGGAGATGTTGATAACAGCTGACATTTATATAGTGGTTTAAGTTTTGCAAGCACTTTCTATAGCTTTGTGCATTTGGGTCTTTACCACAAACTTGGGAGGTTTGAGATAAAAGTAACAGGGTTTTTCCCCCAGTTTTCTTATTTTATAAATAAAGAAACAGAGGTTTAAAAGGGTTAAGTGACTTATTCATAGTAATATAGGAAGTGTAAGAGGCAAGATTTGGACCCGAGTCTTTGTGGTCCCAGATCCAGTACTCTATTCACTGTGCCAGACTGGGGTTTGGGCCAAATCATGACGAACTAGCAATTATTAAGTGTCTTCTTTGTGCGACTTGGTTTTACAGTGGACAGAGCCCACAACTTAAATCAATATATATATGAAATGACGCAAACTAAAGTAAAGGATCCAAGAGACTTTTTACAGAATGACTGTAAAGATGTAGATGAAAAGATCACTGAGGGAAAGTAGGACTTTGAATATTTTTAAATGGTCTCAATGAATAGATAATGAAACACTTCTTCCTTTTGAGATGCTACTAGGACAGAATGGCATAGACAGTTTCAGATGTTTGCTGCTTTTACTTGATGGCTTAATTTTTCTTTTTCACAAGGAAGGATTCACTTTAGTCAAGTGGAACATACAGAATGTAAAAACATAAGGCACCAAAATAATTTTTTTTTAAATCTAAGCTCATCTGTGAGTTCCCTGTATAGCCATATACGTCTCCAGACATTCCCCCCTTTTTTAATTCAAGAAAAAAAACATCTTCAAGGAACAAAATTTCTAGAAACTATAATCATAATGGGAAAACACAAAATTTCTTTTTATCTTAACAGTTTTTAATGGATTTTTAAAAATTCAGGAGGACTGCTTTTAAAAAGATGAACAGAAGCCGGGGGCGGAGCCAAGATGGCGGAGTAGAAGCATGACCCTCCCGCGGCTCCGGCTTCCACCCTCCCCAATCCATGTAAAAAGGGGACTGTAAACAAACTTTGGAGCTGCAGAACCCACAAAATGACACAGAGAAGCTAACCTCCCGCTGAGAACAGCCCGGCAGGAATCGGCCAGCACAACGGTCTGGGAGCCAAGCCCAGCACCACGCCGAGGTTTTAGCCCCAGGGCGGGCCTGACCAGCCTCCTGCCAGAGGGACTCCAGATCAGCAGCAGCTGTGGCCGTTTCCAGATTTATCAACATGTAGATGCGAAGGACAAGGTGAGAGGCCAGTGCAGTCTGGACTTTGGGACCCAGTAAGTGGGAGTGCGTGGCTTTTACCCCCGGGGCAAGAAACTGCTGAGACTCCTGGCCTGCAGAGTGTAGGGGGACCAAGCACCAGTCTGAGGGGTCATCGCTCTTGCTTTAACCTGCTTGGATCTGGATTGCAGTCTAGGGTGGAGGTCCTGGGGTGTGTGTCCAGCTTGCCAGAGCGTGTGGAGACCTCAGAGGGGGCACCAGGGAGCTACCTCCGGCAGCTGAGAAAACCCCAGCGTTTGGGACTAAAACTCCCCTGTTGTGGCAGAGTCCTACTGTGGCAAAAAGCCCAAAAGTCAAATAATTGAGTGGCAAAATGAGCAGGCAAAGGAAACAAAGCAGACAGAAGATTCCAACATTACACTCCTATTTTAGGGATAAGAAGGAGCAAGGCATGGAACAGGAGGAAATCAGTGAAGTCAGAACTCCTGCACCAAAAGCTTCAAAGGAAAATACAAGCTGGTTAAGGACCTTAAGAAGCAGATAAGAGAAGTGGAGGAAAAATTGGGAAGAGAAATGAGAACAATGCAAGAAAATTATGAAATGAGAGTCAACAGCCTGACTGAAGAAAATAATACCTTAAAAAACAGACTGACTCAAATGGCAAAAGAGGCTCAAAAAGGCAATGAGGAGAAGAATGCCTTAAAAAGTCGAATTTGCCAGATGGAAAAAGAATCTCAAAAGCTCACTGAGGAGAATGATTGCTTCAGAATTAGATTGGAGCAAATGGAAGCTAATGACTTTATGAGAAATCAAGATGCTGTTAAACAGATCCAAACAAATGAAAGAATAGAAGGCAATGTGAAATATCTCATGGGAAAAACCACTGACCTGGAAAATAGATCCAGGAGAGATAATTTAAAAATTATTGGACTGCCTGAGAGCCATGACCAAAGTAAGAGCCTGGAAAGCATCCTCCAGGAAGTTCTCAAAGAAAACTGCCCTGATGTTTTAGAACCAGAGGGCAAAATAGAGGTTGAAAGAATCCACCGATCACCTCCTGAAAAAGATCCCAAAAAGAAAACTCCTAGGAATATTATAGCCAGGTTCCGGAATTCCCAGATTAAGGAGAGAATATTACAAGCAGCCAGGAAGAAACAATTTGAATATTGTGGAAACACAATCAGGATAACCCAAGATCTGGCAGCTTCTACACTGAGGGACCGAAGGGCCTGGAATGTGATATTCCAGAGGTCAAGGGAGCTGGGATTAAAACCAAGAGTCACCTACCCAGCAAAACTGAGTATCCTGTTTCAGGGGAAAATATGGTCATTCAGTGGAATACAGGACTTTCAAGCATTCTTGCTGAAAAAACCAGAGCTGAATAGAAAATTTGACATTCAGATATAAGAAGCAAGAGAAGCATGAGAAGGTAAACAGGGAAAAGAAATCATAAGGAACTTATCAAAGTTGAACAATTTTTTTTAAAGCAATTGGGGTTGAGTGGCTTGCTTGGGGTTGCATGGCCAGTTGTTGTTTCTGGGTGTGGTGCTGGGTGTCTGGGCCCGGATTTGATCTGGGTCGTCCCGGCACTGGGGCCGGTGCTCTTGCTCGCTGAGCCACCTGGCCAAAGTTGAACTATTAACATTCCTACATGGAAAAACAATAATTGTAACTTATGAAACTTTTCTCACTAGTTGAAGGGATTAGAAATATATATATATATATATATATATATATATATATATATATATATATATATAT
>NW_027186296.1:88794276-88831739 GCF_028583685.1 Petaurus breviceps papuanus
TATATATATATATATATATATATATATATATATATATATATATATATGTCTTTATATGAGGGTATGCGGGCATATGAATACATATGTGAATGTGTGTATATACGTTTACAGGTATACATAGATAGAGGGCACAGGACCAATTTAACAGGAAGGGATGATACTTAAAAGGTGAAATTAAGAGGTGAGAGAGGAATATAATGAGAGGAGATGGGGAGAGACAGAGTGGGGCAAACTATCTCATACAGAAGAGGCAAGGGAAAATGGTTACAATGGAGGGGAAGAATAGAAAGGCAAAAGGGAATGGGTCAACCTTATTCTTATTGAATCTGGCTTGAGGAGGGAGGGAAATACACACTAAATAGGGGATCTCACCCTCCAGGAGTATAGGGGGGGAAGGGGATGTGAGGGGGGATGATGGAAGGGAGAGCAGGCTGGGGGGGAGGGAAGTTGGAAGCACCCACTTGTGAAAAGGGACAGGATCAAATAGAGAATAGAACAAGTGGGAGGTGGGATAGGAGGGAGGGAAATATAGTCAGTCTTTTACAATACATCTACTATGTTATTGTTTTGCATTAGCCGCACATGTACAACCTATACTGAACTGCTTGTCTCCCCAGTGGGGGTGGGTGGCAGGGGGGAAGGGAATGAATCTGGAATTGAAAGTCTTAAAAATCAAATTTTCAAATATATATATATATATGTGTGTGTGTGTGTGTGTGTGTGTATGTGTATACTATTATTAATACCATCTTACATGTTATTAAGAAAAAAAAAAGATATACAGGCACTGAGGCATAGAGATCCACTGGAAAAGTTGAAACGGGTATGGGAGAAAATATGGGAGAGAGCAGATTGGAGGTGGGGATATCATGTGGGACTGCTGTTTTGGGGGGATGGGTGAGGGAAAAACGGGGAGAAAATTTGTAACTCAAAATCTGGCGGAAACGAATGATGTAAATCAGAAGTTAATAAAGCATTAAAAAAATAAATTTAAAAAAATTTAAAAAAGAACAAAATAGAAAAAAAAACAAAAACAAAAAAAAAGATGAACAGAATCAATTCAATTTCTTAATTATTATTTCCTTGGAATTAATCGATTAGAAAAGAACTGGTGGGGGAGAGGAGGTTATATTGTAGGTTGGGAGGGAGGTTTCTCAAGGCTTTGGTTTGAGTCCTGTGAAATCAGAAGAATTATAAAAGTTATATTTTACACAGAAACATGATTGGTTCCATCTCTCTTTTTTATCCCTCCTACTTTGTTGGCAAAATATTGGGAATTTGCCTTCTGACTAACTACTAATGGGTCAATTCCCATAATACTCCAGTCCAATACCTCCTATTTCTGTTGTCTTTTATCTGTAAGATCCCTATGTAGATTACTGAGTGAGTCAAAATGATTTGGATAAAACAATGTAGGATAAGTAAGGCTAATCTTAGTGGTCATCAAATATCACTATCTTGTAACACTTTGCGATATCTAACAATGGAAAATATGTTAATTTATTGTTTTTAATGTAAATACTTGGTTATAAGCACTTTATGAGGGGGGTCTTATGATGGGTCTTGACCTATGATTTCATTGGCATAAGGAACTGTTGGTGAGGACACTCCTTCTACTGTTAAAAATGGTCTGTTCTCTAAAATTGACAACCTTAGAAACCTGCCTAGGGGCACCAAGAGGTTAAGGGACTTGTCTGCTTGCAACTAAGGCAGAACTCTGAACTCAAATCTTTTGGATTTCAGAACCAGTTATGTATCTGCAATACTGTGACACCACACATAAGTTTTTAAATATGGAGTTTGACTGGTAGTCTAAATAGAGACCACTTAAGGGGACTTTATTGTATTATTGGTGTTTACGAATAAGCTTGAGTCCAAATCTGGCCTCAGACACTTATAGCTATGTAACCCTGGGCAAGTCACTTAACTCTGTTTACCTCAGTTTCCTCATCTGTAAAATGAGTTGGAGAAGGAAATAACAAATCACTCCAGTATCTTTGCTAAGAAAATCCTAAAAGGTGTCACAGTGAGTTGGGCATGACTGAAATGACTGAATAGTAACAAATAATAATATATACTACCACTTTTTTGAATGGTTCAAAGTGATATCATATTTAAAAATTTTCATTTATGCTTGGGAGCATCTCCATGAAGGGAGGAGCAGGGATTATTATCCTCCAAATCTAAAATAACAAAGAGGTTAAATGACTTGGGCAGGGTCATACATGAATCAGTGTCATAGACATTTGACCAAGGTCCCACAGAAAGTCAGAAGATAAGACCAGACACTTATCTCTCATTAGACTGGCTTCCAAGGAGTTCATGTCTATTCCCTTTGGGGCCTTTTGTGTTGCTGTTCCCTCCTGATCAAGTTTTCACATCTTAATGGCTTCTCTTTCTCCCTTTCCCCTCCCCTGTTCTCAGTAAAGTCACTTAACAGTAAATCCAAATCACTGTGTTCCCTGTCCTGGGGCATCTACATTTAACTTTTACCACTAAATAAATGTTTGCTGTTGAATGAATGAATGATTAAACAAACTGAAAATTAATGGAAGGATATGTACCCTGGTAAAAAGCATTTCCAATATTAGCAAGAAGGTGGGGAAGATATTTGGGGGTAGTGACCCTCCCCCAACACCTTTGAAATTGTACCCTATGCTTAGCCCCAGGAAGCTGGCCCTGCTGTGCTAGGGGAAAAGAACTCTCCTTGACTTCTCCAGCTCCTTCTTCCATCAGCATCTTGGGAAAGACATTGTCTCTGTTATGGTGCAACAGGTGGTCTTGGTGAGAGTAGGTTCCTCTTCTGAACTTTCCTTCTGACTTAAGAGGGGTAAAATCATGGACATTTTGGGTTCTGTTTAGTTTCACAGGGGAAACGACTTACTAATTAGGGTTAGAGTCTTTACAAAAATATGTTTTCGATTCCACTGATAGTCAGTTACAAGCGATAACACCGTTAAACGTAGTGCCTAATAAATCTAGAAAAACTACCCAATAAATGTAAGTAATAACAATGATTAACAATAAATGAAATGCAGAGAACTAGGAATGTGCCACATTATTTTTAACTGGTTTGGACCATCAGGTTCTGATTATTCAGTTTGTCCTACACACCTGGAGTTTATTAGAGTGTAATACAAACTCAACAGTCCCTCAGAGAGGCCATTGAAAGGGCTTAGTATAAAACAATATACAAGTTTAATAGTGGTAACTGACCTTTCTTTCTCTTACAAAAACATATCTTTGTAACTGGAGCCCTGAGGAAATGTAATACTTTTTACCTAATCCTGATTGTTAATTTTCTTTTTATTTAATTTAAGCTTTCATTTGTTTCATGAGATAGCAATATACAAATTTATATTCAATAATTCTTCCTGAGCTGGAAAGAGATTCAGAATGACTGGGTTTCTCTTATTCCTGCCATATACACTACAAGAACAAGGAAGGAAACAGATGAATGGTGTGCTTGATATTAATGGCAGCTGGTTAAAAACCACATTTTAAAATGGTCAAATGAAATGGTATACATATGTTTATGATCAAGGTGCATTTGCCTAATTTTCCTTAAACTCTTAAATATTACTCATTTGGCAAATGCCAGATAATTAGAAGCACTCTGTGTTCAAAACATGGACAATGTTAGTCTTGGGAAGAGGAGGACTCCAATTAATATTTCAAATGTCTATTGTTCAGTTGGCATCAAATGGTCTATTCCATTTGCTGAATCTCCCAATCTTAACTCTCTCTTCCTATGTAGAAATAGTTCATTTTGAGTCAATTCGAGAACATTACAAATAGCTTCTCAATTCTTTTCCAAAAGAGAAGGACTTTTAATCAAACTATGTTTTGGAGTCATAATTTTCTGCAGCCCCAAATTCATCCTTCCACTGCACAGATTCCAAACTGAAAGAAGATCTGCTTGAAGATAGTTTCTCCTGGCTAAGTTATCTTGAATAGGCTTCATCCCTGAAAGCGTCTGGGAGCTGAAGTACTTGAGAAAAAAAAATCAGCATGGGCAAATAGTCCATAAAATCCTGCCTGCCTTGAAATAATTAAATGAAAATGCTAAGTACAGAGGGGCAGAGGTGCAAATAAGGGTAATTGCATAAGGGAGTCAGAGTTGACCCAGAAATAACTTCTTATAGTCTATGTTATCTTTAAACCTGCTAATCAACAAGGATTGGCTCCAGTTCTTCCCTGACCAATTGACGGGGCCTCAGACCACATACAGTTTGCTGACTGTAAGCCTTCATTTTATAATCAAAACCATTTAATTCAGAAGCAACTCTTCATCTCAAAGGCTAGGGATGTTGTTCAACTACATTGGGTATAAAAAGAGGCACCCTGTTCCAAATCAGAACTAGTTAGACTTTCTAAGCAAAAAAATCAAGCTAAAACAAGAGGAATATAGTTCCCTATCCATTTTCTGGAGAAATTAAAACTCAGTAGTAAAGGAGGGTTATTTTATTATTAGAAGTTTATAAGAATTTCTAAGACTTTGACTTTCTCTGCTATAGGGGTGATGTTTGGGTGGGTGGGAGTAGGAAGGAGAGCTCAGGTAAAAGAGCTGTAATTCCATGACAAATGGGCAAAACCTAGGTCGGCCAGTCTTATGCCAAATTATAAAGTCTTGGAGACTCCAAGCCAAAAGGTGAAAGTTTAAAGAAGGTAGAAATCAGTCAATATAAACACACTTTACTTTTTTAAGAATAAACATTTATTGTTTTTTTTTTTGTTTTTGCATTGCCTACCTTTCCTCCTGTATCCCTCACTTTCCCTCCTCTTAGAGAACCATCCCATGTAACAAAGAACATTTCAAAAGAAAAAGAGGAAAAATAAAAAAGACAACCAGCAAAATCAATTAATACGTTGAAGAAAAATATGACAACATCCATAATATTCCATGCCCATAGACTTCCCCACCATTACAAAGGAGTAGCAAGTGGTGTCTTCCTATAGTTCATCTTTGGGGCTGTACTTATTCTTTGTAATTTTTCAACATTCACTTACAACTGCTTAACAGTTGTTTTCTTCCTTTGCATCATCAGTGTGTGTTTTTTTCTTGGTTCCATTTATTTCACTCTGCATCAGTTCATGCAACATTTTCTATGCTTCCTAAATACTCATACTACTCATAATTTCTTAGAGCTCAGTAATATTGTTTTACAATCATGTCCTGCAGTTAGTTTAGACATTCTCCAACCAACGGCCATCTATGTTGTTCCAATTCTTTGCTTCCCCCCCAAAAAAAGTACAAGCAGCAGCTTTTTAACAATTTTATCAGGCCAGCAATGGAACAGGTTATCTTGTGAGGTAGTAAAAGATAAGTGTTCAATGAAAAGATAAATGGCTACTTGTTAGGGAATACTTGAAAAGTGATTCCTATTTGGGATGGAAGCTTGGATAAGGTGATTTCTATGGTCTCTATCTATGATTGTATTTTAAAAAATCTTTAATAAAAGGTATTTGATAAATTTAATTCATGACAAGGTATGAATGGCTTAAGCTGGTAGCCACCCCAGCATTATTTGCATTTCATAGAGCATAAAAGTGGAATTTCAGCCATTTGTGAACAGGTTTGGGGAGGTATATTATTGAGCAGGGGGACCTTCCCATAACCCCTGAAATAAGACCACATAGGCAGCCACTAACTCCTAATGGTAGTTCTAGGTTGTTTCAAAAGATTTTGTACCCCAATACACTGTCAAAAAAGATTGTACAGACTCCCTATGGTAAATTCACTTTGACTACTCTGGGCTGCTATGAAAACATAAGTATTGTGGTGTAGAGTCAGAGGCTCTGGTTTCACATCTTGCCTATCCCATTAATTTTTGGTGGAACTTTGGGCAGGTCACCTAATCTCCCTAGGCTTCATATAAAAAATAGGGACGTTGAACTAAGTAGGGTCTTACAGATCTAGATTGTCTTTTACAGATCCTAGTTGCGACAATAATTGAGGAAGGGTCAAGGGAATGGTGGTTCTCTTTATCCGGAGAGGGAATTAGTTCTCTCTTCTATGCGAAAAGGAAAAATCAACTAATTATTTCCATCACATTTCCATTTTTATTTTTTTCCCTTACAAATTAAGAGTACAAGGATAACTAGAATGATGGCAGAAGTCTTTAATGTTAGGATCATGCTTCCTACATAGTTTTGGAACTTGGAAGCAATGCTGGCTTCCCCATTAAAGTCTTGGGAGAAATTAGGTAGCTCTGAAGTAACAAAACATTTATATTGCAAAAAAGCCCCTCTCCCCCAATCTAAGCTCTGGAGAGTATCATGCTCTGTGTCTTCTGGGAGAAATTTATAAAATATTTGTGGTGCTCAAATAAAAACATAACTTCTTCGTCCCATGAATGTACATGCTTTTCTGAGTTGTTTATAATGAAGGATGTGTATCAAAGATTAGGGAGGGGAGAGATGAAATAACTTAATTCTTAAATTAGGAAATTTTCTTCTATTTGGATAAGGGAAAATAGGCTGTGGATTAACCCACATGGAATAAAAAATCTTTTAAATCTTATTTTATCCCCCTTTAAAGTATACTTGACTATTGTATAATTTCACACATCTTTTAGCCATTGAAAAATGATGAGATTCCATCTCAGACTTTATAAAAGGCAAAGCAACAAGTTAATTAAACAATTTTCACAGACATTTGTTTTTATTTATTATTGTATCCAAGTGATTAAGTTAAATAAAGTTCAGATTAAATTTTAAGTGACATGGGAGATAAAATTGGCTCTGGATACCTAACTGAACCATTTGGTGTTTCATTGAATATCTGGAAAACCAAATGTTGACTTTCTAACTTCATCTATGCATCCAATATCCTGCTCTGAATATACACGTGTGTGTGTATGTGTGTACACACACACATAAATATATAATATATATTCATATAACTTCTAATTACATTTTCCTTAATAGATGCTTTGAAAATTCCAGGGGGACATGGATTATATGTGAGCCATATTTTCAACTGGCTGCAAAGTTATGTAAAACAAAACTCACCAAATACCTTACAGCTGATTATAATTTTCTAAATTTATCTAGATTATTTTTCCCTAAGAAAATTGCATTCTGAAAAGGAGATTTTTTTCTGAGACTCTAATTATTAGAATATAAATAATTAATCATTTAAACCTGACACAATCTGGGTAGCCTCAAATTTGCAAGGAAGATACTTTCATCTTGTAAAATACTTACTAAAAGTCAAGTTGAATTAGAAAGTAATGGTGACCTGAGCAAATGGAATTTTGTAGGCCTGGTCCATTTTTCTAGCTTCTGCATCCTGTTGGGAAATCTATATTTGTATTAATTTTAAATATTAGAGGTAGAATGTAGAAGGAATAACAGTGGCCATGTTGTCAGAAACTGCCAATGCTAGGCATTGACCTGGGCATCTTTGGGGACATCATCCCTCTATGTAGGGCCAGAAACGGGACAAAGAACTCATGGGAGCTCTGCTTTCTATTCCCTCAATGTGACACTGCTAAGTGGAAGGAATGAAGGTCAGGATAGACTTAAGTTATTTTTCCTTGTGTTGTCATCTCAGTTTCTCAGTCATGATGGTTGGCAAACGCTCAAACTTTTTCTTTTCTCTTAAGAAAAGAGCATGACCAAGAATTATATTTCTGAGCAATTTGTAGATGAAAATGTGAGCTTGTGGGGATATGCTGTGGGGGCCTGCATGGGTCGGCTCAGTTATTCTGTGATTTGGGGAAAAGTGAGCTATTCTAGGAGGCGGCAGAGCCATAAGTATGGAGGGATAATGGGGGCTTTGCTCCAAACTGCCAAATTTAGATGATGCTGACAGTGTTTGCAGTCCTTCAGCAGTGTAGAAACTACAAAGATTAGCATTTTTGTTAAGAAAAATAAACAAACTATTAAGCTACCAGGCAGTGGGCTGGGGTGAGCTCCTCTTCCTCTTTATGACCCACCCTGAGTGGCTCTAGCTATGTGGCAAACCCTAAGTTTTCCCTAACGGAGGACAATTCTTAACATGCACATCTCAGGCATGATCTGCAGTGCTTGCCCCAGGTATAAACATTCCTACTTAAGGTTTTGGAGTTGTCTTATCCATTTTAAGCTACTTGAGCTTGGTTTATTCTTATTTATTCTTGCTTATTCTGGGAATCTACCCATTGACATACTGATCTGGAAGAGTGAATAGTACCTTCCTAAATCCTCACCCTCATTTCAGGGAGTGAGTGTTTCTCCATCAATTGGCGAGGTAGCCTGGGCCAGAGCTAGCTGAACTAACACAGTATTCAATAAATGGGCTAAGTTCCCAAGCCGAAAGAGAACTGTAACACTTACTTTCCAAATGATTGTTCCCATGAACAGAATCTCAGAGTTTGCCTGACTGGGATGGGAGGAGAGGGAACAAAAACACAAAACTCCCTCTGCTTTTGTGAAAGGCAGTTTTTACATAAGACATCCTACTACTTGCAAACCTTTTAAAAGCAAGTCAACTCATTTGCTAAGCCAAGCAGAGCAGTGAAGTAATCAGGAGAGGCAGAAAACAACAGGAAACACAGGCTGGAGAACGCAGATTCAGACTCATAAATTACCCAAAATGAGTTTGAAGAAAACACCAGGCTCAATTTAAGCAGACCTTTCACAACTAGGTGTGCCTACAGCTGACTCTTTAGGAGTCATTAAAACACATTGCACCCAATCTTTTCGTCCACAATCATCTATATTACTTGGGCAGCCCATCTATCAGCTTGCCAATTTAATGGATTCCCCTATTTTACGCAACTTTCTGATGAGCAAGGAACTTGGGAGGGGAACCTTGCAGAAACAGCATATTGAATGCATGAATATCCCCAAAGCTCTGGATGCTGGGACCACCTCTGCCTGAATCCAGTAATGAAATACATTCTTCTCTTTCCAAACTCTTTCCAGAGAGGCATGAAATTAAATTGAAATTTTTATTATTATTAAAAACATCAAAATGTGTTTACAGATGAGTCTTCTTAGGCACAGACTCTGAAAATTAAATACATGGAGAGAACTTTTATCTCCCCTTTTCTATGTGTCCTTTCCAAATATTCCCTTGCCCCACTCCCCCACCCCCAACATAATTAAGTGTAATGATGACATCACAAAAATGGAGGCAATCTTTTGGTTTATATCACTTGCAGGAGATTATAAACTCTGATCTGAGAGTGTTCCTGAATTTGACAGGACTGGAGGCGTGCTCAACTGGAATATAGTATTTCGATTGACTCATTGAAATGCTTAATGAGAAACTCCTTTCTATGCATTGCTTCTCATGGCTAAGTGCTAAATTTCGATGGGCTTCAACAAATGCTTTCTCTATCATAAAAACATGCTTTTGGCAGAGTTTAAAAAGTAATAAAGTTATGTATGTATTTTACAAGTTGGAAAGGAGATGAGTGTGTGGGAGGGCGATGTGGAGAAATGGTAGAATAGAAATTGTTAATATAATGAAAATAACTGAAGAATGACAGGTAAAAATTGAATTGAAAAAAGTCTGCAAGCGAAAGACAGAGAAATGATTAAATGAATCTGAAGCACTTTACCATGAATTAAAGATGGGAGAGTCTATGTATGAATGGATAGCACTAGCTTAATGAGCATAGCAGATGTCTCCATTTAGGAAATGCAAAGAAAAGTAAAACCTTGTAAAATTTTATGTATGATCCCTTTCACCGAAATATGAAAAACAGATTAGAAGTGGGGAAGGAAATATCTTCTATAAATAAATTTGAAGAAACACTCAGCCAGAAGGAGACAATTGTTTAAGTATAATGTCCAAGAGAGAAAAAACAGTCAAACCAACAAGAAATCCCACTTTTGACTTTGCCGCGCAAACATTTTTGCATCTCTAGGCTATAAAGCAGAAACTTTTTTCCACCCTACCCTTTGAGAATGCCTCACTGACCTCAGTGTTCTTTGGCAAGTCACATTTGTTAGAAATAATAAATAATAGCAGCTGAAGATCTGTAGTCTCCTTGAAAAGACATGTAGACATTATAAAGACATTTTTATCAAGTGTCTATTGAAGTCTATAGGTTCATGTTTGGCCCAGATCAGTGAAAATCACTCATTTTTTCTCATAGGCTGCCTTTTTAATTCTTTTTTTTTTGCATCTTGGATCTGTGCCACTTTCATATCATAAACAATTTGCCAGTTGCTGAATTGTCACTGAGCTATGTGAGAGAAATGCTTCCCTTAGGCATGAGATCCTATGTCAGAGGCCTCTCTGAAAACTAGTGGCTGTGAGCATGGGTCTGCTGTTCCTGAGAACAAGAAATCAGTTTTGGATAGAGAAAAACTTAACTCATTCTTAACAGATTTGTTAAAATTATAGATCAGATTCTTTAAAACAAGCAAACAAAAGGATCATCGGTATGTTATTTCTTTTGGATTATGTCTCCTAATATATGAGAATAACTTCAATTGCAAAGTTATTTTTACCTAGAGTATTCAATAGGAAATGCTAAACTGGTTTCTGAAAGACCAAAAGACACTGGAGTAAAGAATACTGATTGACTCCTGTGACATTTTGGTTCTATCTGGAATCCACTCAATTTGGGAGATTTCATATTGCTACATTACTGAAATTGAGATTTATGTTCTATTGGGTTCCAAACAAGCAAAAGGATTTGGCTTTTTCCTCTTTGGCAAACTCTTCTTTAGTTCTGAAACAGAAAAGAAAATTGTCACTTAAAAAAAAATTCAACTGTAGCAGAATCATAGCTATTGATCAATTGCAACAGTGCTAAAAAGAAGTTAGTCATTCATGATCAGCAAAATGGCCCAAATGATGTCATCCATCAAGATGGACACCACAATTTGCCAACTATTTTCTCATAAATCAAGTCATGGTCCCTCAAGGAAGAAGAGGCACGCCTGAAGAGCCAACATGGCAGCCGTTATCGGCAGACTGAGAGAAATGCTCCCTCAAGTATACAGTAATTATTTTTACTCGATGGGAAATAAAGAGAGGAGAGATGGTAGGGTAGAACTGGAGAGTGTCTGCCTCACTTCATTACTATTCCCCAGGCAAGGGACACAACATATGCTTTTCATTGGGAAGCCAATAATTTTGAATCGTGGGACAGGTGAAAACTTAAATGACATTTGCAAACCTTGATTTATTTCTCTGCTTAACTCTGGAACATGCTTTAGATTTAGCTATATAAGTTTCCATAGATTAGTGGTCAATGTTAAGTATTTTCAGTGACATAGGCGAGCTTTCCCTGTCCCTATCAGTTAATTAAATATTTTCACTACTAATCTTTTCTTATTGAAATAGCCCCTTTTCTTTGGGTTAGGCATTTGGAAAACAACCATATAGAGTTTAAACTTTTATTTATTTATTTATTTTAAAATACCCTTTTCCCCATGTGCTATTTTACTTGCTGGAAATCTCATTAAAAGTTATTTATGAGCTGTTAGTGATCCCATAAGGATTACACCTAATTCAGTCTGTAAAGCTTTTGAGTTACATAGCTTCCCAGGAATAGTCTCTTTAGCGTGAAGGACCACCTTCTCCATTATTCTGCTTTCCTTATCACCCAAATAAATGCTGTAGACTGGTAGAAGAGAGCTTCTTAATTCCTAACCTGCTTATCCTCCTCATTTACATAAGTAGGATGCTAACCTGTAAGAGCATGTCTTCTCTTCTAGATTTTTCTCATGGGTTTTCCTTGAAATAGGCGTGCTTTATCAGACTAGTAAAACTGAGGAAAAATAGGAGGTACTGGAAAGTGCGGGACTCTGGAGACATGAGTTCTAGTCCTGACTATGTTCTGACTCACTGTGTGATCTCAGGGATGTCGTTTTACCTCTCTAGGCCTCAGTGTCATCATGTGTACAAAGAAAAAAATGAGGAAATGGTTGGGCTAAGGTCAGGTGTGGGGAACCCGGAACCTCTAGGTTACATGTCGCCCTCTAGGTCCTCAAGTGCTGTCCTTTGACTGAATCCAAAAAGAGAAAAATTCATCCATTCTAAGCTGCCTTCTTTTTCAAATATTCTATGATTCTATGGGCTGAAAGGCATTATGTAAGCATCTACCTCATGGTTATTAGACTTATGTTACCATGAAGCCAATGGACTTCAGGTATTATTAAGCTATGGCATTTTGTAGGTCAATCATTTATTCACATGGGTAATACTCTCTTGTTGTCTGTTTTCCTTCTCCTCTGAAAAAAGTCAGACTTTATCTGATAGATGTTACTTAATTTGTAGACCAAAATGTTCATGATTTTGAATGTTTATAGAACTAACTAAATTCAAAATTATCTGAGCCCCCTACTTGCCTGACAGATTAAACTGTTATTTTAGTTACTGAAGGAAGTTTTTTTTTTTAAAGATTTATTTACATGGAATGTGTAGGAATTCTCTTTTTATTAATAATAAAATAATTCAGATTTGTATAGCTCTTTGATGTATATTTGTATAACTTTTAAAAGTAAATTCGTGTTTATCTGGATGCTCAGAAAAACATATTTGATTCCCTGTGTATTACCTAAATGTAGTTCTATTTATAATAACCACCAAAGGAGCATATCAGTAATCAGAGTCCACGGGCAACACCAATTAAAGCATCAGGCAAGGATGGGAACTGGATGGCCCCTAAGTTTCCTTTCATCTCTGAATCTATGATTATATTCCTCCTAGTTTCCTTCTAGGACTTTTATCGGCTTCTTAAACATGAATTAATTCCTCCAATAGAGAAAATGGGCGTCCAGAATGAGCTTTCTGTTTCTGAGTTAGGTAAATGAATTTTCAACTTTAATAATCATGAGGGTTGCAGGAGAAGAACCAGAACAGGAGTCCCAAATTTCCATCAATTCCTCAACTCTTGGATTCCAAATAAGTTTATAATTATGAATGTTAAAAATCTGGAAGTACATTTCAACAAATGGATAAGAGCTTCTTTCTTCAAACAACAGAATTTTTTCTCTATTGGAGGAATGATGTCATATTTAAGAAGCCGATCAAAGTCCTAGAAGGAAACGAGGAAGAATACAACCACAGAGTAAGAGGTGGAAGAGACCTTAGGAACCATCCAGTCCCTGTTCTTGCCTGATGCAGTAATTGACATCGCCCATGGACTCTGATTACTGATATGCTCCTTTGGTGGCTATTACAAATGCAAAACAATTTAGGTAACATACCGGGGATCTCAGCTAAAAATATATTTGTTGACATCAATTATCTCCACAAGCTGAAGGTAGTTCTATGTAGTTAAAGAATTCATTTTGTCACACATCGCACACAGTGCTTGGCATATAGGAAGTACTTAATAAATGCTTATTGGTTAAGACCTATTCTTACCATTTTTAGCAATCTTGGCTTGAGGGATATGAAAGGGCTACAGGGACAGGTCACAGGAAATCATACCTAGTTTCTATTCTTTTTAGTCCAGTCTGATTTGAACATAATAAAAATAAAACATATAATATTGTTTTTCAGTTGTTTCAGTTATGTCCAAGTCTTTGTTGGACATTTGGGGTTTTCTTAGGGAAGATACTAGGTGGTTTGCCATTTCGTTCTTCAGCTCATTTTACAGGTGAGGAAACTGAGGCAAACAGGGTTAAGTGACTTGCCTAGGTTCACACAGCTAGTAAGTGACAGAGACTAGCTTGAACTCAGGAAGATGAGTCTTTCTGCCTTCAGGCCCAGCATTCTATCCACTGTGCCATATTTAGCACTTCTAGGCTTGCAAGCACTTTTCATTTGTTACCTTATTTGGTAATACAGCCAGGTCTCTGATTAGTAGAAATTATGAATCCTGTAAAATGGTTGCATTATTCAAATTCATACTGCCTATTTCCAGTGGGCTGGAACCAGTCATATTTCATATAAGTATAACTTTCAGTAGTGTAAATTGGAATACATGGGGCCACTACATAGGACTGATTCGATATCCACACTAATGGGACCTATGCGCAGGGAGATAGCCCCTCAAAGCCTTAACCTTCAGCTCCTGCTTTAAGAAACAAGGCTCACTCACAAAATCAGAGAATTCAGAGAGCAAAGGATTCTCAAAGGCCATCTAATCTAATCAGGATACGTACAAGAATCAACTTTACAAAATACCGGACAGTTGATCAGCTAGCCTCCTTTTGAAGACCACTAGGACGTGTTACATTCCACTCTTGGATATCTCTAAGTATTAGGAATTTCTTTCCTTACACAAGTCTAAATCTATGTCACAGGAACTTCCTCCAGATTCTCCTCGTTCTGCCCTCTGGGGCTAAGCAAAAGAAGCCTTGACCTGGGAGGGGACCTTAGCTTAAAAAAACCAAGGTCTCCCACTACATCTGGGACCATCTCCAGTTTTTCTGATCTACATCTTGCCACTGGACCCAGATGGCTCTGGAGGAGAAAGCGTGGCTGTTGACTTTGGACAACTATGCCTCACTTAGATCCAATTTACTTGCAAGTCAAGACATCGTCTTCCTGATGTCATTTATCCTCTTCGAGAATGAAGGACAAACAACAATGACAGTTCTTCAAATACTTGAAGATAGCAGTCATATACTCTCTGTCTTCTCTTCTCTAGGCTAAATCTCCCACCCCTTCAACCATTACCATCCTATTTAATTTTGAAGCTCTTTACATTCTCTGACTTACTGGTATCCCTCCCAAATTTTCACCCCCAGAACTGATTAGAGTATTCCAGATGGGGTCTGACCAGAGCAGAATACAACCAAACTAACATCTTCCCAGTCCTGACTGCTATATTTCTTTTAATGCAGACTTGATTCACAAAAAGTTTTATGGGGCTGCCATATCACATGCAGTTTATATGTGGGGGATAAATATAAATTATACCTGTAACATCTCTTTGACCAGCCAGTCAAAGAAACTTATCGAAAAAGGAAGTAAGGTTACTTTGGTATGACGTGGTCTTGATGAAACCACATTGGCTTTGTCAATCAACCAAGGAATACAAATTTATTAAGTGACTACTGTGTGCCAGATACTGGAATCAGTTTCTTGCCCAAGACTTTGTAATCCCTGGAAATGATTTCAAAATTCCTTCTAGACAATATCATGTGAATCTATGTGAATTATCAAAAGTGGAGCATTAGGTTTAACAAGTCTTGGGATGTTCTCTTGCTATATCCTAGATATGTACCCTGCGAGGCAGAAGACCCCCCCCCCCTCTCTTTTTGCTTTTTGGAGGGCAATTGGAGTTAAGTGACTTGCCCAAAGTCACATGGCTAGTTTTTGTGTTAAGTGTCTGAGGCTGGATTTGAACTCAGGTCCTCCTGACTCCAGGGCCGGTGCTCTATTAACTGCACCACCTAATCACCCCTCTCTTGTTCTTGTTAGATGAACATATGGACATCCCAGTACCCACTACTGCCATTCACTTCAGCAACCTTAATGGATGAGTGTTCACATGATGGTCCCGTGGATCTATGCCATTATTCTTAGAGAAAATATAAATGCATCCACTTAAAAGCATCTAGCTACCTACTTTTTGAGTGGTCCCTTATATCTATCTATGTTTTTGTTCTAAGTATTTGGTGATCTTTCTCACTTCTCCATTATCTTCCTCTTTTCTCTTTCCCTCTTCTCTCCCTGTCTTCCTTCCTCTCTTTCTCACTATCTCATTCTGACTCTCTGTCTATCTCTGATTCCATCTATGTCTCTATCTCTGTCTCCATGTCTCTGTCTCTCAAAATATTAAAAAAAAGTCCAAGTCCACAGACCCCTTGAAATCTTCACACAGAGCCCCTAAAAGGTCTCTAGACTCCAGATTAAGTACTCTTTTTCTAAAGTGTCTTTTAAGGATGAGTAAGAAGAGGAAACACTATTTTTCATACCATTTCATAATTCTTAAAAACAAACTACCACAAATAACAAGCTAACAAAAAACTAACAAATACAAATAACTTTAGACAGAGTAAATTTATCCAGTCTTCAGAATAGGACATTAGAAATTCAGTGATCAGAGTATCATGTTTCTTCTCGAATGTTTGCATTAGTCACCCAAACAAGGGAGATACAGTATAGTTGCCAAAAATGAAATTATACTTGGGAGATTGAATCAAGTTAGTAATATATCTGGTCTTTGGTTAGAACTCCTTTTCTGTGGAATGTTACAAGAAGGAATACGAAATGGGGAGAGAGCAGGTCTTTGAAGCAAAGTATATTGTTTCTTGGTTGCTCTGAGAAAGACAAGCGCCGATCACCAAGCATTTATTAAGCACCTGCTGTGTACTAGGCACTGGGGCCACAAAGACAAAAAAAAAAGGCTGAAACCCTCAAATCTCAAGGAACTCACATTTGCATCTGTAAAATGGGGATGATAATAGCACCTTCTTCCCAAGGATGTCCTGAAGATAAAATGAAATATTCTAGTAACAGGGAACTTCTTGGTGCTATAGAGAGTGTTAGCCCCTTGATTTCATATTTGTATCATAACGGAGTGTAGGAATATTGTCTCCGTGACAGAATTTCATTGTTTTTACTCTTTTCTAGAAGGTTACTGATAAGGCAGCAAAGCTGTTTATGATTTGCTTACCACTTAAAAACCTTTTTTTTTTTTCTGACCAGTGTTTTATGGGGAAAGAGAAGACAGAGGAGGAAGGAAACATTAAAAGGAAACAGTATACGAGGATCATTTGTAAACTAATCTATAGACTCTGAGCCAAGTTATTTCAGCATTCTCTGGGGACAATTACAAGGGAATGAAGAAACATTTTGAAATTTGTCTTATGCCTAATTAATCATGGGACTTGAAGAACAAAGGCAATGATCCTTCAAAGTTTCCAGCCTTCCCTCTCTAAGTGGAGGGAAACAATTCTCCACTTTTACCTATTGGCTCAGAGCTCACTAATATGTCACTGGTCTCTACTTTCCCTGCCCCCACATAGAGAATTTCCATAGCCTTTAACTTTTTCCAACCTCTGAATCCTTATTTAATGCTGAAAATTTTATAATTTTATATTATTAAAATTCTTAAATTTCAATTTGATGACCTTCATTTCCATTTTCTTAGCTCCCCATCCCCTAAATACATTACTACTGCTTAGATTATGTAAAATCCAGACACCAAGTATTGATTGAGTTGATACTACCCATTATTTTATAAGAGGTATAGAGGTCCAGTAATACACAGCCATGCTTATATGAACTCATGATTTTATTCCCATTTTATCCCATTATCACCCAGACACATAAAATGTTTAGGGTTTTTGTCCTTTTTCTAAGGCAGAATTCTGGGTTCCCTGCTCTCCCCCTACATCCATTTCTTCCATGAATCCCTTTCTTCTTAGTGCATCAGCTGTAATCCTGTACAGAGAGGTTGTTAAGATGCTGTGTAAGGGAATTCAAGGTATGAAGTTGTCGTGCTTCTGTAATATTAGCATTAGGTCATTTACAAGTTAATTAACATAGTTGATATGTAAGGAATTATCAGTCCCCCACTATCCTGCCACATAGTACAAGAGCTAGAGAGTGTGGGGCTTAGAGCCAGGAAGACATGAGTTCAAGTTCTGTTTCAGACATTACCTGTGTGACCCTGGAAAATCAAGATGAAAGAAGAATAAGAAAAAGATGATGATGAGGAGGAGGAAGAAGAGGAGGAGGAGGAAAAGGAGGAGGAGGAGGAAGAAGAGGAAGAGAAGGAGAAGGAGGAGGAAGAGGAGCAGGAGGAGGAGGAGAAGGAGAAGAAAAAAAGATAGCTCACTTTTATGTAGGAGTTTAAGGTTTATAAAATAATTCCTTCAAAACAACTTAATGAGGCCAATATTGCAAGTATTTTTAGCCTCATTTTACAGATGAGGAAACTGAGGTGCAGAGAATTAAGTGAAATCATCAAGGTGACAGAGCCACATTGCAAACCTATGCATTTCTGTACTACATGCCTTGCGCTCTGCAAACACTACCTAAAAGTTATCAAGATAACTATGCAATCCTCTATCTTAAACTGGCTTGCCAAATGAAGAGCTATAGAGATAAAAATTATCTTTTTAAATTAAAAAATTATTTATTTTTGCTTTTCAGCATTCACTTCCACAAGATTTTGAGTTCCAAATTTTCTCCCCAACTCTCTCCCAATTCTCTCCCCCACCCCAAGATGGCATGCATTCTGATTACCCTTTCCCCCAATCTGCCCTCCCTTCTATCACCCCCCCCCTTCTCTTATCCCCTTCCTCTTTTATTTTCCTGTAGGGTAAGATAGATTACTATATCCCATTGCCTATATATCTCATTTCCCAGTTGCATGTAAAAACAATTTTTAACATTTTTTTTAAGACTTTGAGTTCCAAATTCTCTTCCTTCCTCCGTCCCTCTCCACCCTCATTGAGAAGGCAAGCAATTCAATATAGGTTGTACATGTGTAGTCATGCAAAACACTTCCATAATAGTCATGTGGTGAAACACTGATTATATTTCTCTCCATCCTATCCCACCCCCTGTTTATTTTATTCTCTTTTTTGACCCTGTCCCTCCTCAAAGGTATTTGCTTCTGTAAAAATGCTCTTTTTATGAGATATTTTATTCTCTAAGGATATTATGAGTTTGATTGGTACCCCTAGGGTTTCATGGATTGAGGCCCTCTCCTGCATCCTTTTCTTTTCTCTCTCTATATACTGTCTCTCTTGGTGATCTCATCAGATTCTATGGATACAATTATTGATTCTCAGATCTATCTATTGAGTCCTAACCTCTCTCTTGACTTCCAGTCTCACATTTCCAACTGCCTATTGGATAACTTGAACTAGATGTCTTATAGACATTTTAAACTCAACATTTCCAAAACTAAACTCACTATCTTTTCCACCCCCAAACTTCCCATCTTCCTACCTTCCCTATTACTGTTGAAAGTACTACCATCATCTTAGTTGACCCCTCATTCTTTCTCTCACTTCCCTATATTCCAGCAATTGCCAGATCTTGTCATTTTTACCTGTTTAACATCTCTCTTGTAAGGCCCCTTCTATCTTCCAAAACTACTCCTATCCTATGCAGAACTTTGTCACCTCTCCCTTGAACCATTGCAATAGCCTGCTGGTTGGTCACTTCCTCAAGTCTCTCCTCACTCCAATCCATCCTCTACTCAGATGGAAAATTGATCTTGAAGTTCAGGTCATCCTTCTGCCGTTCCCCCCCAGTAAATGCCATTGGCTCTCTATTACCTTTAATATCAAATATAAAAATCTTTTATCTTTTAAAGCTTTTATGACCTGTCCCCTTCCTATCTTTCTAACCTTTTTATACCTTCTATCTGGCAGCACTGGCTTCCTTGCTATTCTTTGAGCACATAGCATCCCATCTCCTGACTTGAGGTATCTTCACTGGCTCTCCCTCATGCCTGGAATTTTCTTCCTCCTCATTTCCATCTCCTGGCTTCTCTGACTTCATTCAAGTCTCATCTAAAGTCTCACCCTCTACCAGAAGCTTTCTGAAATCCTCTTTAATCTTCCTTGCCTTCCCTCTGAAATTACCTTCATTTTATCCTGTAAATATCTTGTTTGTATGTAGTTACTTGCATGTTTTCTCTCCCATTAGACTATGAGTTCCCTGAGGGCAGGGATTTTTTAACCTGTCTTTGTATCTCCAGTGCTTAGCATAGTGCCTGGCACATAGTAGATAATAAGTGCTTGTTGTCTTTATTTAGACTGGATGAATCTAGGGTTTTCTGTTAAGTCTTAAGTAATAAAAGCTTGTTTATGTGCCTTGTCTCTAACATCATATCCTTCCCTTGCTTATGTGATTGTTAGCTATGAATGGAATTGCTTTTACTTCCTGATTGCCTTTCTTTTTCTCCTCCAACATGCTATTCACACCAACCTTACCAACCAGATTGCAGGATAGAACTTTTTTTTGCCTTTTCTTAAGTAAGGATGTACTAAAAAAAAAGGAAAAGAGTGAGAAGATATTCTCTCTCTCATCCCCATTCTTTTTCCACCGGCCATATCTGCAGGACCCACTACATCTGATAGAAAAAGAAAAATTTGTGTCAACAGATATTTACTAAATGCTTGTTTTGTTCAGGAAAATTTGGCAGATGTGAAAAACTTAAGGAGGGGGAAAAACATGATAGATACCTGAATTCGAAAAATTTTTGGTCTAGTTGGGGAGATAGGATACACTGTTTTGTTGTTGAGTTGTTTCCATCTTGTCTGACTCTCCATGACCCCATTTGGAATTTTCTTGACAAAGATACTGGAGTGGTTTTCTATTTCCTTCTTCAGCTCATTTTATAGATGAGGAAACTGAGGCAAGTAGGGTTTAGTGACTTGCCCACTAACTTGCTAGTAAATGTCTGAGGCCACATTTGAACTCAGGTCTTCCTGACTCAAAGGCCAGTGCTTTATCCACCATGCCACTTAACCAAAGGACATCTATGCATAGGTGATATTATACACTATTATGAGAATAGAAGTACAATGAGAAAGGTACAAACTGGTATGTAGGTTCAAAAGGGAGAGGTAAATATCACTTTTTTATTTTGCTTTTTGGAAGGGCAAAGGAAGAGCAATTGGGTTAAATGTCTTGCCCACGGTCACAGAGCTAGTAAGTGTGTCAAACATCTGAGGCTATAGTTGAACTCATGTCCTCCTGACTCCAGGGCCAGTGCTCTATTCACTGTACCACCTAGCTGCCCTAGATATCACTTCTAATCTGGGGGTGGGGGTGGGAGAGAGTGTCTAATTTTTAAGAACCAAGTACTTTGGTACATAATAGGTCAACTTTTCATCTTTTCACTATCGATCCTCACAATTTGGCATTGTATCAACATGACCCAAACATTGTACCAATGGAATATTTCCTTGAGGAAGGACAGGACCTTGTCCTCCTACATCTTTATGCTTCTAGGAACTAACACAGCATCTGGCACATAATATTTACTTAATAAATGCTTGTTGAGTTTTATTGAATTGAATGATCATTGCAAGGACCCAATAGCAGAAGATCAGAATACATTTTATTCCAAGCTCTGTCCCTCACATTCTACATGGCTTTGGACCAGCTATTATATCTAATTATCACATAGCTCTTCTCCCTTGGAGACAATAATATAATATGACAAGAATGTCATAAGACTTAATTAAGATTTAGAGCAAAGCTTTGAAGTCTGAGAAGGGACATAGTTGTAGAAAAGTCTGGAACAATAGCTCTATAGGATGCACATTTGAATTTGGCCACTTTAAAATTGTTGGTCCCATTTCCCAGCTTCCAGCTTTGGAAACTGGGCTTTGGCATATGTCACCCCTTGCTATGGACAGTTTTATCACATCAGCAGAGGTGTCAAGCACATTCCTCAGAGTAGGTATATGACCTATGACACTCTGAAATGTAGCCCAAAGCAGTTTAAAATGTAACTCCTACTTGATTTTAATGTGTTGATGTATTAAAAAAAATACATACACAGAGGGAGCCAGATGGTACAGTAGATAGAGCACCAGGCCTGGAGTCAGGAAGATCCAAGTTCAAATCCAGTCTCAAAAACTTACTAGCTGTGTGGCCTTGGGTAAATCACTTAACCTCTTTGCCTCAGTTTCCACATCTATAAAATGAGGATAATAATAGCACCTCTCTCCCAAGGTTGTTGTTGTGAGGCTCATTGAGATAATACTTGTAAAGCACTTAGCACAATGCCTGGCACATAGTAAACCTTATATAAATGTTAGTTATCATATTAATAATCATCATCATGATTATTATTAAACAGGTGTGGTTTTCTAAGGAAATATGCAGCTTGCAGGGATCCTACTGTATGGCTTAATGCCCCTCTTCCCAATTGTGTACAGCATCTAGGTAGGAAAGTGAATAGGATACTGGATCTGGAGTCAGGAAGAACTGAGTTCCATTCCTGTCTTAGACATTTACTACCTTACATATTTACTAAGATTCTGGATAAGTCAGTTAACATTTCTCAGCCTCTATTTCCTCATTCATAAATAGGTGATAACATATAATTATACTAATAGCGGTTACCCTACAGGAGTGTTGTGAAAATCAAATGAGATCAAAGCCAGGTGTTGTGGTACAAGCCTATAATTCCTTCTTCGGAGCAGGCTGAGGCTGGTGTATTACTTGAACTGAGAAATTCTGAGTTGTAATCATTCAAAGACAAACTTTATAGTGCTGATGTGGTAAGCACCCAGGAGAAGCGGGTCCTCAGGCTGCCAGGTTGCAAAAGGAACAGGACAAAGCTCCCTGGTCAATTAGTAGTGGAACAGCATCCGTGAGTGGCTGTTATATTTCCAGCTTATGTAAAATAGGGATTTGCTCTTATTTAGTCATTGTTCAGTCATGTCTGACTCTCTGTGACCCTATTTGGGGTTTTCTTATGAAAGATACTGGATTTGTTTGCCATTTCCTTCTCAGTTCATTTTACAGATGAAGAAATTGAGGCCAACAGGGTTAAGTGACTTGCCCAGGGTCATACAACTATTAGGTGTGTGAAGCCAGATTTGAATTCAGGAAGATGACTCTTCCTGACTCCAGGCCTGGCACTTTATCCACTGTGCCACCTAGATACCGAGTCTAAAAAAAGTGTGATTAAGTAAGATGATAAATAAAGGGCCTTGAAAATGTAACACTATATAAATGTTACTTATTATTATTATTGTTGTTGCAAAACTGTTCTGTTCCCAGGATCACCTGTGACAGACAATATGAGGAACTTTCAGAGATAGACAAAGAGTGACATTATATCATTTAACAGTTACAATGAATCAGTCAGTGGGTTACTGAATAAGACAGAGGCACTGGTTCCAAAAAGAAAAGTGTAAATTTCATGGGAGATGAGTGTGGGAAAGGGCTGATCCATCACATTTTTGGAGGCAACAGGAAGAAAAATAATAGTTCACATTTTTCAGAATGAAATAAAGTTTTCAAAACACTTTCCCCCAAAACTTGTTAGTTTATACGTGAAAGATTTAGAATGTCTTGATTGTGGGAACTCCCAGTGAAGAAACTCCTTGCACCACCATAGACAGCAACTTGTTTGTGATTTAGTAGCCAAATCCTATGGAGTTGCCCTAGGAACATAGACCTTCTGTGAATTGCCCTAGGACACCTACCTAGTAGGTATCAGAGGTAAGATTTGAATCTGGGTTTTCCTAATTCTAAGCCCAGCACTTTACTCAGCATGCAACATTGTCTCTAGTGGATTATATTTATGATCTTTTAAAATTTATAATCATTGTAATTATTTTTATTTTACAGTTGAAGAAATTGAGGCTCGGAGAAATCCAACAATTTAAATACAGTCATCCAGTGTCAGAGTCTTTGTGATTTCGGGGTTGACACTTGATTGCTCCATACAGAACATTTTTATCCCTTCTGGTCTTATGTTATCTGCAAATCTGATTAAGTTCTCCATCTACGTGTTCATCTAAGTCACTGCTAACCACAAATAGAAACTGATAGCACTTTACTAAAGACCACCCTTTGGGCATGGTTGAAATTTCTCCAGGCTCTACTTTTTCCATCTGGAAAATGGATCAAATGGGATAATATCATAAAATCCTTTATACTTATAAAGGGTATATATACTCAGTGTGAGACACTGTTGCTGTCACCACTATCATCATCATTTTTCAGTCATGTCTGACTCTCTGTGATCCTATTTGGGGTTTTCTTATGAAAGATACTGGATTTCCTTCTCCAGTTCATTTTACAGATAAAGAAACTGAGACCAACAGGGTTAAGTGGTTTGCCCAGGGTCATACAACTATTCCCACTAGGACAAGACAGCCATTTTCATATCTGGTTCCAGTTGTGGTAAAGAAGACCCAGAATGGGGAAGGGATAGGGAGGAATTATACCATCCAGAGTCTGAGTATGGACTTCTAAAAAGTGTTTGAGTCAGGTAATGTCAAGGTGTTCTCCAAAGTGGAGAACAGTAGAAAAAGCACTGACTTTGGAGTCACAGGACCAGGGTTCAAAACCTAGATCTGCTACTCACTACTTAAATTATCTCACCAAGTCACTTCTACATTCCTTTGCATCTGTAAAAACTTACCTCTAAGTTTCCTTCCACTTCTAGATCTTACATTCTCCTACTAGGGCTGTCATTGATTTTCTGTACTTCAGAACCACCCCTCCCCACCTCCAGTTAGCCCCAGATCCTTTTCCTATGTTGTCTAACCCAGTTAGAAAGTAAGCTCCTTGAGGGCAGGAACTGTCTTACTTTTTGCTTGTATTTGTTTCCCTAGCACTTAGCACAGTCAACTAAGACCACCACAAACACTTTAAAAATACTTATTTCCTTCTTCCTTCATTGCTCCTAAGATCTAGCATTTTATTTTAAAGGATACAGGGAAAGAGATGGTAAGTCCATCCTCAGTTTGGTCACAATGCCTTTCACCACCCAAACTTGCATCTGTGGGTGTGTTACCCTCCCTAACTTATGGGTCTTTTGGAATTTTAATGTGCTGTCTGGACATCGAATTTTCCTTGTCTTGCTCCACCCAACCAATTACCATTCATAAAACACTTTGAAGATGAAATGTCCAGCAGCTCTGAATGTCATCATTAGCACTGCCAGCAATGTTAACAAGTCTATGACTGTGTATCTGGTAACCAAGGAAAAAGAGAAGGAAGGTGAGCAACAGCCCCATGTTTGTTTCTTAGGTGCCAACTTGGAGTTTTTCTATGAGCTACACTGGGAACCTTGGGTTCACACCTTTAGAAATTAAAAGCACATGTCCCACTTTAGGAGGAGAGCCATAAGACAGAGTTCAAATTAACCTGATTTCTGTTTTGTTGTCTGTTTTTGTGACTGATATTGAACCAAACATGCAGCATCGGAGGCATGCCCTGGCATCAAACGTTGGAAAGGCAGCTGTTGCCTCTTGCATTTGGAATTACAAACCCACTGATCCTCCACGGCAACAGCCTAAGGAGACAGATGCCAACTGGCATGTGAGCTTGCTGAAATGGATGGTAGAAATCATGGGAGTCAGTGCCCTTCATCCCCCAGCCCCTATTGCCTTGAAAGGCTATCTTCTCTTTCTTTAACTAGGGTGGGGTTTAAGTAGCCAAAGCCCACTCCCTCTTTGAGCTGGGATATTATTTTCTTCAGGGTACACTCCTCTCAACAGCTTTGCTGGTGATGGAGCCAAGTCCAAACCACTTCATTCTTGACCTCCCTCCAGCTGATCTGTGGAGTATTAATCTTGCCTGGGGCTCTGAGGTCTCTTCTCTCCTCTCCTGGCTTAGTAAGTGGCTGAGTTATTGAAGGTCCTGGGTAATAAAAGATCCTTGTCCCATGTTACCTCCTCTCCCACCCAAGGTTGCCCAAGGCCCTGCTCAGAGACAGTGTGCATAAAATATGAAACAGTCAACTAAATGCCACTTGATGGTTCATATTGAGCCTTAATGAAAACAAAGACTCAGGAACACTATTTGAGAATGTGTTACTCAATAAAGTGTTAGAGAAGGAGCTCATAAAGCTGCCAGGAAAGTTTAACTATTGCAAAGAACAAGAGATGAATACAGTCCGACCCTGCAGGACAGGGCTGGGGAACCCGAATATTTTTTATCTCAAGCGCTTGGGGCTTTTTATTTAAAACACATGAAAAACACCAAGATTTGGCACAGAACATTTTGTGGTTTAAAAAAAATTAGAAATGCCCAAAAGCTCTAAAAAAGAAAGAAAGAAACTCCAAACAACCAGATGTGAAGAAATTAAGACGGAATGACAGAAGGTGTTCCACAGGCAGTAAAACCCATCTAAAGTGACGGCGAAAGGCGAGAGCAACCAGCATTTTCCAACGGCAGTTGATAGACACAAGCAATTGAACAGTTCATACCCTCTCTGTTGTCCCTGTCATAAGATTTGTAGGTCGTTCTCAGCCAGCCACCGGGGTGAAAGGGCAGAGGTTATGACCTGCTGATTTACCAAAGTATGATCAACTCACACAAATTATAGGCGTAAGAGACTCCTGACAACTTCAATATGATGAGCAATGAGAGCAATTATTTGTGACATGTGAAACCAGTGTGAGAGTATAATTCTGTCACTGCGTGACAAGGCATTATTAGTTGGGGCAGGCAACGGCTTGAACCGGGAGCAGCTGGAGGGGAGGTATTGAAAGGGAGAGGGCTCTCCGGGAGGGAAGCCCCATAACAGGCTTTCTCTCCTAGGGCAGCAGATTATTGACTGTACCTCTTTGTGGCAAAGAGATGCAAAGCCAGAGAAAAACAAAGTTTCTCCATCTTTGGGCAGTCTGGAAAAGACTGAAACAAGGCAGAATGTATGTGTTTGTGTGTGTGTGTGTGTGTGTGTGTGTGTGTGTGTGTTTCTTGTGGGAACAGTGGTGTAAACCAACTTTTGAGGAGTGAGGCTAGCATTTTCTTTGAACTAAATTGTGTGGGAAATATCTTACATCCAGCATTTATGGGGTCTTAGGTGAAATGAGGTCCCACATTCCATTTGGTGTCCAGAAATCCAGTCATTTGCCATGAGGGTGTGAGACAAGAATGATGAGGGCAAAGAAAAAGAAGAGCAAGGACGTGAATCTGTGTCCATCCCTTCTCTCCTATGAAGTTACAAGCATTTCTTCTCTTGCTGGATATCGGTGGCTACAGCACCAGCCAGCCTGCCAGTTAAGTCCTGGCAGAAGTAGGAGGTTTGGCCACTTGATAATAGGCAGGGGAAGGATTGAATGGTAACTTCTGTGGACTTTCTTTCAGCCTAGGCTTTTCTGGGCCCTTCTCTGGGCCACAACTCTGCCTGCAGGGGAAGGTGTAGGTCTAGGGGGTAGTTAGCCCAGATTAGAACAATCTAGGTCCCGGAGAAGGACTTATTCAATTGGATGGAGTGAGGGGTGAAGTGGGGTTACCTCAAGGCAACTGCCCTGAGCATTTGATAGGCCATTAATAGAAGTTTCAGAAAATAGGAAACAGGCATGGTTGTGGATATAATATAGATCACAGGGAATGATGCTATATTCAGTACCTAGTTCCATCTCTTTACATTCTAGTGTACCATGTTAAACCACAGTGCAAATGATGCCAACACTTTGCTTTTAATCTACTTGAATGACACTTAACTTCCCTCTCTTTTGTAGAAGTTTCCCTATCCCTGGGCAGTCATCTCATAAATATGTGGCTTTGGTATCAAGGGACAAGAAAGTACTTTTGTATCAGTAGAAACTCACTGCTGGAAAACCGAGCCTTATAAAGGCATATTTTATTGACCAATAGTACTATCTTTGGAGGACAGGAGTGTATTGAAGCAAAGTGGTAAGGTAGAAAAAAATTAGTTAAGACAAAGTAGAAGTCAGAAGACCTAGATTCTATTTGTTCACCCTTCATTTTCCAAGAGGACCAATGACATCACTTAGTGATGTCTTCATTGGCAAGTGAATTGGATTTAAGTGAGGCAGAGCTGTACAGATCTGCTATTCTCTATTTCAGAGTCATCAGAGTCCAATGACAAGACAAAAGTCAGCACCACTAGTGGTGCCCCAGGATGCAGTGAATTACCTTGGCATCTTGATGTCTGACCAAGCCCTAAACACTCTACAGCAGCTGCCTTTATGGCCTTTGGAACAAATTGTTCTTATTCACCCAGGGGAAGTCTTCACATGCTTGGGGCAGACATATCCCTAACTCACTGACAGGTTGGAAGCCTGTTAGTTACTCTCCACCTGGTTTAGCCTGTCTACCAAGAAGATTTTACTGGGGTGTGACTGCTGAGCACGCTGCAGCTTTTTGGAACCCCAGGTGAGAGGTGGAAGCCAAAGGCAGATGAGCAGCCCTGGAAAGGGCTCAGGAAGCCATCACACCAGAGATGCTAGTCCTCCCAGAACACTTGATAGCCCCCTCGATTCTGGTATTAGCTCCACCACTCGATGTGTAGACCTTTTGTAAGTGACATACGCTTTCTAAACCAAGCTTCAAGACTCCACTGACCCTTACCTTAACAATTAGGCAGGATCAGGGACTCATCACCAGCTCTACCACTGAAGTACCCTATTCCCCTTTTTGCTTCCCACATTTTTCTCAGGAATTAATAATCAAATCAATATTACCATTACTACTATACTGTGAAGGATACGAAATCCACTATGCTACAGCACCACTTAAAATCTCTGTGACTCTGAGTCAGAAGCTAAATACTCTGCATAGGTTTTGTGTTTTATTGTGTGTGTGTATGTATGTATGTGTGTATTGTCTCCTCAACACCCCCCCCCAATGTAAACTCCTTAAAATTCTTTTACTTTTTTTTCTTTTTATCACCTAGCATAGTAACTGACATCTAGGAGATATTCAGTAAATATCTATTGAATTAAATAGAATGGAATTGGGCCTCAGTTTCTTCCACTCTACAATCAGGGAGTTAAATGAAATAATTTCTAACTTCTCTTTCAACTTTGAAATTCTATAATTCCTGGATTTCAAAGTACAAAGGAGATAAATTAAAGAAAAGCTTAGCATAATTAGTCCTCTGGGGTCACATCTATGTATGAGTAAGTTAGAGAACTATCTGAATTACAAGTGTCAAACATGTAGCCCATGGGTTGTATTTGGCTCATAACATCCCCAAGTGCTGCTGGAACCAAATTACAATGTAATTGGGAAATATTTACAAAATAAATAAAAATTCAAGAACATATAGATAATATATTTAAAAACTAACTCAATATGTACCTGCAGTATGCAATATGTATGGATTAGTGGCCTCTCCTTAGCTGTGAGTTTGACACCAGTGATATCATGGTTTTCTCTCTTATGAGGCATTTTGGAGCTAGGTGGATGGTTTGTATTGTTTACATAGCTCTTTATCCACATGATCTTCTGTGATTTTCACAATGCCTCTGCCAGGTGGATGCTATGGGTATCAGATATGCCCATTTTATAGATGAGATATTGATGCTGAGAGATACACAGCTATTATAATATGTGTCAGAAGTCAGATGAACTCAGGTCTTCTCAACACCAAGGCCTGACCTCTATTGACTTTATTTTTGATATTCCCCTCTACCTCTTCCCACGGGAACCATCTGGACTCTGCCCCTAGGTCCCATGGGCTCTTATAGGTAACTTCACCCCTCCCCACCTTCTTTTGCTAAGAACCAGACCTTCATGTCACTTATTGGGAACCTGGTCACCATGCATATATCTATAACCCCTACTATGCTACAGCTCCACTTAAAATCTCTGTGACTTGGGGTGGCTAGGTGGCACAGTGAATAGAGCACTGGCCCTGGAGTCAGGAGGACCTGAGTTCAAATCCGGCCTCAGACAACACCCAAAAAACTAGCCGTGTGACCTTGGGCAAGTCACTTAACCATGATTGCCTTACCTTCCCCCTTCCAAAAGGCAAAAAAAAATCTCTGTGACTACGAGTCAGAAGCTAAGTATTTTGCATATGTTGTCCCTTAGAAAGCACATACATAAGAATGGGTATAGTAGAGTAGAAATGATTAATATTGTTTTGTAACAAGCATTGCAATGACTTCCATGAGTTCTATAACTCTTCAAATAGGAAATATTTCCAACTTCAAAATGAGGGAGTACTCTGATGACCTACCTGTGGTTAGTTCTCTGGCAGAAATTCAGGGACTAAGCACTACTCCTGGTTAATTATTCAACTGTCTCTGGACCCATCATTCCCTTTGCGTCTATTGGGATCTTAATAATTCTCTCCATTAGTCATCACTTCACCAATTCTCCTCTATAGAGTGCTGGTAAACTTCTTTGCTGTCTTTATTCCTCTGTTCTATTGCAAAGCCCAGAATGCTGAATTGGGAGCAGTTTGAATGGAAGGGAAGATAAGGTAACTGGATATTTCTGAGTCCCTCTATTCCCAGATGGAATCTTCTCAGAATAACTTCATACTTTTGTGCCTAATACTTAGGGGATAGGGACTGGACCTGAGATTTCATTAACGTAGGGTATTTACGTTGTAGAGGTATCTTCCTCTACAAATGCAAGTCAGCACTTCTCTGCAACATATTGTCCTAGCACTCTGAGGGGGCTAAGTGACTTGCCCAGGGTCATGCTGAATTGAATTAAATTTTGAAGGGTTAGGAATTTCCAAATTGTCCCACATACTCCCATATTCAAATGGAAGCATCTGTTAGGGATACTTGTAGAGAGAGAGTTCCTGAATTAGATCATGGGAGTTGGACTACGTGACCCCCAAGATCCAATCCAGCTTTACTTTGCTGTCATTCTAGAAATGATCTGGAAGTTGTTTTGGGTGGGTTTGCTGTTGTTATTTTATATTATATTTGCTACAGCTGCTCTTCATTAGCAGGAATCCGAAATTGCTCTGAGTTTTTATTGGAGGAGATTGTCAAAGCCACCTTAAAAGGAAAAGCTACATCTACATGTCTGTCTTTCTGTCTATTTACAAATTAAAGTGGTGAGTTATAACTTTGGACAATTGTGATGTGATGTCCAATCAGTGTTGGCCAGGCAAAGGGGGCCAGGTTAGACCAGTTTGACCAATGATTAGCAAGTAGTTGACATTTTGTAAGATATATATATTTTTTCCTATTTATTTCCAAATGTTTCCATTATATATAAAAATGAGACAGTGCTCTTAAAATAATTTTAAAAGTTGTTGCTACTTTGGGTTTAAGCCAAACAAAGTTACATCTAACCCAATAAGAAATAAGGTAGACTATAGGATCTGACCACATGGCATTGCAAATTAGATTGAACTTCTGTTTCAGCTTCCAAATGGAACTCTTAATGCTGTAAGTGGAATGTAAGCTCCTTGAAGGCTGGGGTTATTTTTTGTTCTCTCTTTGTGTGACCAGTGTGCAACACAGTGTTTTACACATTGTAAGTACTTAGCAAGTGTTCTTTGGATTGAGTTGGATGAGGCAGGAGAATAAAACCCAGTTCTCATTTACTCATGGGTTACTAGTGTCAGAAAGAAAGCCGATTCCTCAGCTGGACAGTTCAGATGCAGCTGAATTCTGGAGCAATTTATGAAAACCTCTGGAAAACTTTTGTCAGTGTGAATGTGGCCTCTGGTGGCCATCCCTGCATTTTTAGGGGCTATGATCATTTCCCCCTTGGCTGGGGTATTATGTATCACTTTCTGTGATATTTCTGGCCATTTGTTTTCTTTCCAAGATAAGGAAATACTCAAAATAAGTACACTCATCCATGAAAGTAGCAGGCTTTAATTTACAAAAAGGCATCATAACATTTATTCTGTAGCCACCAGTTTGACCAATGCATCCCAAGTAGCTGACATTTTGCAAGACATGTTTTTCTCTTATTTGTTCCCTAATGTTTCCATTGTGTATAAAAATGAGACAGTGCTCTTAAAATAATTTTAGAGTTGTTGCTACTTTGAGTTGAAACCAAACAAAATAATATTTAAAGAAACATTAAATACATTATTTATCATGTTGGTCAATGGTTAGCGGCTTTTGGCTTAAATAAACACATTAGAATGCCGGGTACTCTCTAAGAGTTGCTTTAAAAAACCCTCAAAGGAGTTGTAATAAATCTTATAATTTTTTTTTATCAAGCACTTGTTTTCAGTGCTGAATCACTTGCTTTTGCTGAATAATGCTCATTCAAGAACTCAGCTTAACCACAAGAGTTCTGACATCCATACTGGAAAAGTCATATGAAAGAATAAAACCCACACTAATGCCAAGGACTACAACCAGTCAAAGAATTCTCGTTATTTTCCAAGAACTTCAGAGCTGGCAGACATGTCAGAGGTCATCCAGTCCAATCCTTTTCTGAAGGGTGGAGCCCTTCTACAGTATCTTTGACAAATACCCTTATCAGCTTCTGTGCAGACTATTTGAATCCTGGGGAACTCACTACCTATCAGAGATAATAGGGTCATAGGATTTTGATCTGAACAGAAGTAGGGAGGAAAAAGTAGTATGAACACAAAGAAGAGGTGATTCACAGGGCTGTTGGTGACTAAACACCTACAGGGCAGCTAAGTGGTACAATGGAAGCTCTTTTTCATGAGTTCAAATCTAGCCTCAGATACTTATTAGCTATCTTGACCCTAGTCAAGTCACTTAACCCTATTTACCTCTTTTCATCTGTAAAAGGAACTGGAGAAAGAAGTGGCCAACCACTCCAGTATCTTTGCCAAGGAAACCCTAAATGGAGCCACAAAGACTCAGACATGACTGAACATCACAGGTGAGAAACAAAGAAGAAATAGAGTGAATGGAGGGAAGATAATAAGGAAGTTGGAGGAGAAGCTGTATTTTTTTTTCTTTTTGGAGGGCAATTAGGGTTAAGTAACTTGCCCAAGGTCTCATGTCTAGCGTTAAGTATCTGAGGCCGGATTTGAACTCAGGTCTTTCTGACTCCAGGGCTGGTGCTCTATTCACTGCACCACCTAGCCACCCTGACTATAAGTATTTTTAAAAATGAGAAAAGTAGAGCAGGTAATATAGAGAGATAGGCTGGAGGTGGTGCAATATTTGAGATACTAGATAACTGTTTTGGCTAAATTCCAAATGCAATTTATAATTGAATTTAAGGAATAAATTTAGACAACCCTAAAATATCATGGAAGAATATCTTTCTTTTATTATAAAAGATTTTTATATATTTTATTTTTAATTTATGAAATAAAACAAGCATTTTATAACAGTGTAATTTTAAAAAATGATTGCACGTAAAACTGTAAATCTATTATGTACAACTTTATATTCCTTTTATTTGTTTATCTATCTATTTATTTAGCTATTCATTCATTTATTTACCTATCTATTTATTTTTGCCTTTTGGAGGGCAATTGGGGTTAAGTAACTTGCCCAAGGTTACACGGCTATTTGTGTGTGTGTGTGTGTGTTTGTGTGTTAAGTGTCTGAGGCCAGGTTCGAACCTAGGTCCTCCTGACTCCGGGGCCTGCGCTTTACTCACTGCACCACCTAGCTGCCCCTTGATATTCCTTTTAAATATATAATAAAGTTATTGTGTAAATTTATTTTCTTTTTTTTTCTTCCTCCCCCTACCTCTGTCTTATCGATGGCTACCATTAGCCACAAATATATATGTAAAATTATTCTATACATATTTCTATTTATCAGGTTTTTTTCCTCTGGATACAGATAAAATCTTCCTTCATATGGCCTTTGTACTTAATTTGGGTATTTCTAATAGTCAAAATGATTTATTTACTCAAACTTGTTCTTAAGCAATATTGCTGTTACTCTGTAAAATGTTCTCTTGGTTGTGCTTATTTTCCTTCCATTATTTCATGCAAGTCTACGCATGTTTTTCTAAGAACATTGAGCTTGTCATTTCTTATAGCACAGTAGTACTCCATCACAATCATATACCACAACTTGTTAAAAATATCTCTTATTAAAACAGAGGATCTTTCCAAGACATAGAGAGTCCTTAGAGATTCCCCATTCTCACATGCCCATGTTTTGCCCAGGGTCTCCCATATTTGGAATGCTCTTTCCCCTACTTTCCTCTTATTTTTAAGAGCCTTTTCTTCCTTCAGATTCCAACAGAGGAGCCAACTCTTCCATAAAGTCTTATTTTCATCTTTCCCCAGCTGGAAGTAATCTCCTCCATTTTGAATTTCTCACATCACTTTTTACCGGCCTATCCTTTTCTACTCCATTTCTAATTTGGATTATAGTTATTCGTATACGTCTTCACTCTCTGACTAGATTATAAATTCACTGAGGGCAGGAACCAGGTATCATTCATCCGTGTATCTCTCATAGCACCTAGCACAGAGCAGGGTTATAGAATCAAATAGTTTAGCCCTGGAAGGATAGTTTTTGCCAAGCTGAAGATCAAAGCAGACCTTCTGCTTTCTCAGCTTCAGTGTTTCCTGGTGGGTAGAGTAGTCACTAGAAATTCATAAGCTATACTCAAAAGGATCCTCTCTGTTTATAGGAGGCGAAAAATGTCTGCAAAAAGTTGTTGGGTGTGGATTTTATGGAATGGGGGATTACATTTCCACAAAGTACCCCAGGGTTTGAAAGCTAAGCAAGGGAGAGCTTGACTGACCACATCTGGGACTTCGGCTTTTACTGAACTGGGTAACGAAAATAATCTTTTCAAAATATTTTAGAAATATTTGATAAACACAGACTAAGTCTGTGTCTATACACACAAGCCAGGGTTTTTTGTTTGTTTTGTTTTGTAGTTTTTTGGGGCGGGGGAGGAGGGCAGTGAATAACCTTGAATTCATGTAGCTGTTAGTAACAGGTTGAAAATAAATCATAGTTGTAGAGATGGAAGGAAACTGACCCTCCATCTAGACCAGCTTCTTAGTTTATTATTGAGAAAATGAGGCCTAGAAAGATTAAATAATTTGCCCAAGGTCAAGCAGGAATTCAGGGACAGAGGTGGGATACAAACCATGTCCTCTGACCCTAAAATCTGTTGCTTTTTTTTTTCTGTACCACACAGACAAACGTAACAGGGTTGGGCACCCAGTCAATGCTTGGCAAAAACTCACTGAATTGAATTAACTAGTTGTTTTCAAAATAGCCAGTTGTTTGACTAAATTCAAAAAAGTCTTGTTTAAAGTAGCTTATGGGGAGATAGCCTGAGGCAGACAGTGACCCTTTCACAGTTTACCCTCCCTCTTCCCCATAGTTTACATCAAATTATAGGAGACAGGAAGAGAGGAAAGAGATGCAGGAATTTTCTCAAGCACTAAAAATGATTTCTTCCACTATTCTTGCTTTATCATTTTATAAAAATCTTCCATCCCAGTCCAGCAGAATGACTTTCTGATCCCCAAAGATGTCAATGATTTTCTGCCTTTATGTTCTTGTACATACTATTTATTCCCATACATAAAGCCAGGAAACCTTTCTCCTCATATCTTCACCTCTCAGAGTACTATCTATTATTCAAGGTCCAACTTTGGTGCCACCTTCTCCATGAAGCCTTCCAGCATCCTTTCCAATCAAATACGATCTCTCTTCTAAGAACAATTTATAACTCTCTCATGACACTTAGATTTCTTCTATTATGTTTTATGCAAAGTATTCCGGCTTATACCATTTTACATATGCTAAGTGCCTTCAAACTCTGAATCTCCCTGAGTATCAAACATGAGGTGGGTTGAAACAGAAAATTGTCATTCTTAAAGACCGTAATAGAATCCTTGGACCTGAAAAGATTATAAAACAACAAAAAAAAGAATAATAAAAATGCCTTGGAAACTATCCACAACTGTTTTGAGAATCAGAATGTAAAAATGAACAGGGACTTCACACACCAGCTAGTCTAACCCACTGATTTTACAGATGTGGAAACAGAGGTTGAGAAGTAAAATTATTTCACCAGGGTTACATTACTAGTTCTTGGCTAGATGAGATGTGGACCCACATAGGTTACTGACTCTATACTAATCTTACCTACTGGTCTTTTCAGTCTACATAAATTCAATTGTCATCTCTAAACAGATGATTCTCATATTCACTAATTTAGCCCTATCCTGTCTCCTAATTTCCATTCTCTCATCACCAACTGCCTATTGAACATCTTGAAACTCAACATGTCCAAAAGAGAACTCATTAATTTTCCCTTCTTCTAAATGTTCCCATTACTTTACCACCATCTTCCCAGTCAACCATGATTGCCGTCTCAATGTCATTCTTAACTATATACTCACCTCACATTTCCTATCTGTTGTTAAGTCTTGTCATTTATTCCCTCACAACGTCTCTAGTATATGTCCATTTCTCTCCATTCACATAATTTCTACCATGGCTCAGGGCCCTCATTACAAATAGACAATTGCAATAACTTTCTGGTTCTCTTCCTGCTTCAAGATCTTCCCACTCTAATCCATCTAGTGCCAAGGTAATCTTCCTAAAGCGCAGGTCTGACTGTGTCAATAAATACCAATGTTTCCCTACTACCTCCGAGATTAAATATAAACTCCCCTGTTTGGCTTTTAAAGGTTCTTACAAATTGGCTCCTTCCTATCTTTCTAGTTTCTTATACCTTATGCTCCACCATGAACTTTATAATCCACTGATGCTGGCTTCCTTGCTGTTCTCCTGGTTTTCCTGACTTCCTTCAAGACCCAGCTCAGATCTATCCTTCTGCCTTTCCCTATCTTTACCTCCAGAGCCCCTTCCCTCTGCCTTCCCATTGAGTTTATTTCCCATTTACACTGTATTATATATCTTGCACACTTACTTTTTTACATGCTTTCTCTTCCAGTTTTTAGACTGTCATCTTCTCAAGGGCAGATACTATGTTTTTGTCTTTCTTTGTATCTCCAGAATTTAGCACAGTGTCTGACACACAGTAAATACTAAATAAATGCTTGCTGATTTGTTCCAGGAATAACAGGCTTTGGCAAATATGTTTCAACTAGTTATAAAGGAATTAAAAAATACTTTAGAGAACAAAGCAACACATAATTTAGGCAATAGCTGGATAATTCAGGCCAATTCACCTAAATTACCTGTAGATTTAATGTAAATGTGAATTTGGTAGCTTGACTTATTAGGGTAGTAATAACAGTTCTCATTCAATTTTGCTCTTATTGTAGGGGGCCAAATCAAATATGACTGTCCATCACATAGATTTGAATTCTGTTGGGTTTTTTTGGCAAATATTCTGAAAGATTCCTTGCTTTGATGTTTTATATTTTTGGTGATACACAAATGCCATGGATACAATGTTTCAAAAATGAATGACAAAGCATTTATTAAGAGTTTAATATATTTCAAGCCCTGGAAATGCAAATATAAAAGGGAAAAGAGTCTAGTTCTCAGAGAGCTTACTTTTAACGGAGGAAGACTATGCCAATAAGAGAGTGGTGGCCTGGGGAGTGGTATATTTCAATTTGGAAAATTACAGGGGTAGTGAAGGGAGCCATAGGACAGTAGATTGGCATACCCTTTCCAGTAGCCATGACATTTCAATAAATATTTATTGTGTGGATGATAATAATCAAGCCCCAAACATAGAATTTACCTGCATTTTGCATCTCTGATTTCACCCATTTGGAATAACAATAATGAGATTGGGTGGAGATGGGGGTAGGGATGGCTTGATATAAACCATCAATAGCTCTAGTATAATACATACCATCAATAGCCTAAGAAGCTCATTGTTCACCTACATTGCTCCTTAACCTCAAGGTTCCCCAACCTTTCCTTTCCCTTAGCTTCCTTCTCAGTGACCTTGTATTTTCCTGTTCTTCTCTATCTCTTTCAAAACTAACTTAACAAATTGCTTAGAAATTAAATCAGTTGATCACCAAGCATTTATTAAATAGTTTCAATGTGTCACTTACTGTACTTGGTACTGAGAATACATAGACAAAAATGCTATCAAAGAGCTTACTTTCTATCATGGAGACAAAATGTGCATATATAAGTATCTAATATAGACATATGTATACATGTAAGTATATATGTAGAAATAGCCACATTTTATTTACATGCATATATATGTGTGTATATGTATGTGTATATATATTTAGATAGATAGATGATATAGATAGATAGATAGATAGATAGATAGATAGATAGATAGATAGATAGAT
>NW_027186296.1:88831749-88911178 GCF_028583685.1 Petaurus breviceps papuanus
GATAGATAGATAGATAGATAGATAGATAGATAGATAGATAGATAGATGGATAGATAGATGATAATTTGTGGGGGAGGGTATGTTATCAGAGATTATTAAAGTCCTACTGCATGAGGTGGTGGTTGATTTGAACTAGGAATTCTAAGCCATGGAGATGAGTAGAGAGAGCATTCTGGGCATAGAAGACATCCTATACAAAATCCTTGAAACTGGAAATGGCATATCATGTGTGAGCAAAAGTAAGCATACCAGTCTGGCAAGGACCAAAGAGTGTGTGAAGGGGAATGATGTATAATAAGTCTGGAAACATAGAGTAGAACCATGTTGTGAAGGGATTTACTCTTTTCTCCTCTAGATGACATCTAACAGTTAGCACAATGTCTGGCACATAGTAGGTATTTAATGAATATTAGTTGATTGATTATTACAGACTTTATGGGGACAAAGCACTTTACATCTATTCTTTTGTTTAATCCTTGCAAGGACCCTGTGAGAGGAAGCAAGTAATATCATCTTTATTTGGGGATATTACTGAAGGATTTATAGTTTAATGAAGATTGGAGATGTAGTATTGGGAAGGGCTTTGAAGGCCATCAAATCTAACCTCTCCATTTTACAGCTAGGGAAACTGAGGCTTTAGGAGGTTAAGTGGTTTGCTCAGGGTCACCAAAGCAGGAGTCTTTAGGGGTAGGATTCAAACCCAGGTTTTCTAACACCAGAGTCACCTTGCTTTCTGTAATACCTCACTGTCTCCTAAAGCCAACCTAAAGAGATGACTTTTCTACCTTGGAATTTTAGGCACCAGAGAGCTGGTGAAGATGGTTTCGGTGAAAGGGAGAAACAACATCACCAGCTCTTCTGAAATCACACCACATGCCTGGTCTGGTCAGGCTGGCCCAGAGCATTGTAATTTCTGTGTTATATCTGACAGCTGACATTACCCCCATCCTTGCTGATATGGATGCCATGAATTCTGTCCAACAGGAAATTCTGCATAACAAGTGGGATGGGCCCACATAATCCCTGGCCCCTTAGCAGTTGATTGATTTAAAGATGTTGTCTTTTTCACAGGGCAGTAACTGCTTTAGAATTAATATCAATTATGCTTAATAAAGTTGGATAAGTTTTTTTTTAAATGTTGACTGGAAAGAGGGAAAGGGAGTTTATCATTTGTTTATTTAATTTTTAGAAGAATGCTTGCTGTTCCAAACTTGCTGCCGAGACACCCATGAAGCATTGTCTATTACTTAGTGAAGTTCCCATATCACAAAAGCTTCACTGAGGTATGTACGATGATTCATGCAACAATGAATGCACTTCACGGTGGGTTGTTGGCTTTGTGTGGGTTCACTTCAAGGACTGCTGTTTGAGTAGGTTGTCTCTAGTGTAGAATATGGATGTATATGATATGCACAGAGGTACATACATATCACATGGTTGAGTTGGGTTTATGTTTGGTTAGCAATTGAGTTTCTTTCCATAAAATGTCTCAATGCATCCAGGGAGAAAAGTGGAGGGCAAGAATTAAAAGACTATCTGGATTTAAGATGAAACAGTTTATTCTGAGTTTGGTATTAGGAACTTTGAAAGCCCTCCTCCCTCTTTCTGGTCGAATCAAGACTGAAATGAACTAAACAAGAGTGCGTGACTCCAAGGACCTGCTTCCAGTCAATGTCTGAGTCTTTGGTGTGGTTGACTTCATCCTTTAAACATTGCTGGGGTAGTGCAGTGAGTAGAGCACTGGCCCTGGAATCAGGAGTCGGGAGGACCTGAGTTCAAATCTGATCTCAGATGCTTGACCCTTAATTAACTCTGTGACCTTGGGTCAATTGCCTTGCCTTCCCTTCTTCAAAAAGAAAAAGAAAAAAAAAGATTACTGAGCATTTTTATCAACTGATACACAATGCCAACCTTGTCAAATTTGCAGATCATACAAATCAAGGAAGGGGAGCCCATCTATTGGGATAATAGAATCAAGATCCACAAAAATCTAGACTAAAACTATAAATTGAGTTTAGTAAGATGGAGTTTTAGAGAGGCAAAAGTAAAATTCTAAAATCGGAGCAAGAAAACCAACTATAGGTTGGGGAGGGGAGTGGTTAAAAATCTTTGTGAAAAAGATCCAGAAGTCTTAGTAGACTTCAAATGTGAGATGTCAGCAGTGTGACCAGGAAACCAAAGAAACCCAAACCATATCTTGGGCTGCATGAAGAAAAGGTGTATCTAGGAAACAGAAGGTATAGCCCTGCTGTCCTTTTCTCTGGTCAGACTCCATCTGTAGTACTGGCAGGGCTAGGATGGAGCCAGCTGGAGCCAGCTCAGCAGAGCTGATTGGAAATTGGCAAGTGCTACAAATTGGCTTGATTTATTGTCCTGTTGATTGTCTAGAACTAAGAAAGTGTTAATAATGCAGATTAAACTTAAAAGTGTGTTTCCGGTACATCACCCCTCACCCCCAGAACCATTCGTTAAACATTTGCCAGCATGTCCCCAAACTGAATATGGTTTACAGCACCATATTTTGGTAAAGGCATTGACAAATTGAAGCAAAACAAAAAGGAAACCAGGACAGTGAAAGGCTCTGGGTTCATGCCATGTGACGGTCAGCCGAAAGAAATGAGAGTGCTTAGAGGCCTAGAGAAGGAAGATAAGGGGATAAGTGAGCTGTCTTTAAATACTTTATGGAATGTTGCATGGAAGAAGGACTAGATTTGTTGTGCTGAACAAGGCACCAAAGGGCAAAACTAGAAATAGTGAGTAGACATTAAAGAAAGTGAGATTTCTTCTTGACCCGAGGAAAAACGTAATAAATAGGGCAGTTCAAAAGTAGACTCGGCTGTCTGGAGAGGTCTCAAGCAGAGAAGGAAATAATGACTTGTCGGGGATCATAATAGAATAGCTAGCATGTATATGATACTCTAAGGTTTGCAAAAACCTATGACACATATGCTCCCAAGAGAGCCTTGAAAGGTGGGTACTAGAGGCTTTATTATCATGACTTTGCAGAGAAGGAAACTGAGTCTCAGAGAAGTTAAGTGGCTTGTCTCCGGTTACACAGCTAGTTGGAGGTGGAGGTGGGCTTTGAATCCAAGTTCCTCCAGATTTAGGGTCTACTCAGCTCTTCCCAACTCCAAGTCCAATATTCTATTCACTGTGCCACCTTTCCAATTAGAGGAATCCCCTTGGTTTCTAGTTCATTGCCACTATAAAAATAGCTACTATAAATAATTTTGTACATATCTTCTCTTTTCATTTTTCTTTGATCTGTTTGGGGATAGGCCTAGTGAAGCTATTATTGGATCAAAGGGTTTGCACAGTTTGGTAAAATTTTCAATGTAGATATACAGCTATAGATAGTTTGGTTTTATTCCCTTGTCATATCCTTTGATCATTTATCAATTGGAGAATAGCTATTTTTGTTATTTTGAATTAGATCTTTATGTTTTGGAAAAGAGGCCTTTATCTGAGAAATTTTCTCCAAGTTATTTCTCTTCTAATCTTAGCTGTATTGGACTTGTTTGTGCAACAACTTTTAAATTTTATGTAATCAAAATGTCTATTTTATCTTCTGTGATCTCTATACCATTTTTTTGGCTCCAAACTCTTCTTCTAACCATAGCTTTGAAAGACAATTTCTTCCTCGTTTCTCTGATTTATGTAATTTTTACGTATTGGTCATATAACCATTTGAAACTTATCTTGGTATCTGGTGTGAGGGGATAGTCTAAGTCTAATTTCTGCCAGACTGCTACCCAGTTTTCCAAGCAGCTTTTGTTAAATACCGAGTACTTATTTCAGTAGCTGACATTTTGAGTTTGTTAAATATTGATTAGCAGGTTTGTTTGCTTCTGTATGTTGAGTATCTGTTCCACTGATTGACCTATCTATTTCTTAACCAGGACCAAATCTCTTTGATGATTATTTCTTTGTAGTATAGTTTGAGATTTGGTGCTGCTCCCTTCTTTCCTACTTTTTCATTATTTTTTTTTGAGAATTCTTTTCCTTCACACAAATTTTGTTATTTCTTCTAGTTCTGTACAATAAATTTTTTGATAGTTTGATGGTCATGCCACTGAATAAGTAATTTAGATAGTACTGCCACTTTTATTACATTGGCCCAACATACTCATGAGCAATGAATATTTCTCCAATTATTTAAGTAACAGGGATGTGATGCTTGCTGAAGTGTCATCACCCACATGGAAGAGACTTGGGATCTGCTCCTGATAGACAAGAGAACTGGCATACTCATGCACATTCTATAATTGGCCTATCATGTGGTTCAGAGCAGCCTTTTCCTGTTATCTATTTAGTCATAAATATCGTCTTTAAATCTACCAGATAACGCACAGTCATTCTCTCTATGACTTTCACATTTAGCCGGTGAAGGACTCACTCACACACATAGCAGGCATCCTTTCTTGCCTAGAAACCTGGTCCACACTGAACTTTCTAAACCCCATGGAACTTTCTCAATGGGGCTTAGGACCTGAGGTCGATTAGCCATCATTCTGATAAGAAACTGTACTGTGAAATTCTCCCATGACTTCCTCAGTACATAAGGTCATCCAACTGGACTCTGATCAATATTTCCAAATGTCCCTTTCAACATCAGATATACCAAAATTTGCTAGGAGTCCCTATACTATAGGAAGTCCCCTTAGAGGTCCAGGCAGATTTCCTCTGGGCCTTTATTGTAAAAGTACCCCAGATAGTCCCCAGTCAATCCCTGTTACTGTAAGGGCAATTTAAATGGAATTGCAAATTCACCCTCTAGGACAAGTAGCCTCAGTTAGAAAGATAGCAAAGAAAATGAACTATTTCTGGATTCTAGGCATAGGCAAACCTTACCTTTTGAAACTGTAGGGCATATTGCTCTCACAATAAGGGAAGAAGTCTGGGTCTGTTTAAATGCAAAAAGAATATGAACATGTTTACTAGGCAGGAGCGTTCTAGTGATGCAAACTCCATATTCTTCAGATTCACCTTTATATTAATTACTTATACAGAAAGTATCAGTATTTGAACACTCAAGGAATCAACAAATGCCAAGTTTTCAAAATGACATCATTGGAACTGACTTGTGAGGAAACACACCAGAAAAAAAAATGATTGTAAAATTGCAACCTTTTTTTTTTTTTTGCCAATTTCTCTCAGATATCACAACTAAGAACACCTGATATCTCAAGTACCAGATAAAAAATCTCTCCAGAGTTCCCTACAAATTTAAAAGCCCCAGTTTTAACCCAGATGATGTCCCCCATGTAACAATGTCATTCTTCTATCTGAGGAGCAGGGATGGATGTTACATCGACTTCTTCCCAGGGCTCTCCAATAGCTTGAGGAGGTTGGAAAGAGAGAGTCCTTCTTTGCTCTGTATGAGAGCCCACACCAATTGTATTATCCTAATTTAAAGGGGCCAGGACAAGAATACATTTAACCATTTAATATCATATTAGCTTTTACAAAGGAATATTTACTTCAAAGATATGGTAAGGGTAAATAGGACCTTAGGACCATAATTTCTCCTTCACCACATTACTGTCTGGGTAGGGGAGGGAGATTGTGCTCACATTTAGCTCAGTTCCTATATAGCATTAGTACCACAAAATTCAAATCTAAAGCCCCACTAAACTAGTATCTTGAGGCCCTGAGTTTTCAGAGCTTCCCTGCTGGTCTGGTTGCAAGATCTGGCCTGGAATCCCAGGCTCCAAGATTCCATGACTTGAGCTCTCAGGTCAGCCACTCCCCTTCCTACACCTAAAACCAAAAAGGACAACCAAACCAGATCAAAGTTCCAAACCTGTTTCTTCAGGTCACACAGCCTAAGGGTGGGGAGAAGTGACCCTCAGACATTCTTTCCCCAACCCCTCACATGATATGAGAAAGTAAGTATTTCCTCCTAAACCTGAATGTGGGAGAGTAACTGTTTAGTCAGGGCGTTCTAAAGATACTAGTAGTTCAGGTTACAGAGCAAATGGAAATAAACTGCCCCCAACCTCAGAATTTCCACACAAATACCAGTTCTCTGGCCTCTGCTATTTTATGTGGTCTGGTCATGTGCCAATACCTCTATGCCACCCCCCTCCCTATTAAATCTAGGTCTTACTTTATTTCCTTAAGGAGTACTTTGTAATAATAATCAAATAGTTCTTTTGTGAGTGTTTGAAAGGATGCCCAAATATTTTATATATTCTATAGTTAATTTCAAAGGAATATCTCTTTTAGTTTCTTTCTTCTGGGTTTTGTTAGTGCTATCCAGAAATTCTGATGATTTATGTGTATTTATTTTATATCCTATAACTACTGAAGTTACTAATTGTTTAAATTACTTTTTAGTTGATTCTTTGGGGTTTTCTAAGTGCATCATTGTAAAAAGTGATAATTTTGTCTCTTTGTCTATACATTAGAAAGCACTGTAACTTATTAACATTGTATATAATTATAAGCCTCTTGGTTTCAGATATATTTATCATGTTGAGGAAGGGTTCATTTATTTCTATATTTTCTATATTTCTAGTTTATATTTTTTAGTGTGTTTTTTAAAACAGAAACGAGTTTTATTTTATCAAAAGCTTTTCCTGTGTCTCTTGGTAAATCATATAGTTTAAGTTGTTCTTGCTATTAATGTGCTCAATGATTTTTGTAGTCATCCTAATATTGAAACCAAACCTGAATTCCTCTTATGTTCTCTTTCTTCTCTCCTCTGATATTGTCACAACTTTAGTTCATGCCTTCATCACGTCTTACCTGGATTATTACAATAGCCTGATGATTGGTCTCTTCCAGTTCCAGTCCATCCTTCATTCAAGTAGCTGATATGCCTAAAATGTATGTCTGACCATGTTATTCTCTCCCCATCTTTCAATAAACTCTAGTGGTTCCCTATTACCTCCAGGATCAAATAGGATCCTCTGTTTGGCATTTAAAGCTCTTCAAAACTGAGCCTCTTCCTACCTTTCCAATCATCTTACACTTGAATCCCCTACACATATTCTGCAAGCCAGTGACACTGGTCTCCTTGCTGTTCCTAATACAAGACACTCTATTACCTGATTTCATGCATTTTTAACTGGCTATCTTCCATGTCTTGAATTCTCTTCTTCTTCATCTCCACCTTCTGATCTCTTTCAAAACTCAGTTAAAATCCCATTCTTTTTTAATCTCCCTTAATGCTAACACCTTCCTACTGTGATTATCTCCAATTTAACCTGTATTTATCTTGTTTGTAGATGTTTTTTTGCATGCTATCTCCCTTTATTTTTTAGTTGTTGATACAGCAATTTTTTTAGGATTGTTGATCTACAGTTAATTTTTAATCCTTTCTTCAAGATACCTATATTAAATATAATTTTTACTTCATTGTTCTTAGCAAAGGATAAGCTTAATAATTCTGCTTTTCTGTGTTTGTTTATAAGGATTTTTTGCCCTAATGTCTGGTCAATTTTTATAAAGGTGACATGCACAGATGAAATATACATATACTCCTGAGTCCTGTCTATTCCAATTATTAATCACCAGGGATCTATCTTATCTAATTTCTCTAAATTTCTTTTGGGGTTCATCCATCCATCCTTTGTTCCTTCCTTCCCTTTTCTTTCTTTCATATATTTGTCTAACTTTGAAAGGTACTACAATTTTACTATTCATTTCTCCTTATACCTTGTTTAGTTATGCCTTTAAGTATTTAGATACTATGGCATTCAATGAACATATGTTATGATTCAGATTAATTCATTGCCTATGGTGCCTTTCAGCATAATGTATTTACTTAGCTCTTTTAATCAACTCTATTTTTGCTGTTGCCTTGTCTGAAATCATGGTTCTTATCCCTGTCCCTTTTTTTTTTTTTTAAAGCAATTGGGGTTAAGTAACTTGCTCAAGGTTACACGGCCAGGTGTTTCTGGGTGGGTGCTAAGTGTCTGAGCCCGGATTCGATCCTCAGATCATCCTGACACTGGAGCCAGTGCTCTTTACTTGCTGAGCCACCTGGCCGCCCCTGGGTATAGGAAGCTTTTTTTTTTTAAGCAATTGGGGTTAAGTGACTTTATCAAGTTTACAAGGCTAGTTATTTCTGGGTGTGGTGCTAAGTATCTAAGTCCGGATTCTTGTCTCTTTTTTTTTTAAACTTCACTTGAAGCATAATTTTTCTCTAGCCCCTTATTTTAATGCTGTGAATCTTTATGCTTCAAATGTGTTTTTTTATAAACCACACATTCTTGGATTCTGCTTTTTAATCCAGTCTGCTATCTTCTGTTTTATGGGAAAGTTTATTCTGTTCACATTCACAATTATGATCATTAATTTCATGTTACCCTCACCCTATTCTCTTTTACTTTTTCACTCTTTGCTCCCTGCCTCTTCTTTACATGGAAGAAGAGAGTCATGAAAGAGGAGCATCCTCAGCACCAATTCTCTATAGTTGATACAGTCCCAACTCCACTGCCTTGCCCCAATCACTCACAGGTTCTTAATCTTTCTTTTCTTTTAAAGCCCTCTTCATGACCCTCTTTCTGAATTTAAGTTGTTTTTTTTTTAATAATCCCTCTTTAAATGTACCCTCCCTCTTATTTTCCCCTTTTCCCTCTTCCCCTTGAATTGAATGTATTTCTACACAAAATTTTGTATGTGCGTTCTACCCTCCTTTTATCAGTTCAGATGAAAGTGAAATGCAAGTGACACCTGCTTCCCCAACCACTTCATCATTTGCATAAACTTCAACTTGTACCCATGATTATGTAAGATAAATCCTACTATTTCTTTCTTGGGTGTCATTTTCCTCCTCCTTTTCCTTTCTTTTTTAAAAGATGATAAAAATAAGACAAAAATTATCCACAGACTTTCTATCTTATTTTACTTCCTCATGACCCCTAATTTTATAGTTCTTAGAGGATTATTGTATCATCCTCCTTTCCCTATTAGAATGCAAGCATTTCATACCTAGGAAGGTTTTTTTTTTGATTGCTTACTTATAATTTACCTTTTATGTTTCTTTTTATTCTCATGTTTGTATTTCAAATTTCTATTCATTTCTGGCATTTTCATCAAGAATGTTTAGAAATCCTCTATTTCATCATAGGTTTTTTTTTCTCTGGTAGATTTATGCTGTTTTGCTAGGGAAGTTCTTGATTGTAAGCCTCTCTCATTTGCCTTTTGGAATATCATAGTCCATACTCTCTGCTTCTTCACAGCGGTAAATGTTGTGGGATCCTGACTGTTTTCCCTTGGAAGCTCCAGGTTTTTATTTATCCTGTGAGTTTTCATTTTGGGGTCTCTTTCAAGAAGCAATAGTTGGATTCTTTCAATTTTCATTGAGTGCTCTGGTTTTAATATTGGATATTTTTCTTTTGTGATTTCTTAAACTATGGTATGCAAGCTCTTTTATTTATTTCAGTGTTTCTCAAATTATTTCTCCTTTATCTGCCTTCCAAGACAGTTATTTTTACATGATATACCTTACGCTTTCTTTTATTATTTCATCTTCTGACTTTGCTTTAATATTGTTGTCTTATGGAGTCATTAACATCTGTTTGGTCCATTCTAATTTTTAAGGAGTCTCTTATTTGGATAAAGTTTTGTAATTCATGTGCTGTTTTTAATTATCTTTCCAAGTGTTTCCTCTAAAGCTGTCATTTATTTTCTAGGTTTTTTCTTCTATCACTTTCATTTCATTAATACTATTGCTATCATAACTTGAAGCATTTCTTCTGGGAATTCTAATTGATCTTGTAGTTAAGCTATGTTTTTATTTGAGTCATTGCTTTTAGTTCTTTTGGAGTTATTCTTTTCTGTATTTGTGTGTTGGGTGTCACTGGCTTCATAATAGCTCTTTAGTTATCTATGTGTCTGTCTGTCTATCTATCTATCTATCTATCCATCTATCTACATACCTATCTACCTATATATCATATCACCTGTTGATCTATTTATTTTTGTTTACTCATTCTTCTAGTCTCACTTCTCAGACTGAGACTTTTTATTAGTACCAGGTGCTGCACATTTCTCTTGGGGCTGTTCTGGTCTTATATGGTCTTGACTTATCTTGTTTGGAGCTCTATATGAACAGGAGCAGAGAGCTGCTTACCTGTGAATCCAGGCAAGAGCTGGAAGCATGGAAGAGGAGCCATGGAATTTTGAAGTCAGCCTCAAGTTGAGATGAAAGGAGACTTTACTTGGGTATTCAGTGCTGACTGATGATATTGTAACTTACTGTGACCTAAGGGTGGATAGCCATTGTACTTTCCACTACCTCTTAAGGATAATTGACTTAAGGATGATTGGAAGCCAGCCTCAAGCCAAGATGAAAGAAGACTTTACTTGGGTATTCTATATTGAATGATGGGGTTGTGACTTACTGAATGATATGTTTTGTTTAAGACTATGTGGCCACCTTAGTAATAAGTTGTTATATTGTATTGTTGTGAATGTTGTGCTTTAGTTTCTTGAATGTTTTGCTTTAGTTTATTGTTGAATAGAGAGTTCACTATATTATGTGATTAGATCCTTAAAGTTATTCACAGCAGCAGTCCTCAAGAGAACTGCTCATTATTGGCTTTACATTTATGTAGTTAAGTCAAAATCATAGTGTAATCAAAGCCCTATTGAACTTTCCAGGCTCTTTGGCCCAGTTTGGTTCTAGGTACCATGCCTGCAGACTTTTCCATAGGTTTCTCTCCAGTAGATAGCAGTTGGCCCTTACCTTTGTCAACCAGGTGAAAGGCTAAGCAGATTTGGAGAAATCTTGATACTGGTCTAGCTCAATTCTGGGCCTGGGGCTGAGTCCCTGATCCACTCTGCTGCTTGGTTAAAACTGTTCTCAAACCAGGGTTGAGTATAAAATCTGCTCTATATGGAACCTTCCTGTTGGTCAAGCTCAGAGTTTTGGTTGTGCTCTCAGCTTTTCTGGATGACCTTAGGCTATTGGCCTGGGCTTGGGGCTGAGTCTGCATTTAGCTCTGGGCATCTCTCACTGCTAGCCTAGCTTTTACCTCTGAGCATTGGATAAGTGATCCCAGCCTAATCTTATTTCACTGTTGCTACTCTGGTCATTTGCCTTTAGGTAAAATTTATGATCTTTGTTTGGAAAGATGTACTACTTCAGTGTCTCCTTTGATTTTTCAATCACTGCTCAGTCTGGCATTCTTCTTGAATCATTGTTGGAATAGTTGTAGAAGAAGCTGTATTGTATTGCTACATCCTCCTCCACCATCTTGGCTAGTTCTTCCAAGATGGTTTGGGCTCATGGTATTCCAAGACATTTTGCAGCTCTAAAACTATGATATAATGTCTCTATGATGTCTTGTCAAGGCAAAAATAAGTAAATTCTGTTCACTATAAAACTATAACCTCATATTTATAGCATAAGTTTAGCTTCTAAAGCATTTTCCATCATTTACTTTTTCTCTTCTTTGATTTTTATTACAATTCTATAAGATTTTCAAGGGGAAAATGGTAAAACTGAGGCACAGAGAGTTTATGTGACTTGCCTAAAGTCAGAGAGATAATTCTGGTGAATAGATCCAAGTTATCTGATTCCCATCCTTGGGCTCTTCCTACTCATTTGCACTACCTACTTTAAAGAGTTGTTGTGTGGGAAATGTTGGGTGCTTAGATTTACCAGAGATCTCCAAACTTTCAGTAGTACTTTCAGTCTCCCAAGGCTCTCAGTCTTGCACAACAAGGATGTTTAAAATAATGGCAATACCATGTTGCCCCAAATTGGAAAAAAATCACCTATAAGTGCCAAATCTACTTGTGTGGTGGAGAAGAATGCCAATCAAAATAATGACTCCCAGAGCTAGGGATCCTTCCAGCCATAACTTCCAGAAATGTTTATAAAAACCACAGGCTGCTACAAGCAGGAAAATATGGGTCCAGGGTATGAACTCTTGGCAAAATAACAACAACAAACAAGATACAAACTAAGAGGTCTTGGTACAAGTCTGAATGTCCACACGGCATCCTTGAACACTTAGGTTTGTTCTCTTTACCTTGGCCAAAGTTTAAATTGTATAGTGTAGTAAAAATAGCTAAAGTCTTAGAGTCAAAAGACCTGGGTTCCAGCCTCAGATTTAGTCTTTCCTAGCTTTTGTTAATGATTCCACTATAGCAAGAATCATTTGAATGTTAGTGTCTTCAATATCCTCCTCCGCGTGGGCCACTAGAGTCCCTTGTGGAACAAACCCCACTAAATGGCACATCCAATTTTGCTCAAAAGAGATAGAGAAAGCTATTTGGTAGGGAATATGAAGTACTTGGAATTTCCTGAGGGGAAATTTTAGCTCAGTATAAATACAAATACATGCAAGATAAGCACTATATATTGGAACTGGAATCTTAACAACAGTGAAAAGCAGCTCAAGGGTCACACAGCTAGTGTCTGTACCAGGATTCAGATTAAGGTCTTCCTGATTCCATTCCTCATCATGCTGCCTCAAAAGATGACCAGTGGCTCTGGAATATCCTAGTTGTGTGACCACTAGTAAATCAATTAATTGATCTTTTAGTGCTCTAGATGATTCTCTAAGACTGTAAATTACAGGTGAGATGCTACATGGATAAAAACATAAATTTGGATTAAAAATAAGGAACAATGGGACATAATTAATTCTTAAAGGGAAATGGCATTTGGTACCTTTCCTGGGCTTAGTTGGGTCTTTCTTATGACATAAGAATATTCAATTCAAACTTCTCAACTTCGAGTAGGGAGATAGAAAAAAAAGTAGAAAAAAGAACTGCTGGTTGCTCCTTTGCCAACCAGAAAAATGACTTTCTATATGCTACTGATGACAGAGAATGCAAAAAGTAATGATGCTCTTTATGTCCCCAAAGTTCAGAACAGAAGTGAAATACTAAAAAAAAAATCTCAAAATTTCTCAGAAGAGTATCCATAGTATCCAAAAATAGAGAGGAAAATGAGCCAAAGTGATTAAAGAAGAAATGTATTTCCAAATCCCATCATTCTAAGATCTAGGCCTGTACAAGTCTAAAAACTTAGGGTAACAATCAATGAAGAATCTACATTCTAAGCTCTACCAGATCTGAAGGTCTACGAAGGTGTCTACTATATTCCAAGGAAAGAAGCAACGTTGAATCAAGGGAGCCCTCTTCTAATTATCAGCAGAGAGATACATGATCAATCTGGGCCACCTAAAATTTTGCAGACCAGTCTTTCCTAAGACATATTATTTGGACTGAGACAAGAGGGAAGGTCGAACTATAACCTCTACCCTTCCCCTCTACCTTCTCCCTTTGCCCTCCAACATATATGACCAGAAAGTAACTGTGTCTTGGTTATTAAAAACAATATTTACAAGGGTGGCTACATAGTCATCTTTAAACAGCATGTAATGCTGGATCTGCCAGTTAACTGAGCCTCAGTTTCTTTATCTGTAAAATATGGATAATAATGCTTATGCCACTTTTCTCTTGAGGTTATTATGAATGAAAGACAATGTAAATGGTATGATATGGGTTATTATTTGTAATAAGGGGCAGCCATAGAATTTTATAACTTGAAAGGAAGCTCAGAAGAATCTAGTTCAACCATCTCATTTTACAAATAAGAAAACCTACTGAAGGTAAATGACCTTCTCAAGTTCAATCAGATAGTAAATAGCAGAGAAAATCCTGACTCACATGCCATGATATTTCTATTAATATCGATGCTATTATTGTTGTTAATATTATTATTAACAACACTATGCCTGCCCACCAAAGTCAGTTAGATGCTTAAATCAGTAACGCTTCATAGTTGCTTTCCCAGTCTCTGTTATTTTTCTGACCCAGCTATCTCCTCTGGGCCAGGGATGTTTTGTTTACAAAAATCCTTGTCATTGAGTCTACTTTTAAGATTGATTCTCAATCTAAGAGCAGGGAACAAGGAGAGCTGAAGTCTCAATCATTTTATTGAGAATTCAAAAATGACAGAAAAAAACAAAATTATCTTCCTTTGTCTTCTTTTCTCTCACCAAACTCTATTTGGTCAAGAGACTCTCATGAAACTGGGACTGAGCTGTTCTCACATGGCCTTAAGAGGCCAAGAAGACATTTTTGATGACTCAGTGTTTATAGGGAATAAAATTTGAAGTAGATTCAAGGTAATTTCTTTTTTCCCCAAATAGAATTTTAGCTTCGTAGCACTGAAAAATGTGAGGTAGCTTGGAGTAGAGTGAAGGGCCTTGGACTAGACAGGAGTCAGGGGCCCTGAATTCTAATCTTGTATACATTGCTAAGTCACTGTGACCTCGTGCAAATTATTTCCTTTGTCTAGGTTTTAGTTTCCTTATTGCTAAAATGAGGAAATTGGATGACATAACCTCTAATTTCCCTTCTACCTCTTGAGTCCCATAGATTCTGGGGATACAAAGAATGAAACAATCCCTCCTTTTGAGGAAGTGACATACAACATATAAAATTATGATGATTCTTTGACTTCACTCATTGACTTCCTTTATGTGGTGGAGATATTTGTGATACATATGATGGAAGGAAAAATATTGAGTCCTCAATGTTTAGACTGAGATTTGGGAATCAGACCAGAAGTTTGCCATCCTCAATTCTCTTTGTCAGTTAATCAACAAATATTTATTGAGGTTGTGCTATGGCTTCTGTTTACAATGAACTTTCTGTTTAGTTTGGGAGATCGAACATGAATATTGAAACAATAATGACAAACAATAAGAATGAAAGAGTGCTGTGAATTGGGGATGATCTGAGAAGACTTCATTGAGAAGGTGGAACCCTAGTTAGTCATTGAAGGCTGAGAAGGATTCAAATAGGAGAGGAAGAAAGAAGGAAAGACATCCAAGGTAGGAAAAAGGGAGTGAGCAAATATATAAAGATGGGGATGCCCCTGGCTGTGTCTCAGTGGCAGTTTGATTGGAACAAAGGATCCCTGCAGAAGAGGAGTGAGGGATAAGTCTGGAGAAGCAGGTTGAGGTCAGATGTTTTCTTTAATCTCAGTTTTCTTGTATGTCCTTATATAAATATCAGTGCTTTAGGATTCCAATGGTTCTCCTTGATGTGAATATTTCCGCAACAGTAGATTGCAACCTGTCCATGCCTTATTAAACTATGAACTTCATGTTCATGTTCTCCCATAAATCCTTTATAGAAGAGCTATCCAATGTGCTGGAAGCCTCCTTCACATATCGAATCCCCTCAGTAGAATGTAGAAAGGAAGGGGGGAGTTGTTGTGTTTTCGTCTTTTTATCCATAGCACCCAACACACAATACCTTGCACAAAATAGAAACTTAATAAGTATTTGTTGAATGAGGTTGAAGTGGGCACCAGTATGACATTCAGATTATCTATCTTTTGTTGCTGTTTTTATTTGCTTATGATTCATGATTGATGCACACATTCCCTTTTTCTTGACACACATTTCTGGGGTGATATTTTTATGCAATTTCTTATATACAAATCATCCTTGTAATATAAAGCAACCTACTTACACATGTAACTATATGCCCTTAATAACTAAAATCATTGCTATAGAAATGAAAGGGACTTCAAGGACTATGCTGTATAGCAACCTTCATTTTTTGGATGAGGAAGCTGAAGGCTGGAAAGGTTAAGTGATTTGCTTGAGTTAACACAGAAAATGTGTCAGAGAAGGAATTTGAACCCAAGTCTTTCTACATAGAAAACCAATCCTCTCTTTCCATTGAACCATAGTAGTTTAATTGCAAATAGATCACTTGCAACTTTGATTTTTTTTGGACTTTGTGGTATTTTTCACCACAAGAGTGGTGTCATTTACAGTCATATAAATTATTGGAGCAATATTGGTTATTTAAAAGACAGATTTTGTGTTTGCCAAGGGTTAACATGTGATAGTTGAAATTGCTGTGCAATTGCTTAAACATAGTCCATCCAGCCTTCTTTCTCCTGGTCAATTCTAATTGCTGATGGGAAAATTAAAACTGGGAAGACGCTGCCATGAAAAAAGCTGGCAGTCTCCATCATGTTTCTATCTTCTTCTTTCTGTATTACAGGCTTTGGAGAACTTCCTCTTGAGTGAGATCTCCCTATCTCTCTTGGCTGAACTTAGTTACCTTACTCCCAAAAGGAAAGCTACTTCACTAAGGATTACCTGGTATATATTCTCCTATGTATACTTTCTCTGATACATGTTTTGCTATCAACTTGGATAAATGGGTTTCTTTCTTAATTATTATGTATGCTCACTGTGAAAGTGGTATTTGGTGGGAAGATAGTCAAGACTTAGATATAAAGTTTGGGATCCTGCTTCCCCCTTTAATGAATAGCAATCAGTAGTTTAGCTTGAGAGTAAAAACCACATCCCATACATGAATAACATTTAAAGGAATATATCTATAATTATATTTATATATAATATACCATTTTACTTGGTGACTTCATCAGATCCCATGATTTCAATTAACCTTATGCTGATGATTTTCAGATCTACTTATCCAGTCATATTTCCAACTGCCCATTAGACATTTTAAACTACATGTTCCATAGACATCTTAATCTCAACATATCCCAAACTAAGCTTATTATCTTTCATCTTTCCAAACTCTTCTCCCTTCCAAAATTCTCTATTCCTATAGAGGATACCATCAATGCAATTCAATAAACATTTATTAAATTCCTACTATGTACCAGGCACTGTGCTAACCACTGGGGATGCAGATAAGGAAAAAAGAGACATACCTTCCCTCAAAGAACTTAAAATCTAATGGGAGAAGACAATACACAAAAGGAAACTAGAAAGTGGGGAGGGAGAGGGAGGCATCAGGAGTACCTGGTATAGGTGGTCCAGTGACACTGATCTCAACATTTCCCCCACAAGGTGCTCCATCTTCAGACTCTGGACATTTTCACTGGCTGTTCCCCATTCCTTGAATACTCTTTCCTCATCTTTATCTTCTGGCTTCCTTCAAATTCTATCTTCAAGAGAAGCTTTCCCCGATGCCCTTTAATGCCTTATCCTTTATTTCTTTTATTTGTACAGGGCTGTTTGCATGTTGCAAACAATGTAATGTTGGCTTTAGACGGTGAGCTCCTTGATAGCAGCAGCACTGCTTTTTGCCTTTCTCTGTATCCTCAGCACTTAGCATAGCCTGTAATATAACAGCTGCTTTACAGATGTTTATTGACTGATGGCTGGTCTTTGGATAGGTAAAGTCTAAAATTGAAACTGTAACTGAAACCTTTTTAACCTGGTAGCTTCCTCTTGTGTTTTTCTGGCATAGACTTACTGGCCTTGGGTCACCTCCCTGCCATAGGGAAGTCTTATGTGGAGGTTCTGGTCCTTAAAAGTGAAATATTATACTTCTCTCAGTTTTCTGGAATGCAGCTGTCTAAAGGTATGACACAAGACTATTTTGGGACCTAAAAAGAAATGTTAAAATGTGTGCCTATAAAGCTTATATCTTATGGGAATATTTAATTTACTCAGTGAGTAAATTATCATGAGGCACCATTTCAGGACCCATTTCTTCAGTCTTTCTGGAGTTCTCCCAATAATCTCAGAAAATAGTGGCAACTATGTTAAATCTGGCTTAGATTCAGATCTGATCTTTTAAAGTCCATAAAAGTTTATTTTTATCCAGAGGCCATAATGGGTATCAATTCCCAAAGATTATGCCACCAAGATTTGATTTTGAGACTTAAAAAAATCTCAGTGAACCAAATCATGTAAACTCCAAGATTTGGATTTTGAGATAATCCATGTTAGGCCCCTAGATCTAGCATTTTGTGTGGTTTTTGTGGTCCTACCCACTTAAGCAAGTATCCTGAGGCCAAAAGATTCAATATTTTTTTCTTGCTTCATCTTGGAGCACTAGATTTGGGGAATATCAAATAGGCAGAACCATATGTCTTTACAAGGGAAATACAGATCTCTGTGATTTTTCTGCTTTAGAGTGAGGAATGGAAAATTCCATTCCAGGATAGATTCTTGGATGACCAGCAAGTAGAGAGCTGAAATTGTTTCTAGCCTAGTGTTGCAATAACTGAAGATGGAAAAGCCTTCTTAGGTAATATCTCATTCTCCAGACAACCAGGGTGGAGGTGATCCCACAGGGTCATTCCTTATGGCCTCTAATATACTAGGCCTTGAAGTACTGAACAGTTATGGCAGATCATTGGAGTTCACCATCAGAAAATGAGCTCCTTATATTCAACATAAATTTAGATATGAACCAGAGTTCAGGGTTCAAAATCTCAAATTCCCAAAGTCTAGATATTTCAAATACCACAGGAATGAAACTTTTTTTAAAATTGTGTACTAGCTTGCAGGAGTGAAAGGATGGTGCATCAACACTGATCAGCAGACTACATAGCAACATATTTTACCCCATAAAAAAGAGCCCAAACAAGAAACTTGTGTAAATCTATGTTTATTCTTAGTGCTGAAAATTGATGAATTTGAGAGCTGGAGATTGTAGGAGAGGAAAGAGGTTCTTCTCATATTATTATAGCAATTCTCTGACCCTAAGCCTGAATAGTCTGCTCTCCAAAGCACTGAAACCCATATCCTCCAAACCAATACATAATGGCAAAACCATAAGTGGGAATTTTTCAGCTTGAGGTCAGAACAGTTGTACTAGGATGGGAGTTGAGGAGAACAGAGAAGAGGTGGCAGTATGGAAGGGAATCCAAAGTCAAGAGGAGTAGACAACAATCTATCTGGTTGTGTGTTATATTACATGTCATTATTATTAGCATAGACATTGGGTTTAAAGGAGCTCCTTAGACTACATGGCATTAATGATTTTAAGATCATGAGTATTAGTCATTAAGGACCAGAAGATTAAGTAAATATCTTTTCTATGTAGTTTGATTAGGATCAAATATGTAAAGTGCTTTGAAAACCTTATAACATTATAATTATTATTGTATTATTAAACTATGCATCAAAAAAAGAAGGGTAGTTTTCAGAACTGACACAGCTAATTCCTGCTTGGGCTGTTATTGCTAATGAAATGTCAATTGAGTGGATTTGCATAGGTATCTACCTGGAGGAATGAACAAAAGAATGATTTATGTGAAGAGCATCCAGGATTCTATCCAGTCTTCCTACACCCACAGGTTCAGTTCTGGGCCTCGGGTTACATAAAATACAGTTAATTTAATTTTTTTTTAAATTTTAAGGAAGTTGCCCAGGTCAACCATGACTTCATTCCTCTCCAGGCTGCACTCCTGAGTCTCTAGAATTTATCTGCCATGACCCACACTGGATAATTCTATTTCTATCCCAGTCCTTTATGGCTTCTTTGTATGTGTTGTCTTTCCTCTTTAGAATGTATATCCTTGCTGAATGTTTGTATGGCTTGCTGATTGTATTTAGCAAAAGAGTGTCATCATCACCACCACCACCACCACCATCATCATTGTTATCTGTTTCATTGATTCATCTTAACACAGTGGTTGACTTACTAGGCACTTAATTGATTGTTGACTTGATTTGACTATCCAGATCATGAACTGGAATTTGAGGTCAGTGGGTATCTGGCCAAAGATATATATATATATATATATAGATATATATATATAGATATATATATATATATATATATATATATATATATAGTTAAGCCAGGAAAAGGGACAGCTTGTCTCCTCCAACAATCTACCCGAGGAGACAATATTCACACACACACACACCAAAAAACGAATGATAAAAGATATTATATAATCAAATGCTAACTGTAAGTGTTGTAGGGGCTCAGAAAAGTGGGCTCGAATAATCAAAGTTCCATAGAAGAGATGGAACTTTATCTCAGCCTTTTAGGATGTGGAAGACCAGGATGGGAGAGAAGGCAAAAGGATAGCTTTCCAGATGGGGGAATACCATGAATAAAAACAAAGAGGCACAAATGAAAGTATGTAATTATAATGACCAAACTTGCTCCAAAGAAAAGTTGAGAACATGCATTTTCCTTCTCCACTCCAGATTTCTCTACTATCTTCTAGAAACCTTTTTTATTCAAGAAACTTACTCCAGCTCTGGAATTTCTAATTCAAAAGTATCTGTTCTCTGTCTCTGTACTTGCTACCCCTGGTTAGATGATTCCTCTCAGAATTTCCATTTTTAAGGAGGATCTTCAAGCCATCCACAATTTCCTTCTTCTCCAGGCTACAGTCCTGACTCTCTGGACTTTTATCTACCATGACCCCATATTGGATAACTCTATCTTTCCCCACCTCTCCCTTGCTTCCTTTCAGCTTCCTTTTATCTGTTGTCTCACCTCATTAGATCCTTGAATACAAAGACTGGATATTTATTTATTTGTATTTTCATTTTCAGAGCTTAACATAGTGCCTAGAACATAATAAACATTTATTGACTGACTGGAGAGTAATGGGTACTATGACAAGATGGCACCAGATTATGGAGGACTTTGGAAGTCAGTCAAGGACATTATGTTATGTTAGGCAATAGGGAGCCATCGTATGTTTCTGACCAGAAGACAGACATCCTTACAGAGATTCATTAAAAAGATTAATTTGGAAGTTGAATACTTGATGAATCAATAAGAAGAAAAACTAAAGGCAGGGAGGATGATTAGAAGATTAATACAGTAATTTGAATGTAAGTGATGGGGTACTAGGCTAGGGTGATAATAATCAAAATTAAGGGGGAAAAAGAAACTCTAGGATGCTTTTTTTTTAAAGCAATTGGGGTTAAGTAACTTGCTCAAGTTTACACGGCCAGTTATTTCTGGATGTGGTGCTAAGTATCTGAGCCTGGATTCGATCCCAGGTCATCCCGACTCTGGGGTCTGCTCTTACTCACTGTGCCACCTGGCCACCCCTAAGCAATTGGGGTTAAGCAACTTGCTCAAGGTTACATGGCTAGGTGTTTCTGAGTGGGTGCTAAGTGTCTGAGCCCAGATTCGATCCCAGGTGATCCTGACTCTGGGGCCGGTGCTGTTACGCATTGTGCTACCTGGCTGCCCCCTAGGATACTTTCTCAAGAAAGAAATAATAGGACTTAGTCAACTCAATTGAATGGCATTACTTTATGACAACTGGTAAAAAAAAAAGTCAGTTGCCATTAGTTTATGTATAGATGAAATTACGCGTTGATTTGCTGACTGAACCTTCCATGTGTGTGTTTGACAGATGTAGTTACATTCCTATGTTCTCAGTTAAAGAGAAAAAGACTGAAGAGAAAGTTCTTCTGCCTCTTAGTCATAAAGGACTCATCTTGCTCTGAGCATCTGATAAAAGAGGCAATTCAGATACAGAAATGTAGTACTTGCCCAAATCCTCCAAGTCAGTCAAATTGACTCTTAAGGGAGCCAGCCAGCCCAATATACTGTTTCACTGAATTTACAGGTGGGGAGACTGAACTCATACACTCTGTATCTATCTGCATGGCCACCCTCTGTCAGGCTTAGTTTAGCAATTTGTTATTATTCTCTCCAGATGGGTTGGATTCCTTGTTGCTCAGGGAGGAAGAAGGGGCACACCCACCTTTTCACAAGTCCTGAAGCAACTTCCAAGCATGACACATCAGTGTCAGCATGGTTGACCTTCTTATGGGGAATTCATACAATTCCTACAGATAGAAGGGAACTTGGAAGATAGAATGTTGAGCATAGCATTTTGAAGTTGGAAGGGACCTACTTTAAAGAACATGTCTGTTTCTGTGACTTTTTGGAGGATTTTAAGCCTTGTTTTTTCATGAACTTGGGGTGACAAGAACAGAAATTCAACTCAGAGGGGAAGGAGATACTTGGCTTCTGAACACTGAATAAAAAACTATTGATGTTTTAAAGTGGCAGCCCCAAATATTTTGCAAAGCAAACTCAATTTTTTGCCAATTGAGCCAAAAGGATTACTATCTTCTATCCCCATATTTACCTTATGATTAATGAATGTGTTTGGAATTCAATTATCTCATTAATGTGTCCCTGCCCCATGAGACCTATTTTGTTTGACAAACACTCTCTGTGGTTATGGTCAATAACCAGGTGGCTAGGCTAGAGTTTGGGAGAGGCAGAAGAAAATTGGAAAAGTGATCCCTCATACTTGAAAACCACTGATGGAGAACAACTGTTTCCACTGAGGACATCCAAATCCACACCAGGGGAAGTAGAACAAAAACCTTAAAGTTGTGAAGGACAGAATAGGAGAAAATGAGAAACATTGCAATCAATTTCCAAATGAATGCTGGAAAAAAAAAGTTGGTGTGACTTTTGGTGTCCAACAGATTTCAAGCACAAGAAATCAAATCACCAAATTAGAAGAGGCAATTTCGGTTTTGCAACAACTCCTGGGAGGGTGGATTTTTAGGGGAAAAGGCAAAAGAGAACACTGGCTACAGCACTACTAGTTTAGACTGCCTCAACAAATATATTTTATTTTCATTTGTATTATTAATTTGATGACTTCTCTAGATTCCTGAGTCGTGCCGTGGTGACCTACGTCTTCCTTGGAGTTGAAAAACTGAGCAGCATTAATCTAAACCAGGAGACCTTGAACAAATATATATATATATATATATATATATTTTTTTTTTACCTTGAACCTATTTTTTATGTCATAGTCCCCTTTGATAGTCAGTCTGGTAAGACCCATGGACTTTTCAGAATAGTGTCTTTAGATGCTAAAAATAAAATTCACAGGATTCAAAAGTAAAACAATTGATGTATGTTGAAATACAGTTATCAAAATATTATGGGTTTTCTTTTAATGAGTTCACAGACCCCAGATTAAGAACTCCTGAAACTGTTTGCAAGAAGCCCAAGAAAAATCCAGGTGGCTGAAGAAAGAGTGGACAAACACCTAGCACCATACCTAATGGCACCCCTACCTTCCACATAAAGTAACCTAGGGTGATGTTAGGAACTGAGGGATCTTTATCAGTTATAACCTAGATCTGATGCCGTGGAAAATGGTGGTTATTAAAACTCAAACATGTGCAAAGCTGTACTCCCCATTTTAACCACTTGTTCCCCCAAATCAGTTCTTCCAATTGATTCCCCTATTTCTATCAATGTAACCACCATTTTACTACTATTCCCCAAGGTTTAAAACCTTAGAATCATCTCTGACCCTTATTTCTCCTTCAGTACAGAGTTATCTAACCAGGTTTCTTTGTAATGCCTCTCAGATCTCTTGGTGGAAATGTATTGGAGAGAACAATGGATTGAGAGTCAGAGAACCCCAGTTGGAGTCTGGGTTTTACCACTTACTAGCAAGATCTTCTGCCCTTAAAACCGATTGCCATATTTTACATATGCAGTGCAAATGCAAATGCATGCAACCACTCCTGGCTGAGAAGGGAGGAGGTCTGAGTTCTTATTGCAGTTCTGCCATTACCTTATGCGGGTCACCTCACTTCTCTAAGGCATATTTTCCTTACCTGTAAAATGAACTCCTTCCAACTCTAAAAATCCTAAAGATTCTAATTCTACTTTGGTTGCAATAAGCATTTTTAGATCATCAGGCTTTCATCTTCACATTCCAAAGACCAATCAATCATTCATTACTGGTCTTTAGAGCTTTAGCAAATATGATAATGTCATCTGTGATTCTGAGGTGCCTTAGGGTTTTACTCCTTTGACCTTGATGAGTTTGGGGTGATTTGTCCCCTATTCAGAGCTTTTAAAATGAGCACTTTCTCATGGAAAGTCCTAGTTACGCTATTTTAATTCAACCAAAGATTTGGGGCTGTTTTGTTGTTGTTGTTAATATTAGGTCACTGAAAATGACCTTTCAGTAAAAGTTTTTTTAAGACAATGAAGGCAGTTCCTTGGAAATAAAATAAAACCATATTATAGTAATATGAACTAACCTGGAGAGATCAGTCTGAAATTACATTTTCAAAAGAATTAAGTTTGATTGTACAAATACAGGAAGCAATCCAAATAACTTAAACTGTTCTTTTATTGCTCAATATAAGTCCTGTTTTAATGAATAATAAACTTATAATTAGTATTTTTTTTGCAAAAACAAAAATCTTCTGCCATTCAGACTTAGGTATCTCACCTGTGAAATAGGTAGAATAATCATCACAGGGTTATTGTCAAGAACATGTTTCATAAAGTATAAAGTCCTGAATAAGTGTGATATATTATAATAACCCCTTGGCTAGAATGCTGTGATAACCTCCTAACCTGCATTCTTGCCTCCAGCTACTCTTTCCTCTAATGGTAGTCAGTCCCACACAGGCTGCAAGATTAACTTGGCTAATGCATAATTTTGACTGAGTCACTCCATTACTTAAAAAAATGTTCAAAGTCGCCTCACTGTGTCACAGAATCAGGTTTAAGTCCGACAGCTTTCATAGCCATCTTTAAAGCAAAGTTTCTTTACCTGGGGTCCATAAGTCTGTGGCTAGATTTCGGAAGGAGGGGGTAGTCTGTGAACTTGGACTGAAGAAATTTCATCTTTATTTCATCACCAACCTTTGGTTTCCTTTTTAACTCTATGCATTTTATTTTATGCCTTTAAAAAAAATCTTTTTCTGAGAATGGGTCCATATGGGACTTCTCCAGAATGCTAAAGGGGTCCATGGTACAAAGAAGGTTAAGAATCCCTGCTCTAAAGTTTAGTTTCAGCCTACCTTAAGACCTGAGTTCACAATGTGGAAGTATGTTTAGCATGATTCTACATTTATAACCTATATCATGTTGTTTGCTGATTTGGGGAGGGGGAAGGAAGGGAAGGAGGGAGAAAAATTTGGAACTCAAAGTCTTGTAAAAATAAATGTTGAAAAGTATCTTTCCTTATGTAATCAGAAAAAAATTAAATACTATTAAATGTAATTTTTTAAAAAGGCCCGAGTTAAAATCCTACCTGAGACACCTCCTAGCTGTGTGACCCTAAATGAGTCAGTTTACCTCTCTTTGCCTCAATTTCCCCATCTGTAAAAGGGGGATAATAATAGCTCCTACTTACTTATTTGTAAAGCCTTTATCATAGGCAGATGTTGTAGTGGATAGAATGCCAGGTCTGGAGACAGGAAGATTCATCTTCCTCAGTTCAAATCTGTCCTCAGACACTTTACTTAGATGTGTGACCCCCAGCATATCACTTCACCCTGTTTGTCTCAGTTCCTCATCTGTAAAATGAACTGGAGAAGGAAATGGCAAACTAATCCAGTGTCTTTGCCAGGAAACCCCCAAATGGGGTCCCAAAGAGTCAGATATGACTGAAACAGCAGAACAGCAATGTACCACACTGCTTGGCATGCATTAAGTGCTATGTAAATGTTAGCCATCATCACCATCATTATTTTCTATTACTCCCCTCCTCATGCCATGCCCTGTAGCAAAACTACACTATTCACTGTTCCCACTGAATGGGGAAGGGCATGCTAGGAAGTGGGAAAGATGTTGAGCAAAGATACGGAACCTAGTAGTGCAGGGTATGTTCAGGTTCTGGTGAGTATTTACATTTGTCTGCATTTTAAGAGTTTCTTGGGGGAACAGTGGGAAATAAGCATGGACAGGCCAATGGAGGCTAGTTCATGGAAGTCCTTTAGTGACAGAATTTGGAAACTGAGATCTGCAAAGCTTTAGGAATTTTCAAAGGTGCTCATTCACCATCCATCTCCAGTGGTAATGACAATGGGATCCCATTTTACTCTATCACACTGTCTCTCCACTTACCCATCTCTTTTAATCTGTTCTGAACTCCCATAGTCCTTTAGCCCTTTCTGTTACACTTTATACTTCATCTCTTTCATGACCGTTATGTATAGATTTCACTGACCATGCCAGATCACAATCTTTTTAAGATTAGGAATTGTATCTCATTCATCTTTGTTCCCTTCTTGCCACAGTCCCCAGGGCCTTGTTCACAATAGACATTTTTTCAATATTTATGATTGAATGTCATTTATTCACTCTTTCATTTGACAAATATCTAATTACTATGTCCTAAGAATGAGGAGAGGTACGAAGATAAGCAAGACACAGCCCCTGCCCGCAAAGGGCTGTTAATCTGGTATAAAACTAGAATATAAAGTGGAAAATACAGACTATCAGATAGAGGGATGATGGCTTCCAGATAGGAGAGATAAGAGAAGGTATCATGGAAGCAGGAATATGAAAGCAGAATCTACCATTTGCCTTACCAATGGAAAGCCACAAGCAACGATACAGAGAGTATTTGCATCACAGGCAAAGTGGCTGATGAAGATTATGCCATTTGTCTTCTGCATTAGAACCCCTGTGGGCTCTCCTTCCTTTAGGAACCAAAGAAGTAGTTTTGAAATTTCAAATCCACTCAAAGTTGAGGATATCTGATGCTGGAAGGAAACTAGAACGCTTTGAGGTTTGGGAGCTTTTCCCTCTTGGCAGCCATAAAATGGGGATGCCAAGTTTGGGGAAAACAAGCATAAAGGGCTTAGAAAACAGACTCACAATACTTATTGGACATCAAATAATTCTTCCGCAACAATATTTTGATAGGTTAAGTATAAAAGAATCAGAAACATATGGATGAAATTTCCCTTGAAATACACACGGGTTTGAAAATTAAGGGAAAATATGCTCAGTAAGACTTTTATTTCTTTTTGGTTTTTGCCAAACCATCGTATTTGAAGAATGACTCAGGACTTTTTTCATAGCTCAGGTTCAGGCAGGTTCTCTTAGCCTTCCCCATCCCTTTGCAGTGTCCTTTCACTTAACTGAAATTGGTGAAGTTTATAAAATAAATTGATTGGACTAAGGTGAGCTGCAGTTATGGGAGAAACTCATCTTTAAACTTTGGATTGATAATGGTGGATAATTAGTGTCTGTGGTCAGTGAGACAGTTTCAATCCAGAGAAATATGAACTTGGAGTTAGTATGATGTCATGGAAGGAGCCCTGAATTTGGAATCAGAAGGGCTGGAGTCCTAGGTTTGGCACTTAGGGTCTGACCTTCGGCCTAATGATTAATTTCTCTCCGAGGCAGCTAGGTGGTACAGAGGAGAGAGCACTTGACCTGGAGTCAGGAAGACCTGAGTTTGAATCCTGCTTCTGCTGTATGACCTAGGGCACTTAGCCTATCTGAGCCTCAATTTCCTCACGTATAATATAGGGATAAAAATAGTATCTGCCTCATAGGGTTATTATGAGGATCAAATGAGATAACATGTGAAGTGCTTTGCAAAACTAAAAGCACTCTATTGATGATGATGATTATTAATTTATTTTATTTTTGCATTTTGGAGGTGGGAGGGCAGGGCAATTGGGGTTAAGTGACTTGCCCAAGGTCACACAACTAGTTTTTGTGTTAAGTGTCTGAGGCCGGATTTGAACTCAGGCCCTGACTCTAGGGCTGGTGTTCTATTCACTGTGCCACCTAGCCACCCTATTAGTTATTTATATATCTAATGGGATAATGAACCCTGCCTTGCCTACATCACAAAATTGTTGTGAGAATCGAATTTTAAGAAAGAACTTTATTATTATAGAACACTATGATGCTGTGGAAAAGGAGATAGAAGACCAAGGTTCCCTTACTGAGTCTGCTCTCCACTCTCTCCGTGTATGACTATGGACAAATCATTTAATTCTCCTATTTAATCAATGAAGATGTTGGATTAAAAGACTGAGGTTTCTTCTGCTTCTAAATGTATGGTTCTATGACACTAAGTAAAGTTTAACCAATATTATTGCTGTTTTTGTCTTTGTGGTTTGAATTTGTAGGGTATCAAATTTATAAGTCCTCAAATGACGCCAGAGATAGACAAGTTGCTCAACAATTCAGTGGAGTCCCAATGTGATTTCCTGGTCCAATTATCTCTAAGAGTTGAATGAAAGAAAATTGCTGACTAAATGAGTGAGAGCAGGATCTGTAATATGTTTTATTCTCAAATTCCCTACATCTAACCAGTTTATGTTGAGATTGCCAATATGCTATTCTCATGAAACATTTTCTCACCAAATTGGTGGATTGGAGACATTTGCTCTACCCAGAACTGGCTTTGACCAGTTTACAGATTGCTGTATATCTCCCCTAACCCAGCTAGAACTTTATCTGTCATGGGGAGCATCTGATTCCCAGAAATTCCCAGAAACACGATTCTGAATTTTCATATTCTTCCTCCCAGAATATGTTCTCATGCTTGCTCTTCCCATGCCACCAATTACCATGACCTAAAGGATAGTATCTATAATGTCCTGTATTAAATTTTATACACATTACCTTGAGAAGGACACCCCATTGACAACTTAGCAAAGATTAATTTGTTAGCCAAATTTGGGGTCCAGAGGAAATGCAGTCAGGATAGGTATATTTTGATGGGAAGGAGAAAAATATCAAAATAATTGGTACTGAGTTGTGGGGCAAGACTGAGGTAGCAGGGGTAGGGGGATCCCCAGAGGGACAGTCAGAGACAAGGGCTCCAGACAATTGACAGGGGAAATGTCAAAAAGGAAGGTGAGTAGGCACCAAAGAGAAATTTCCCTTACCTGGTGATTTTTGCCAGGGCCTGCCCTGGTGGTACCTATATGATATCAAAATAATCTAGAAAATTAAATCAAATATCAAGCTGATTAATCAGGCTAATGTTTCCCAGTCTTACTCACAAAGTGGAATCAACTCTTTGGGTGCTTTCTTGCTAACTTGGGGGCTTGTGGTTTTTAAATGTAATCTTAATAGTAAAAACCTTTTTTCATATTCCTGGAAATGGAATGACAGTGAAAGGTGAGAAAGACTTCTATTCCCTCTTCCTCTGTTCATCCTAGGCTTAGGGTCAACTTCCCATGAAGTCTAATCCCACTAAAGGTCAGTGGGACTATAAGTAGAAATAATACTTATTCTTACATATAGGCCCATCTTGGAAAATGATGCTAGGATTTGAACTGGTGAAGACTGGGGAAAATATTGGTTTGTTTGTCTGTTTCCAAGCACCTACATGTCAGGTGTGAGGTTTTACAATCTCAATCCCCTCATCTGGAAAATAAAGGGGTAAGACTAGCCAACCCCTTAAGTCCTTCCCAGCTCTAAATCCCATGATCCTTACAAGTGTGCCTTGTCTCATATGTAATCATAGCTTACATTTTATATGTAGTAGTCTATGGTTGCAAAGTATTTAATATTTATTGTTTCATTTGATCCTCCCATAACCCTGTGAGGTAGGTAGTGTATCTACCATGATAATAATCTTCATAATAGCAGCTAACATTTTATGTAGCATTCTAAGGTTTGCAAAGCACTTTGCACTGATGTTCCAAGCCTGGAATACTCTCTTTCCCACCTCAACCTCTTGGCTTCATTACTTCAAGTATCACCTAAAATCCTGCCTTCTATAGGAAGCCTTTCTCAATCCCTCTTAATTCTAGTGCCTTCCCTCTCTTGATTATTTCCTATTTAACCTGAATATAGCTTGTTTGTGTGTGGGTGTTTGCATATTCCTTCATTAGATCGTGTACTGCTAGAGGCCAGGCACTGTGTTTTTTCTTTCTTTGTATCCTAAGTATTTAGCACAGTGCCTGACAAGCAACAGGTACTCAATGAATGCTTATTCACTGACTGATCAGTATTATCTCATTGGCTAAGGTTTATCACATCATAGAAATGGAGGCTGTAAGAAGTTGCCATTTGGCAAAGCTCACTTAGCTAGTAAATGACAGGGCCAGATGTTCTGACATTGAGTTTGGTGTCCTTTCCACTGTACCATACAGTCTCAAGAGTCATTAATCTACGAGTGAATGTCCTCCATGTACTTCTTTTATTGGAGAAAAACAAAAGACCATCATGGGGCATTTGACTCAGGGGATGCTGGTCAAGGTTTCTTAGAACGATGCTTAGTATTTCCTTCAATAATATCCTCCAACCCCAGACTGTGTAGCATGCCTTCACAATGAGGCTTCATAGCTCCTGTTTCCTTCACTTTTGAGTATTTTTAGTACGTTGAGATATTATTTGGTAAGATATTCAAGATTTCTAGGGGGATTTCTTGATAATGGACAGATCTGTTCTCTTCATAATGATAGCTGAGCTGCTCGAGAGCAAAGAGACACTTTGTTCTTTGTTCTCAAGGAGATAAACTGTTATTTCTTTCCTCTGAAGAAGCTTCTAATATGATGGGTGAAATATCAAGAATAATTAGACCAAATGGCAATGCAAGTCCCACTAGAAATAATGCATCCATTATTTCATTTTATTCACATTGTTAGACTTTCTGCCTGATTTAAGTTGGTATAAAGATAGCTGTGGGTATTCTCTTTCTGAGAACTCTAATAATATTCTTTATTGAATATTTACCAGCTTTCATTTGATTCTTCCTTTCTGGTTCATTGTTTTACAATTAAAAAGTTTCATTGCTGTGATCATTTTTTAAAGAACCTTTGTGATTTTACGTAGTTTGGCTTCTCATATATCTTGGGGAAGCATCGAAGAGTGGCTTTGGAAGCTTAATGTGTAACTGGGTACTATCAGTGCTGTTAATCAAGGACTGAATTAAAAGAGTGAGTTAATGAAGTCACCTAGAGGATCAAGGAGCAGAGAAGAGATTAGGCAATGAAAGAATCAGCCTCAGTATTCAATTAGTATTATATTGTAGGTTGAAATGAAAAAAAAATAAGTAAAATATTTTGCTCATGGTAGGTATTTAATAAATATATCTTAGTAGAATCCTTGACTCTGCAGGGGACTGCTGGGGTCATGTAGGCCAACCTCTACAAGAACCATGAATTTCCTCTTGGGTAGCTCTGACAAGCGGTCATCTAGCTTCTGTTTGAAGACCTCCAGTGAGTGGGAACTCACTATATTGTGAAGCAGTCCATTTTAGTAAAAATCAATAATAATTTTAACTCTTTAGGAAATTATTATACTGACTTCACTAACTGAAATATAACTTGAGAGCAGTAGAGGGGTTTAAAGACTTAGGTCTCTAGATGAGGGGTTCTTACCTGGGACCTATAAATCTATATAAAAATACTTTCATACCTGTATTTAAATGCATTATTTCCTTGTAATCCTATGTATTTAAGCAATTTATTCTGAGGAGTTATCCATAAGCTTTATCAGACTGCCAACAAGTTCATGATGCAAAATGTTAAAGAATCCTTATTCTAGATCATAAAGACCAAATCTTCCCAAATGTCTGGTGAAAGAAGGATAATGAACAGTTTTGTACCATTTACATTTCAATTCTGGAAAATTGTTTGTCTAATTAAACATGTAAATTTAAATCAAGTTCTTTCACTCTCTGTCTTGAACCCATCTGTCTAGACTGATTTCATATTTCTCCCTATTATGGACTCTACATTCCAGTCAAACTGACCTACTTACAGTTCACTCTACAAGACATTCTGTCTTCTATTTTCATGCCTTTTCAGAGTCTATCCCCCATGCCTAGAATTTTCTCCCCATCTCCCTTGCCTTCACCTCTTGTAATCTTTACTTTTAAATACAACCTCTTAAATAAGGTCTTTCTTGATCCCCCTGTGGTTAGTGTTAACCATACTCCTGCTTCTGGAAACTCTGTGTTTATTTATCAGTATTTGTGTTATGTTTCTCCAGCAAACTATAAGGTCCTTGAAGAAGACATTGTTTAATTATTGTCTTTCTATCTACAGAATCTGGCATAGAGATGCCAAAAGGGATGTAAAGCTCTAGAGATGAAATGCTGAAGATACAAGTATCCTGAGTATCCTAAAGTTCAGAATAAGCTAAGGATGATACGGACATCTGAAGACAACAAAAAGAGTTTTTTTTTAAAGCTCAAATAGGAAAAAGAAAAAGTTAGAAGAGAAATGGCCACCGTTCAAGGTGGATGAGATGATGATAACCAATCAAAGACAAGGAAGAGCTCCTACACTTTTGTGTCTGATTTCCTGCTCTCAGGGATGATCTTTGGCTTTGGAAAGGACAGAACAAAAAAGTTGATACCTAAGATAAATGAGGAAAGAATAAGATAACATGTAGTTATCATTGAGGAATTCAAGTCAATAGGCCAAAATAAACTCCATTCTAGGATACTGAAGAAAATGACATTTGTGATTGCAGCATCACTGTCTGGGATCTTGAAATCAGACATGATAAGAGATGACAATAATTTACGTTCTGGGACCTGGGAGGTCAAGTCACTATAAAGACACAGAGACAAAAGATGGAGTATTATATGTGGAGAACAATAAAGAAAGTCAATTTTCTGGACCATAGAATGTGTAAAAGGAAATAATCTAAGGTAAGAATTGTTTGTCCTTCATTTTCAAAGAGAATCAATGACTTCAAGGAGGTAATGTCTTGACTCCCACAAGAACTGAATTTAAGTGAAACAGAGTTGTGTGAAGTTCTCAATCTTAGTCTTTTTTTTCTTGCCTTTTTTTTGAAGGACAGTTGGGGTTAAGTGACTTGCCCAAGGTCACCAGTCTTAGTTTCTTCCAGAGTTATCAAAGTCCAGTGGCAGGACAAAAGTCAGGATGAGTAGTGATGGCCTGGGATGAAGTGGACGAACTTGGCATCTTCAATGACCAAACTCTAAGAGTTCCACTGCACCTGTTTCAGTTGACTTCATGGCCATTGGGACAGTTTGGGACATCTGACCATTCTGCTGAGGGGAGTCTTCATGTGCTTAGGGTAGACCCCTCCTAACTCATTAACAGATTTGAGGCCTGTTGGTTACCTCAGCCTGGTTTAACTTGTCTGCTGAGGTTTTTCTGGGGTGTGGCCACTGCACATGCTACAGCTTGGAGCCACAGATGAGAACTGGGTGAGGAGTGGACACCAAAGGTGACTGATTAGCCCTAAAAAGAACTGGGCAAGCTCTCACACCAGAGGGCTAGTCCTCCCTGAACACCCCATATATCCCAACATAAGAATGAAAAGGTTAATGGAGGCCAGGTTGTGAAGGTCCTTCCTTCCTTGGCTTTTTGTGGCATAACTCTCTGCTAATAGTTTGAATGTGCCTTCTCAGTCTCTTTTGCTATATCTGCATTCAGTTTTCACCCTCCATATGTGAGTAAACTCCAGGACTTTCCAGGGATTTTTTGCTTTCTCCATATCTTCCTGGCAACCTCGTTAACTCCCTTTGATTCTGTTAATGTCTCTATGCAGATAACTCCCAAGTCTTCATATGTAGCCCTCTTCTCTCTCCTGAGCTCTCCGATGTTTGTTGATGTTCTCATCCACAATTGCCTGTTGGGTATCTCTTCCTGGATGTCCCATAGATATCTTAAACTCAACATGCCTAAAATTAAACTAATTATCTTTCCTCATAAATCTAGCCCACTTCCTAACTTCTGTATTTTATGCTGAGGACACCACTCTTTTCTGTAATCCAATTTCATAACCTAGAAGTCATTTGTGACTCTACCTTTTCCCATCCCCCATAGATAATCAGTTGCCCTAAGAAATAATTAATATTAAGAAGTCAGAGTGACATGAGAGGATATATGAACTAATGCAGAGTTATCATTCTCTAATTACTGGGCTATTTCAGTGTTCAACACACTATGCTCCAATCACACACCAAAAAAGGAAACCATCACTATTTTTTAGTCCTTAAGAATTTTGATTTTCTCAGTTCAAAGCTTTGCTTGACCGAAAGGCCTAAAGTAAAATGTGACACTCATTTAAAAGTAAGACCACTTGGGGGAACAAAGAATTAAGCAGCAAGATGACACTGTCAGCATCCTCTCAGAGACGAAACATGGCACCCACCCTTCAAATTCTTTCTCAGTCATATTGCTTCTGTTTGTCAGTTCAGCTGACATGGTGATCCTGACTGACATTCCACAAATGGGGGCTGTTTGGCCAAGGTTTAGGGTGAACTGGGAAATAGTCAGATATTCATTTAAAATGTCTCCATGTTGCTTCAGCTTAGCCTTTGCAGGCTCCCAAGAAACATATCCTCATGTAATAAAAAATGTAGTGCAGTCACCCACACATCCTAGAAAGAAATGAATGACATGCTCTAAACATGGAAGTGGTTCATAAAGTTGGCTAGCAGTTTCCTGCTGCAGGTGTAATGCATGAACTTTTCTGAACTGGTTTGCATTAGTGTTTTGGATATATTTAGCATAGAGTAGGAAAGGAAAGAAGTTAGACTGCTGCTGAACAAGAATTAACCTGCTTGATTTTAATGTCTGCATGTGAAAATTTGCACTATTTCAAGAAATAGCTCTCCCTTCCAGGGTGATGTTTATGGAGACTGATGTTTTTATTATTATTAATAAAATCTTTGAGACAGAACTTTATGGGCTCATGGAGACTCTAAAGCCCATTCTTTGGGTTGGAAAATTGTGTATGTTAAGGACTGTGAAGGAAACTTTAAATAAGAATGTTGAAATGGTAAGTCAGGGTACAAAAGACCCAAATTTTAAGAATCTCCAAAGATTTCTTTTTATGTTGAAATTGTTTCCTGCAAAGGCCTTCTTGGAATGTGTTTAGTGAAGATAGCACACCCCCAATTAGCGTCAGAGCCAAGAGTGAGATGCAGTGGGATTTAAGCTTGGGTGTTGCTCATGGAAAGAAAAGTCTCTTTGGGAAAACATTCCTTTTTAAATGCTCTTAGATTTGGTTTGCTTTTGCTTTTCTTTCTTTGTTTTTACCCCCTCTTACTTTCTTTCCTCTTTGCTTCCCACAGCTTTCTCCTTCAATTTTCTTAACATTCTTCTCCAGTTCTACAGACCAGTTTACAAAAGCTGTGCTGAATTGCAATGATTCAAAAAAGAAAACCTCAGTTTTTTCTTACTCTGCAAATGAAAACAGGTTGAAAATGAGTGAGACAGATGTGAGAGACATGATGAGTAAAACATCAGTCTGCTCTGAGTGAGGAGGAAAGGCAAATCATGGCACATTTGGTTAGGATCCCGGTTTATCATTCACACTGCTATTTGGGAGAAAATTCCTCCATGAAACCTGAAAAAAGTTTAGTTTTTCTAGAATCAGAGCACAATATGGCATTTGGTTTTTTGTACAATCCCTGCTTCGGAAAGGGATTTTAGTTAGAAGCAGTTCTATGTCCTACCTGCTAATCTCCCCCCTCACCTCTTGTTATGGTAGGCTACTGTAAAATCCTATATTTAAAGAAGGATCCTGGAAAAGTTGGTTATTGCCAACACCTAATGATAGGTTGGCTAATTAATGGTTGAGCATAGAAATAGGAGCGGGACAAACAGGGAGCTAATTTTGATAATGAACAGAGTCAACGAGTAGCCTAGATGACTGTGTGCTCTGTGCATAGTACAACACAAGTAGTGTAGGTCTTTTGTGTTCAACTTCAGTTTTAATTTTAGAAACCATAAAATGCAGCCAGCCAAATTGGCTGATTGAAATAGCACTTAGTCCCACAGGTTCATATTCTGTTGTCCTGGGCAAAGAAGGTGAGACATTTCAGACTTAATGTTTACCTAGAGGCTATGTCTATATTCTCAGAGTGAAGTGATCAGATGGATATAATTATCCTGATAATGCCAAATATAAACTCTGTGTATGTCTATGATCTGGATGCTTCGGAGTGGTTTTTCACTTGGATTGACTGTATAATTGGTGTATCCTCTTTTACCAGTGGAGACCCAGAATAAATTTTGACCTGAAACTTTGTTTTATTAAGCAAAGCTTTACAGACTACTCTTGCTAAAGAAGATTGAATTTGGAATGACCTACAAATACTTGTTCCTCAAAAAGAAACTAATTTTTAAAAATTTCAATAAACTACAGTAGCTAGTTTTGGGGTTTGAAAGTGAATATTGAAGTATATATAGATTACTGTATTTAAAAAATATTACTGTTAAGGAAATAGCAACTATCTTTAAATATTGGTTGTCACATGATCATTATATTGTTTAATTTTACATCAAATAATAGTGTTCTTTAAGATCCTATAACACAAAGCACAGACAATTTTGTTATTGTGAGGATTTAGGTTTTAAATAAGGAAAGCTATTAAAGTATAGCCCACATGGGAGCAAACATTGTAACTGTTGAGTTTTTTAAAAATTATTTTGAATGTTAACAACCTTATTGCATTATTTTAAAAAAAGTTATCATTAGATGCTGACACAGTTTCATCAACTCATTCCTGAAAATGAATTGTCTGCACTGAAATATAAACATCTCCAAAAAAACTCTTAAAATTGATTTGGGGATTTTGTTTTCTTAGTAGGAGGTAGAATAAGACTGTCTTTAAGGGGAGCTTGTGAATGGAGAGGATGATCACTTCAGACTAGAAGGAAATACTCAAAATAAACATTCCTAAAGGCACCTGAGTAAGAGAGCAAGAGAAAAAGATCAGTAAAGGGCACTATGTCAGGTGGAAAGGATTTTTAATAGCTTAGACTTTGGATTTTGATCTGCTCCTTTTGACACCTTGACTCTGTGCAGTTAGCTTTTCTCAACTGCAGTTCTTAATTTTTTTTTAAGTGCCCCTTCCTTATGAAAGAGATAATCCAGAATTTAGTCTTCTGGGTTGAATTTGCCTTTCTTGTCCTTTCCCTTGATTGGACACTATTTCTCTCCCCTTTTAAAATTAGTCTGTTTCAAGACTACTCTTTAAAGAACAATAGGAAGAAACAACAACAGTTGAATGACCAACTGTTCTGGAAGTCATGTGTATTTAGGAAATTCTCTCTTTGGCTGTAATGAGTACCCATGCAAGCACCCAGAATAAAAATGAGATGCATTTCTTATTTACTCCAACTGATAACACAGAATTAGCCTGCACTGAAATGGCTATTTGCTTCTAATGCCCAACTAGTGTGTGTGTGTGTGTGTGGTGTTGTTGTTTTAAGTTTATTAAATTCTCAAAGAACAACATGTCAATAGTGGCCCAGCAGTTTTCCCGTCGCAGAGAGTGAAAAGAAAATTTACGTGGTGGCTTTTTTCCTCAAAAAAGCTGAGGGCCTACAGCCACGGCAGAAGCCCACTTGTGTGAAGACTATTAGAAAAAGAAATCCATTTCCAAGGCATCATTTCCCTGGCTTTCAGGAGAAAAAAAATGTTTTGATAATGAAAACCATTTCCATGACTGAAATTAGCAAGTAATAATTAAAAAGAAGAGAAATAAATTGAAAAGAAAAGAAAAAAGGAAAGTTAAGGAAAAAGAAAATTAAAGAAAAATGGAAAGAAAAAAGAAAAGAAAAGGAAAAAAAGGAAGGAAAAGAAAAGAAAAAGAGAAAGGAAGTAAAGATAAGGAAAAAAGTAAAGGAAAGAAAATGAAAAAGAAGAAGAAAAAAGGGAGAAAACAGGAAAGAAAACAGCACATTCTTCCAGGGGCTAGTATATTTAATTGGCTCACAGCAGGAGGGCAAGCAGAGAGTCAGAAATATTTGCCCTCCAAGGCCCTTACTCTAGAATAAACCAATAGAACCCTACAGAATAAAGAGAGAAAAGAAAAGGAAAAGCATGGAAAGGGATGAGAGGGAGGGCATGGGGCTTGACTTGACTAGAAACAATAATGCCAAAATAGCAAAAAAAAAAAAAGAGAGAGAGAGAAAGAAATTTGACTCTAATTTCTTAAAAAGAAAAGAAAAACAAGCAAACAAAAAACTTTACCGGGCCAAAAAAAAAAAAACAAAAAACCAAACAAACTGATCGCTATATATGCATTGTGTGGACTAACATTCCAGTCTGGAACTTGAATTGTTTCTCCTATTAAATTCTTGCTACAGAGTGTTCCTTGGAACCTGGCATTGACATCAGTATTTACTGTTTGGGTTTTTAACTGGCTTTGCCTCCATTTGCAGCCCACTTTTAGTATAAAACAAGCCTTCTTATAGAGTTAAACATGAGCGCTTAGACCTCAAAAATGATAAACAATTGGTAAGTGCAGCGCTTTATCCAGATGGACAGGATAGGTTTTTTAGGTGCCCATGTTCCCAGCTCTTATACTTATACTATACTGCCACCTTCTGTCTCCAAACTCCCAGCGTGAGCCAATCCTTCAACCTCCTGCCAAGGCATTGTAGTCATCAGCAGGGATGCTCTCTGATGGCCATTCTGGGCCCCACCTGCAGACTTGCACAGCAAGGATGTGCTCTGGTCACGTCCACCCAGGCTTGTCTTTCTTGCCCTCAGACTTGGCACCTGGAAACAGGGTGTTCCAGAGAGAGATTTGTGTTTGCCTGATTGTTTTCCTTTGTCTCGAGACCCTTTGACCTTTATTTCTCCATATGTGGAGGGTCTGGAACATGAATTCGAAGGCAAGGCAGGCACTCTGGTTTTCCATGTCAGCACACTCCCGTCTAAATTATTCCCAGAGACAAATGGGATGACTCTAAGAAAAGGATAAGTGAGATTGAATATCAGGAAAAATTCCCTGACAGCAAGATCTATTGGCCTGTGGGAAAACCTCCCAGGGGGAGAGCTATTGGTTGAAATATTTAAAACGTGAGTGGACAAAACATTAGAATGTGCATTGCAGAGAACTGGACAGCAGAAGCCCTTGGGGCCTCAGAGGGCTGTTACAGCTCTAATTTTTACAATTTCTCAATTGACTTCCCAATGCTATAAAAAGCATATTAACATCACTCAGGGATTCATCTGCCTGGTGTTTTGTTTTACTTTAAAATAGTTGTTCAAATACACTCCCCCTCCCCTTTACATAGAGTTAGATATAGGCTATCCCTATTTTTCTCTGAGTAAAGAACATTAGATTCCCATCATGAAGTCTATAAATACTTTTCTACACAGGGGGTAAAACCTGTCAGGATGCTATTCCCAGAGCTGTTATGGATTTGCTGTGTGACCTTTGGCAAATTCTTAACCTTTCTGACCCTTGAGGTTTTTTTGTTTTGCCTTCTATAAAAAAAATGTGAATGATGATAGCATCTCTTGTTAGATGAAGTCTGGGAAGGCTGTGTGGCTGCAGAAGAAATAGTGGATTTCTGTCCCTAGATCTTAAATCTTGCTTCTTATGCCGAATGTGGTCTATACCCACTTCTTAGCAAGCTGGTCAGTGAAAAGATTGGAGAGAAGGTTTGGGGGCTTGCATGAATATAGGGAATGCGCTTCATTGTTAAAAGGAAACTAGTTCTCAAGAAAGAATGGGCACCAAAAAGAGATAAAAGGAAGCCTCAGGGCGATCCCTCAAATGTACCCAAGGATCATAGTCTACATGGGGTGGGGGGTGTTCTTAACTTTTTCTGTAACTAGACCTCTTGGTTGATCTTGTGTTTTGAATGCGTAAGATCGCAAAGAAAACCAATTTTGTCAAAATGAAATTATCTAAACATCAGAAACCAAAAATAAGCTTGCAGACCCCAGATTATGAACCACTGGAAGAGTTAGAAGATAGTAGTAAGTAGTCCAGCCACCTCATTTTACAGATAGCGAATTGGAGTTCCAGGGTCGTTTTGTGACTTAACGAGGTAATAAGCATTTAGAAGAAGGATTTGAACACAGGTCTTCTGACTCCAGAGCCAAAGTTTTTTCTATTGTGTCATAACTTTATCCCTTCATAATAGGATTTGTTCATTGTAAACATTGACTTCCTATTGGTTTTCTTCCTCACCAAGAGGCATATCTGCTTTACTCCGTGAAAAGATCTCTTAATTCCTTTGGTCATTAGATATTCGTTATTTTGGTCAGGGAAAACTTGAGGAACATATAGGACAATAGGATTTAGAGCCAAAAGGAACTTTGGAGATCATTTTGTCAAACCATGTCATTTTACAGATAGGGAAACTGAGGCTGAGAGAATTTAAAGGGAAAAGTTCAAGATAAGAGAATTAACATATGACAGAGACAAGCATTTGAGCCCAGGCCTCATGACACAATCTACTCCTTCCATTGCATTCCTAGGTGATGGTTCATCGGCTCTGAATTTGCAAAGATACAGGAGATGTTTTTAGTCCTGCGGTTATAAGAATGAACAAAGTCATAGAAGAAGGGAATGAAGTTGTGAGTGTGAGAGTATTTCAATAGGCACTGAGTCTATTAGAGTCTATCACAATAAGGCCATTTATCACTCATTTCAGAGCTGAAAGACAAGGCAGGCAGTGCAATTTCGAAGGAATGGAAAATTTGAATAGTTTTAATTTGCTCGCATCCCACAGTGCCCTCTCCCCTCAAAGTTGCGAGGTTCCTTTACATCCCCTTGGTTTTTTTATTATTTGAGTTAAATACAGATGGATTTAAATAAGCAAAATACTAAACTCAATATGGAATAAATCTTGCTCTAAGTGAATTCAATAGAGTCACCTTTAGATGGAGGCTTTCTGTCTGCCCTGTGCTAAGTTAAAGACAATGAATGAAGAATGGGGTTGAAGAAGGGGAGGTGTCCACCTACCAAGCAAGGAAAAGAGGGAGAAACTTCAGCCCATCTGTCCTGGCTCCTGGTTTTCCTTTGGGAGTGCTGAATGAAAAAATGCTCCATTCCTCCCATTTTCTCTTTCCCTATGCCTTTGTACAGACTTATCTTTATTAACCATTTTAATATTGCCTTTTAGACAGTGTATGGTAGTGGAAAGAAATGGATTTGGAGTCTTAAGGCCTGGATTTGTGACTTGTTTCTCCACTTAGTTACAATAGAACCTTGTAGAGAGGTTACTTAGCCTTTTCAAAGCTGAGTTTCCTGTAAAGCAGGAATAATAAGAACTTTATTATATATTTCTCAGAGCTGTTGTTAATATGTGACCACACTCTGTAAACTGTAGAGGGCTGTTTAAATATAGTCTATATGCACAGCACAGAATTTGTTGCATTTTTAAAACAGTTTCATGTCTTTCTATGTTGCATTATTTGTCTGTAGACTACCAAAGAGGTTGTAATTGGTATAATATGTGCTCAACTTTGAGTTAAGGGGGACCTATGTTGTGAATCTTGCTTCTGCCACTTGGAGGCATCTAGGTGGTATGAAGGCAGTAAGGTGAGTAGTAGACAGTGTAGGGTAGTGGCTAGAGCACTAGATTTTTAAGTCTGGAAGACTTGAATTTGACTCCTTGGTCACTTTCTATCCATGTAAATGATTTACCCAGTCTGAGTTTTCCAATCTGTAAAATGAGAATAATAATAGTATCTGCTTCACAGTGTTATTGCAAGGATCAAGTGAGATATATGTAAAGCACTTTGCAAACCTTCAAAGTGCTATATGTTGAGGAGGGTAGGCAAGTCATAGGAGGGCAAGGTAGCAGGTAAAAATAAAGTAGAGGAGGCAGGAGGGATGGGAAACAAGAGATATGCATATACATAAAAACAAAGATCAGGAGTAGAATGGGTTCAAGAATGGATATGTCTGTATATGTATGTATATTTGTACATGTGTATGTATGTTATCTATAGCTATAGAGACACATGTCTAAACTTCATTGTGGCCTTCTGGGGGAGGGGGAAGGGAAAAAAGAACAAAGTAAAAAAGCTCACAGCAGAGAACAAAAGAAAACTCACAAGAAAGCAAAGCAAAGATGGACAATTCTCAACACAATGAGTATTATTTATCATATAGGCTTTCTTGAAATGAATATTTGTTGTTTCGTATTTGGAATCCTCTCTTATGTTCTGCTATGCACATGACATGCTTTTATTTCTTTCTAATTTTGTATTTAAGTTTATGATATGTTTTTGTTTCTTGTTTTTATTCTTTATTTGTGTCCTGGCATGTGAGTCTACAATAAAAATTTGGATAAAACAAACAAACCAAAAAACCAAACTGCTATATGTTAGCTATTATTATCTATCAAATGAAGATAATAATAATTATAGTAGCTAGCTGTGAGGATTCAGTGAGATAATGCCTTATGTATTAAATGCCTTTGAAGTTTCAAAGCTTCATATAAATGTTAGCTTAAGAATGCCCCTAATGCTATCGTCCTCTCTCCTACCTCTCACCTCCCAAGGGCATGAGTGTACGCTCAAGGAATGCAAGCCAATTTAAATTTTCATCAAAGCAAAACATAATTTGGAAGGGTGATCTTTTGGGGGAAAGACCATATTGTCAGATTGCAGACTTAGATCTGGAGGGGACTTAGAGGATAAGTGACTTGCCCAGGGTCACACAAATAAAAAGTAGCAGAGCTAAGATTTGGACCACAGTAAAGCCTGCATCCCTTCCTCTCCATCACTCTGTCTCTGTAAAATTCACTGCCAAGCCAAATACAAAGAGGTTTTGGATTATCCCTAACCTTGCTTCCCCCTTATTAGAGAGTACTGCTGAGAGTTGGCCAGTTTGTGTTTCACTGTAAAAGGGATATTTTTGCTTAAGAGTATAAATGCAAGCTGCCTCTCACCCTCAGTCTTCCTTCCTTGCTTCCCCCTGGAAACATGTGTGATTTCTCTAGCACACGTACTCACCAAGTCAGGCTGGGTTTGGTTATTCTAGACGACAGGGTCACTTTCCATGTGTCTGTCAAAGGCACCAAACCATGAGCAGAATAAAGCCTCAAATCAAACCCCTCACCCCCTCCTTTTTGCAATCTGTTGTCTCCTCATCTGGGTATTTGTCAAAAGAGTAGACCAGGAGGTCAACCTCATTTCCATGCCTCCTCAGCAAACTGTCTGCAGTGAAGTCACCAAGCAGTGTTTTAGGAATTCCCATCATGTGGCTGTAATCAGGGTGGCAACCAATATTTTTATATTAGTGTGACCATCTAGAGGTCACTGGATTTGCCTCAATCCTTATATACTTCCCCAGATTAACCATTCTTAGGTTCTAGAAAAAAAGACCTAAGTGCACAGGGATTGGTGATATATTACTTTGGAAAGATCTCCCATCATTTATTATGAGCTCACATTTTTTAACATGCTTTCATTTTTGGAAACTGCAGGGAGGGTGGTGGCAAATGGAGAATGTGGATTTGTTCACAGTCCAGTCCAGGCACCGAGTCTTTGAACACCTTGGTGATGTTCATGTACCCACCTGGGAGGTGAGATACCGTATATTAGGAATCCCTGGAAGCTTCATTGACTGGGTAACTTTTGGCATGGATAGATGGGAGCATACCAACAGGGCAGAAACTCGTCACATCCTCTTTCCCAATTCTTCTCCCACTTCTTTTCTGAACCCTAGTCAATTTCTTGTTTTTTCTTTCAACTCTCTTCTCCTCTGGGACAAAAACCCAAGAAACAAAAAAAGCAACCCAACTCTTCAAAGATTGTGCCTAGTAAGGAGTCATCCATGAGGATGGTGTCCTCCCCTTTCCCTTTACAACTGCTCATCCAGGTTTCAACAGTGAGTTGGCACTGGTTGGTTCTTGTCTTTGCTCCTTGGTTTGGGGAGGGGGTTCAGAAAAGGAAAGAGGAACGGGGAGGTTGGGATTCTTTTCAGTCTGTCCCATGTGATATTTTTCAAACTTGTTTTTGAAAACTGAAAAATCAAGTCAGGTTAGTGTCTGTCTATTCCAGAAGGGGTGTCGATGGGCAGCATCAGACACAGTGACACAGTGATCTTGACCTGCCCCAGGGTAGAAACAATTGCTGAGAAAGAAACATGGTTTTTGACCTGCAGAGATTTCAAGAAACAACACAAAAATACTGTGTCAGCCCTTGGTTCCAGCAGCCAGGGCTGATCAAAGACTCCAGTGCTCACCCTGACCTTAGGAATGCTAGACCAACAGTCCCCACAAGGATTTTCCAGAGGGCTGCATTCTGGTGTACAGTGAAGGGGCCATACAGTGTCTGGATGTATAATCAATGTCATAAACTGGGCCTTATATTGTTTAAGCAGTTTTCCAATTAAAATGAGAAGGTTGTCACTTTTATACCCTTTGCCCCTTCTTACTTTTGACCTCATGTTGTATCCCTTCTATAGAGCCATAGGGAGGGTGAATGGCTCAAGGTGGGTGAGTGCAGAATAAAGCCCATGGTCCCCCAAAGTCTCTGCCAGCCTATGGCCCTTAGTTAAGGGAACATTCTTCTAAATCTATATAACAATTCTGGGGCTTAGACTAGCAGCCAGATCAAAGATGACTAGGACCCAGGGATTAGACAGTTACTAAAATAGAACAGATCGGGAAGGTCCCAAATGTAGGCATTAGGAAAGAAGATTGTACAGCTGGATGGAACGTCAGCAGAATCTGGAGGCCAGGAGTGGGCAGAGAAGTAGGCAGACAAGTAGAGGCTGGGAATTTTGGCTGCCAGAGTGGGACCCAGTCAAAGAGGCTGGGATCTGGAGGAGGTAGGGAGGGAATGTGCTGGGGCAATCTCCAATTTTCACTGTGATGCATAACCTATATTAGATTGCTTACTATCTTAGGGAGGGGGGATAGGTAGGAGTGAGAAAAATTAGAAACTCAAAATATTATAAAAAATGAATATTGAAAGATACACGTAATTAGAAAAAATAAAAAGCTATTTACAAAAAATAAATTTTGATTTTGAGCATTTACACCCCCCAAATTGGCAAATGCTAAATATCAGTACTTTATTGTGTTATTGATTGTCTAGACCTAAGAAAGTCATGGAGAAAATATTGATAAAGCAGATTAAATTTAAAAGTGTGTCCTGCTAATCATTTACCAGCACACGGCTAGGAGGGTACACATGGAAGGGAGGAAGAGCCAGGGCTGGAAGGACTGATAAGATGAAGACAGGGCTTTAGTTTCAAAGAAACTGGGGGAGAAAACAGGTCTCAAGACAAAGATTTGAGCAAGGGACAAGTGAGAAATCTGGAGAAGGAAGGTGGCCAATTGATCAGAATGGGCAAAGTCCAAGGTCAGATGCTCCAACAGAGGCACAAGGTCAGAGCCCAGCTAATAACAACACTGGCCTGATTTTGAGCCTGGAAAGATAGATGCAGATTTTTTACCTCTGACCTACCTGCCTGGGGCTGTATTGGTGGCAGGGCCTTTGGCAGGTCATAGGTCACATTTGGAGGGATTGAGTATAAAAAGTGCATTCTAGATTGAGAGTGAGAAGGAGCTTCAGAGGCTATCTAGGCCAGCCTCCTCATTAAGTGAGGAAACTGAGGCTGGGAGAGGTGTGGTAAATAACTTGCCTAAGGTCATACAAGTAGTGGTTGGGGTTGCTTATCAGACAGTAATTCTCAGATTGTTGACTGCAGGTAGCCATTCAGACTTGCGTTCTACCAATGTCTATACAAGGGGTGCGGAACCTGTGGCCCCCAAGGCTATATGTGGTCCTATAGGTCTTCAAGTGTGGCCCTTTGACTGAATCCAAACTTCACAGAACAAATCCCCTTCATAAAAGAATTTGTTCTGTAAAACTTGGACTCAATCAAAAGGCTGGACCTAGAAAGCCACATGTGGTTCTGAGGCCACAGGTTCCCCACCCCTAATCTATCTACATAATTCAGGAATAATTCTCCATTTACCAAGAAAGCACTAGTAAATGGTACAAAAAAAAAACCCAATGCTACTTGTCCCCAGTAATCCTGCAGCCAATCAAATAAGAGACACAGTGAAATTCCACTATGTGCAGGGCCCAATGCTAAGTTTTCTGCATGATAAAAAGACAGTCCAAGGAGTCTGTTATATTTGGGGAGATACATAGGCTTGCTCATGGCTCCCCAAACTTGGTCTCCACGCTCCAAGTTTGGAACCTTTACTTGCATAAGCTGTTTACTCTGATTGCCTGAACCGAGCCCCTGCCTCACTTCTGCCTTGTAAACTCTTAGGTTTCCTCAAGGCTCAATTCAGGGACCAGCTCCTAAGGGAAAATGTTCTCCATCCCCCTAGTTACTAATACTCTTTTCCTCCTCAAATTATCTTGTCCTTATTTCTCTGTGTAACTGTTGTATCTTCCCTTCACCATCCCCCCACCCTCACTCCCAGATTGAACATAAACTCTTTGAGGTCAGGGATTCTTTTTTTTTTTTCCTATATTCCCAGTGCCTTGAACATAGTGGTTGCTTAATAAATGCTTGCAGAGGCACATTGTATGTGTGTGGAGGGGAGAGACAGGGTTGAATAATAGCATATTAGAATTGGAACGGGCCTTACAAATCATTTTTACTGATTTTACAGTAAGCCGAGGCCTAAAAAGAAGCAGTTAGCTAACTCAGTGGAGAGAGTATCAGGGGCTAGGGTCAGGAAGACTTATCTTCCTGAGTTCAAATCTAACCTCAGACACTAGCTGTATGAGCCTGGACAAGTCACTTAACTCTGTTTACCTCGGTTTCCTCATCTGTAAAATGAGCTAGAGAAAGAAATGGCAAACCAGGATCTTTGCCAAGAAAACCCCACAGGGGTGTGAAATGTCTGAACAACATCAAAGAGGCCTCGAAAAGGGGAGTGAGGTGCTCAAGAAGAGTCTGGCCCAGAGAGAGGGTTTCTACATAGGAGTAGTGAGGTTTAAATTTACTCTAGTAGGTCCTGGAGGAGGTGGCTAGATAAGTGACTCAAGAAGTGAAATAAAAACAGAAATAATAGTTAGCATTTATATAGCACCTTAAAACTTGTGGCACACTTTGTAAGTATAAACTCATTTATTTTTATCATTTTAAGGCCACCACTACTACTACCACCACTCCTCCTCCACCTCCTTTTTCTCTTCCTCCTCCTCCTCTTCCTTCTCCTCTTCTTCCTCCTTCTCTTTCTCTTCTTCCTCCTCATCTTCCTCCTCTTCCTTCTCCTCTTCTTCCTCCTTCTCTTCTTCCTCATCCTCTTCCTCCTCCTTCCCCTGTTGTAGGCCCTGGAGTGAGTGGAATAGATGGCCAAGGGACTGAAAGCATTTGAGCACTGCAGCTCTGAACAGTTCTCTTTAGCTCTGTCCCAACCTGGAGAACAGTAGCCAGCATCCAAACCAGATCCAAAGTTAATGTCTCCATTCAGAAAATGGTACCCTACTTAGCTTGGGTAAACATTATCCCAAGGCCATTTTTTATACTAAGCGCTGCTCAGGGCTATGTGGCTTCCCCTTCGTACCTCACCACCCTCCCCTTCAAGGGTTTGCCTCTTCTCTCTGTCATTAGAGACTCCAGTCTGGCTTAGAGGACTACTGTTGGGACTCTAGGATTATTTTAACACCCAATTAAATTAGTGTAATTGGATAGAGTTGCAACTTCTTTGCCTCCAGCTGTGAGTCATAATCTGTTTAGCACCTGAGTGTTATTTTACTTGATTTTTAGTACTTTTCCTACTGTTGTAGAAAGGGGGGGGGAAGGGAAGGAGACCCACTTTCCAGGAGTATAGTCTTTTTTGGTTCTTTTTAAAGTGGTATTTATAGTGCCACAGGAAGCTGGGGTTTTCATGGTAACTTTACTCCAGGCTAGGCCTAAGCAGGCAGCCTGAGCTTCAGCAACTAGAATTCTGGAACATGACAGGGTGTAAATGCAAATGCAGTCCAGGTCCAGTGGACATAGCCATAGCTAGTCAAATGGTAAGAAATAAGCCAGTTGCCTCACTGGGTTGGTGCCACAGAAAACCAACCACTGGATAGTGGCTTCCTGAGACTACTGTAGGTATGCCAAACAATTTTAGCTACCAGATTCAGTCTCCAGGACATTTTGAAAGGATGTGCCCAGCCATGATGTAAAATAATACTATTTTTGTGACAGAAATTCAAGGTATGTAGTTGATCTTACGGCATCCTAGAAAGAACTACCTAGACCAGGGACAACCCTAGTCTCAGTTGTGAAATAGGAAGAGTTCAAAATTATAGTTTCTTAGAGCTGGAAGAAATCCAAATGATCATCTATTTGATGCCATTCTGTCATTTTCCAGATGAGAAAATGGAAGCACAATTGAGATGAAGGGATTTTGTCCTGGTCCTTTTCCTTTTTGCCACAAGTACCTGACCCAGTGGCATTCTACCCCTCTACAAGTGTCTATTCTTTGTTCTGCTCTTGCTAAGGTATGAACTGATGATTAAGGTTGGTTCTTCCCATCCCCCCCCCCAGGTATGTTCTCATTTTAAAAAGGAGATTCTTGAAGATTGAAAACTCTTCATGATTCAAAGGACCAAAGCTACGATGGAGGAAGGACAAGCTGTGGGACTAGTGATTGAAAGTCGAGAGCTTTGCTTGGTGATCCTTCACTGAGAGGGGTGAGTCAGTGTACTAAATTACTAGGGCACTGGCTTTGGAATGAAGAAGGTTTCGCCTTAAGTCCTGCCTTAGATACTTATCAGTTGGGCAAATCACTCATTGTGCCATGACTCAAGCTTTGTCATGTGTAAAATGAGGGGATTGAATTCAGTGGCCTCAATGTCCTTTCTGAATCTAAATCTACAATCCTGTGACACTATTCCATCAGAGAAACACTATTTATTTATAATCATTTCCCCAGGAACCATAAATCTACGATAGCAGAGTTTACAGGAATCAGGGTTGAGACCTGGGCTTCAGGTCCAACTCAGCCACCAGATCACTATGTAATCTTGGATATGTCACTCCTTCACCTCATACCACCTCTGAAAATGAAGGGTTTGGAGGGAAATCGGTCAAAGGAACCGGAGATGATTAGACCAGAGAAGACTTAAAAGGAAGAGAAAGTGAGAAGAGAAGATTTATGGAGGGTCTGATGACAATCTTTAGTTATCATAACAATAATAACATTTATATAGCACTTCAAGGTTTGCAAAGCAGGTTACATATATTATTTGATGTGTAGAAGTATCAGAAAGGTGGATTGAGACTAATGGACAGAAGACTCTTCCTACCACGTAGAGCAATCCAAAGGTGGCATGGTCTTCCTCAGGGAGAGTGGGTTCCTCCTCACGAGCTGCCCTTTGGGCACAAAGACCACTTGCTAGGTTAAGCTATAGAGAGGATTCTATTTCAGATAGAGTATGGGTTAGATGGCTTTTGAGGTCTCCCCCAAATAAGTTCTGTGACCAATCTACCACTGAAATTTCCCACAGCTCTAGAATTCTATTATTTTTGACCCCCTCTCTACTATAAGCCAACTTTTGGACAGTGTATGTGGATGTAGGTCCTTGGCCTGATCCATTCATTGTTTTCTGTGGTTTGGGAGGACATTCTGCATAACTATACAGGCCTGTATTTTTAGGACCCAAGGTTGTCCATCCTGAAATAGATAATCCCTGATAAAACTTTATTTTTCTACAGTGACAACACTTTGATGAAGCCATTTCCAGTCCTTACTTTTTTAAAAAGGAACATTGCTTTTGTAGATTCCTTTAATAATAGCAACTAATTAATTCTGTAATTATACAGAGTTATTGAAAGAACCTGGATAACAGCTGAATAAGAACGGATTGAAATCATTATTTTGAATTAATCCTTTGAATTTGTATCCCAACTGAGGCTTTGAAAGAACTTTCACACACATTGCCTCATTTGAAACTCAAAATACTCTGATGATTAGGGCAGATATTATGCCCATTTTACAGATGAAACTGGGGCAAAAAACAAGGTTGAGTCCTTCAAGGTTAGGTGGTTGGTAAGTATCAGAGCTGGTGTTTTAATCAGACCAACTCCTGGTCTAATATGTTTTTTTCACTGTATTGCTCCATCTCTCCTGAAATGACTCAAATATGAAGTGAAATTAATGAAATTTTAGAGTTGAAGAGATTGTTGAGTTCAGGGGTCAGTAATCCTTTTGTGAGGAGGAGAGTGTACACTCCCTTCAAGCTTCAAGCTTTGAAATCTCTAGAGTGTGTTGTGGGGAGGGGAGACTTGTGTGGTATTATATATACCTAGAATTAGGGATTGTGGATTATCTACGGATAACCATAAGCAGTACCAAGAGCCTCCTCCCCCCAAAATCCTGAAGAATCGCTATCCCATTGTTCTTTCCTCCTATGCGGAACAGACTCTTACTGAGGAAGCATATAGAGTCTGAATGCTTACTTGGGCAGAACCATCACCAGATCCAGATTCAACAATAATGCAACAGCTAGTGGTCAAGGAAGGATTTGAACTCAGGTCTTCATGATTCCAGGTCCTGCTCTCTTGTCACTCTACCACCTAGCTGCAGGTTTTCTTTAAGCAGCAGCCCAGTGACAAGCTGTGTATGTCATCCAAGGACCAACCTTGCTAAGCTCAGGGTGTCATTACTGCATTGGTCTTAAGAGGATCAATTTCCTACACCTATGCTAAGTTTTAAAGAGCTCTTTGATTTGATTAGAAAACTGCTCTGTGCAAAACACTGTGCTAGAAGATAGAGGAAGTACACATTTAATATGAAAAATAATAATACGTATTTAGGACTTTAAGTTGGGTAGAACAAGGATCTGAGACAGGGTTCAAATTCCAATCTTCCTGACTCCAGGTCCAGTACTCTATTCAGACAGCCACTCAGACAAGATGTGAGCCTGACCTTGTAGAGTGAAGTCTATTAGGGGAGCATAAGACCAAGTAAATAATAAATGCAAGAATCCAGCACTGGGGGCTGTGTGAACAATGATGCTTCTATGACTTGGTAGATAGTCTTAGAGAGTTTCCATCACCAAAGAATTTATCAATCAGGGTTCATCCTAGTAGTGAGTTTCTCTGAACTCAGGCTGGCCCTCAGGTGACACACTGTCCACTTCTGGAAAAATTCTGAGAGCCTTAGCACAAACACAGAGGAATAAAAGGTAATTGAAGGAGTACTGGTTTTGGTGTTAGAAGGCATGGGTTTCCACTGGTCATTTACCATCCCTGTTCCTCAGTTTCTTCATCTGAAAAATGTGTGTATGTGTGTGTGTGTGTGTATAGATGTGTGTGTGTACTTGACAAAATACTTGACATATAAATACTTGAAAATAGTCATTTTGAGATCAGTGTTTTGTAAAATATAAATGCCATAGAAATGAAGAGCTATTATTATTACAGTATATTCTATGTTAAGTGTAAAGGGAGAACAGAGAAAGCTTGCTGAAGAGGTGGCATTTGAACAGGTTTTGAAATTTGGGGAAGAAATTCGACAGGCAAGGATGCTCTAGGCATAGGGAATAACATAAAGGCACCTACAAAGTGGGGCAAATAGGTGTGTGTGTGTGTGTGTGTGCACATGCGCGCGCACATGTGTGCATATGTGTGAAAAGAAGGATTCAAAGGATAGACCAGTCTGGCTGGAGCACAGAATACTTGGAGAAAGGTCACTTATGATAAAACTAGAAATGCAGTGATACCGAATTGAGCAGGGTCTCAAATATTCAGCAAAGGATTTTAAAATCTCGTGAGATCGTAATATTATAGGTGGAGGGTCAGAAGAAACCTCAGAGGCCATCTAGCCCAGACCCTTCATTTTACAAATGAAGACACTGAGGCCCAGGGAGGTGAGGTGACTAATTCAAATTCACGCAGGTAGTAAGTGGCAGAGACAGGATTTCAATCTCGGTCCCAGGACTCCAGATTTTTTCCTCAGTACGATGATTCCCCCCAGTATATATCCTATAGACATCTCTGAAAAACAAATGAGCAAAAGTTATTGAACCATGAACAATGGCTGCCGATTAGTGAATGTTGTAAAAAGCCATCCTGAACATTTTAGAGGATGGAGGCAAAGGAAGGGATTATTAATGATGTTAGTGTTATTGTTTATTAATAATTGAAGGTAATTCTTTTGTAGAGACACAGCTCTTTTTGCCCCTGGCTGGTAGTTTGGTGAGATGTTTATTTCAGTCTAGCCAAGGCTCTGTCTTCGTTCTTGTGTGTTTTTCACTAGGCACGAATGTGAGTGAATATGGGTGCTTTTCTTGCCAGAAAAAGAGAAAGAACTGGAACCTTTCAGAACTGACAGAGTTCTCACCAAGCTGAATATTTTCTAAATATTTACAATATTTGCAACGCCTCCTTCTCACATCAAATGCTGAGGATCATCAGAAAAACAAATGAAATTAAACCAGACCCATGTTACCCTGTAATAAATATTTAGACACTATATTTTGGAAAGATTTTCTCAGAGCTGTAGAGAAGGTGGTGAAGGCAGCTTCTTTTACAGAAAAAGTAAAAACAAGCAAACAAAAAAAAAAACCCTTTATTTCCAAGAACCCCAGATAATGGGCAAGGAAAAAGAAACTGAGTCCTTTGGAAAATGATTGATGCCCATCTTTTGTTCCCTCTCCTCTTCTCCCACCCCCTCTTTTCTCCATTCTCCTTTCTCTCTTCCTCACTCTTTTTCTTCTCTCCCTCCCTCCCTCCCTTCCTTCCTTCCTTCCCTCATTCCCTTCCTTCCTTCCTTTCCCCCTTCCTCCCTCCCTCCCTTCCTTCCCTCCTTCCTTCCTTCTCTTCTTCCTTCCCTCCTTCCTTCCTTCCTTCCTTCCTTCCTTCCTTCCTTCCTTCCTTCCTTCCTTCCTTCCTTCCTTCCTTCCTTCCTTCCTTCCTTCCTTCCTTCCTTTTTCTCTTTGTCACTTAAAGCCTATCACAACCTGGCCCTTTCTATCTTTCCGGTATTCTTACACATTACTCCTCTCCACATACACTATGATCCAACTTCACTGGACTATGATCTGTTTCTCATATAGTTCCTCCCAACTCCATCACTTTGCATTCTCTATACCCCAAGCCTGAAATATTCTCTCTCCTTACTTCCACCTCCAAATTGCCCTGAATCCACTTAAATCTCACCCTGCTCCCTTCCTTCTAAGATTTCCTTCCATTTATACTGTATACATCCTATACACACATGTCTTGTGTACACACATATATGTATATATAAACACATGCATGTACATACATGCTCGTATATACACACATACACACATGTGTGTGTCTTCCTGATTAGAATATGAACTCCTGGGGTGTCTAGTTGCTGAAGTGAGTAAAGCGCCAGCCCTGGAGTCAGGAGGACTCAAGTTCAGTTCCAGCCTCAGACACTTAACACATACACACACACACACACACACACACACACACAAATCGAGATATAATCTTGGGCAAGTTACTTAACCCCAACTGCCTCCAAAAAAAAAAAAAAAAAAAAAAAAGAATATGAGCTCCTTGAAGTCAGGGACCATGGTTGTTTTTTTTTCTCCCCCCATTCTTTATATCCCCAGTGGTATGGTACATAATACATAATGTTGCTGTTGTTTTGCTGACTAGTCGTGCTCAATTCTTCATGACCCCATTTTGGGGTTTTCTTAGCAAAGTACTGGAGTCCTTTGCCATTTTCTTTCCAGCTCATTTTATAGAGGAGGAAAAACTGAGGCAAACCAGGTTAAGTGACTTGCCCAGGGTCACATAGCTAGACTGAGGTAGATTTTGCACTCAGGTCTTCCTGACTCTGGACTTGTCATTCTATCTACTGTACCACCTAGTAGCTCTCATAGTACACAGCTCAATAAATGCTCTCTCTCGTTTTCTCTTTACATAGGAATAGTGAATTAGCTCTGAGTCTGGAGCCTTTGGCATGGCTGTAAAAATCATTGCAGACAGGATCTCCTATTAATGGAGACTGAACTTTCTGCCCACTAGTATTAATATGATCTATTTTTCCTTTTTTTTTAAGTTTCAAGTTCAGCTTCTCCTTGTAAACTTTCCAGCTCTGCTGATGGGTGGCCTAGCTCATGTGAGCTGTAAGGCAAGTGGTGGGCCTGTGACGGCTTCAAGAAACCCTGGATAGGTTGTGGCAGGGGACAGAAGGAATATTCTGACCATGACAAAAATTAGACTTAAAAAAACCCTGACAAAGCTTTGAGTCATACAGAGAGGAAAGAATCTGAAGGCATCTGCAGAATTATTTCCTTCTTAAAAATTATCAGGCAATGGGGCAGCTACATGGCACAGTGAATAGAGCACTGGCCCTGGAGTCAGGAGGATCTGAGTTTAAATTTGATCTCAGACACTTAACATACTTACTAGCTGTGTGACCTTGGGCAAATCACTTAACCCTAATTGCTTTGCCTTCCCCCCTCCAAAAAGACAAAAAAAAATTATTAGTCAAGTCATAGGCTATTAGGGATGGAAGAGGCCTTAGAGACCATCCAGGCTCATTTTTCAGAGGAAGAGAATAAGAGCCAGGGAAAGGAAGGGACTTACCCAGGGCTGTACAGATGACTAATGACAGTGTCTTCTCATTTGTTCTTCACTCCTCTTTGCAGTCTCCCATGACTGTTTAGCTTGATATTGAGACAAAGTATAAAACTGGACTTGGTGCTTGGTTTAGGGGATGGGTTACACAGGAGCTTTGGGGGAGTATCACATTGACCCTTTGTCAATGAGTTGGATTGAAAATACAGAAGGAACTCTTCTGTAATCCTTTTTATTGAATATTGTCTTTACCACCATGAAACATGGGTTTTTTGGGTCTAGACCAATGATTTCATCATTGTATGGCACTATACCCTTGGAACTTGGTGACTGGTCTGTAATTTACAATCTTAGAGATTAAGTCGCTAATGCCTAAGTCACTGAGAGAGTAACTGACTTGCCCATGGTTATACAGGTAGTATGTGTCAGAAGCAGTATTTGAATCCAGGTCTTTCTGTTTTTTTTTTTTCTAATCACTGTGTGATGCTGCCTCTCTGAAATAATACAACCCAGAAAATACTCCTTAATTCCAGTTGACCCCTCTGGAATCATACTCATTGGTTTCTTCTATATCGTTGATCAGTACACTGCTATTTACTCACCTTTTAGATTAATACATTGGTTATTTTTTTCACATCTGGAAATGCTCTGAGTAACATGAAGAAGGAGATGTTAAAATTACATGGGGAATAAATATCTTGTGGATTTGGGGGCTGTGGTGTAGAATTAGAATATCCTTAACTGGAAATCTCAACAGATACTGTTCTCCTTGGCCTTCTTCTTTCATGGTTTCACTAGTTTGGGTCATGTACACAAAGCTCTCATCTAATTAACATATGGAGAGTAGTTAAGGGGGAAGAGAAGTTTCTAAACCCAAACTTTTAGGATCATACATTAAGTGCAGGAAGAGACTTTTGAAGCCACCTAATTCAATCTCCTTATTTACTTATTAGGGAATTGAGGCAGATAGAGGTTAAGTGACTCGCTCAGGGTCACACAAGTATCTGAGGGAGGTTTGGAACTCAGGTCTTCCTGGATTCCATTACAACATTGTCTCTATTCTACTAATGTGGTTAGTTAATTTGTGTGATTCAGGTTTTAATGCCTCCTTTTTCCTCATTAGCTCAGTGGTGGTGATAGTATTTAGAGCCAAAACTACCCAGATAATAATATTCCCTTTCCACTTCAGTCTGTCTGCTTGTTCTTCTAGGTCAATAATTTTAATGAACTTATCCATGCAAGTCAGTTAAGAAAAAATATCAGCTTAATAAAACAAAATACACAGAAAGTCAATTAAAAATAAAAACTTTTTTTTTCTTGATCAAGTGAGTAAAAATTTCATGTAACAGTCACAACTATTTTATAAAACACTTGGAGAAAGCTGGCCTTTGCATCAAAAAGATTTGAGTTCAAATCCTACTTCTGATACATATATGCTGTGTGATCCTGGACAAGTCAGTCACCTTTTCAGTGCTCTAAACAACTCTTGGAAGCTGCAAACTGCAAAGAAAGTGCCAGCTTACATCAGTGGAGAGAGTTTTCCACCTGGGAATTCCCTATACTAACAAAGTCACAGATTCAGTCCTTATCCCATATTACTACTTCAATGCCTCAAGGATTGGGGAGTACTTCTTCCATAGAGGGAAATGGAAGCTTGGTAAATAGTCTTTTAAGACTCTAAGAAAGTCATCACCTTGAGACCAATCAGGTAATGTGACTCCCTGAGCTTAACAAGGCTGCTACTTGAATGACACAGTTTGTCAATGGACCTATACTTGATACCTACAGCTAGATAGTGTAGTGGGTATAAAGCACTGGACCAGGAGTCAAGGAGACCTGAATTCAAATTCTGCTTTAGACAGTAGCTGTGTGACCCTGAGCAAGTGAAGTAACTTTGTCTTAGTTTCCTTATCTGTAAAATGGGAATAATATCATCACCTGGCTTGCAGGATTGCTTTGTGGCTCAAATGAGATAACATATCTAAAGGACTTTGCAAGTCTTGACATGATATTCTATTTATTTTCGTTGTTGAACAAAACTTGTGTCTATCTGTGGGAGTATATCTATCTATCTATCTACTTTTACTATTATTATTATGAACAAAGCTTGTGTGACATTGGCACAGTCTTCAAGGATAAACCATTATAGGAGAATTTTGGTGAATCATTTCTTTCCAAAAGAGACAAGGACTAGAATTAGGATTTCCTCAATGTTGATCAGTTGGTTGTTGTCCTTTGTTCTTGAAGAGGACCCAAATGACATCACTACGTTAGGGTCAAGTCACAGTATGTCCAACTGTGGCTGATCAGGTCAATATGAGTTTGGAAGGCTCTACCACAGATTGGGCATGAATAGGTCATGTAAACATTTGGGATGGAGTCTCTAAATTTGCTTATTTCATGTTTCTTTTGAACTACTTCAATTCCTCTTTACTCATAGAAAACAGCACCTTCTTTGATGAGGACATGCCATGCTGGACGGTCCTAAGCTGGTGTCTCCCACGTCATACAATCAATTCCAAAGTTCTTCAGAGAGACCTTGAGAGTGTCCTTGTATCACTTCTTCTGACTACCATGTGAGTGCTTGCCTTGTGTGGGTTGCCTGTAAAATAGTCTTTTGTACCTTCTGCATTCGAACAACACGGCCAGCCTATCAAAGTTGTACTCTCTGCAGCAGAGTTTGAATGCTTAGCAGTTTAGCTCAAGAAAGGACCTCAGTGTCTGGTACCTTATCCTTCCAGGTGATCATCAGAATCTTTCTAAGACAATTCAAGTGGAAGCTATTCATTTTCTTGGCATGGTACTGGTAGACTATCGGAGCTTCACAGCCATATAACAGCTCTGCTGTTTGGCAGACAGTCTAATACCTCTTCTCTCCCACACTTTCCTTTGGAGCCTTCCAAACACTGGGCTAACTCTGGCAATGTGTGCATCAACCTCATCACCAATGTGTGAATCCCTGGAAAGTGTAGTGCCAAGGCAAATTAACTTATCCATCCACGGTATCCAAAACTTCTCCATTTGCTGTAACTGATGGTTCTACATATGGATGGTCTGGTTCTGGCTGGTAGAGTCCTGTGTTTTCTTGGTGTTAATTATTCGGCCAAAATTAGCACAAACAGGAGAGAATTAATCCATATTTTATTGCATCTCAGCTTCAGAGGCTGCATTGAGTGTACAATCATCTGCAAACAGAAAATCATGTACCAACTCTCCCTCTTCTTCTTCATTATAAGGAACTTCTAAGGTGAGGAAATGCCCTCTGCTGCCATAGCCTGGTACCTTCTCTGCAGGTTATAGTCTTAGTGAGCTTTCCAGGGCATTGTGAGATTAAGTGAATTGGTCCCGGGTCTCATACCCAATATGTTGTCAGATATAGGATCTGAACCAGGGACTTTTGGTTTTGAAATCAGTTTTCTATCCTTTCCCTGAACCATCCTGTCCATCTTCAAAAAATGCTACATTTAAATAGGTGGAAGGATTTGGCATATACTACAGTCCCCCAGCCAAGACAAATTCTCTTAACCGATTTTTTTTCCCCTCTGCAAATTCCCCTAGGAATTAATACTTGCAGTGTACTAAATGATTGTTATTATTTAGTTAGGCTTTGTACCTTGCTCATTTCCAAAAGGACTTGAGGCAGCTCAAAGATAAAATCACAGTGTAAGATAAGACATGGGGAGATAAAATAGAACAGAGATTGTCTGAAAGAAGCAAAGATAGATCCTCAGAGGCACCTGAACTCAGCAGATCACAATACTTGGGTGATGAATTTGGCTCTGTGTTTTTTGGCAACAAAGGGACATATGTTGGGTTTTGACACTGCTTTTCTGATAACCCAAAGCATGCATATTTGTCTGAATGAAATAGCTGATTATTGGCTGAAGAGAGAAAAATCTTCATCAGGATAGCCAGAACCAACAGATTATACTGGATAGCTAACAACTTCACATTTGAGGACTGGGGGTGGGGAGGATTTGGACCTATAATTTCATCGGGGTGGAAATCCCCACAATCCAACATGGAAACTATCCCCTACCAGTATAAAGCAGCAATTTGTCCATAACATATAGGCTTAGAAGGTTTCTTGGTTCTGAGCCATTGTGACACAGCTGGTGTTTATCAGAGGCAGGTTTCCTCTAAGTCTGGTCCTCTATCTGATAAACCAGGTTTCTCCTGGATTGCTAGCTTGCTTATAGGAGCCAGGATGGTTAAGTGGAAAGAGCCTTCATTAGAGTTGGGGATCCTGGCTTCAATCTCTGCTTTGTTACTTCTTAGCCTGAATGATTTTGGTTAGATCATTGAGCCTCCCAGGCCTCAATTTTCTTACCTGTAAAATGAGAGGATGGGACAAGAAGGTCCACAAATTACCTTCCAGTTCCAAAATCATGATCCTATTAGCTTAATTAATATTATTACTCCTTTTTCTGTGATGTGAAGTAGGAGATAATACAGAAATGACCCTAAGAATCCACAGCACTTAGTCAAACAGGTGTGGTTCCAAATGGACTTGGTGACTTTCACTGTGATAGTAAACAGACATTATATGGAGCCCATTTTCATGGACCCTTAAGATAGGAGGCAGACAAACAAGAGGGAGAAGCTTCAATGCTTGGGCCTTGATGTCACCATCTGCTGGTGACACTGTACTCCAAAGCAGTCCCTGAAAGACTCTTCTCTGCTATACCACATTTACAAGGATTAAAGGAAAATAGCTTAACAACCCTCCTCCTGCCTTTCAGCCTGTGATCATAGTTGTGCCTTTGGTCTGGGAGCCTTGAGACTCACTGACTGTGTGACCTTGGGCAAGTCACTTCCCCCCTGGGCCTCTGTTTCCTCATCTGTAAAGTGAAGGGGTGGGACAAGATGATCTCTTAGGTCCGTTGCAGTACTCCGAAGCTATGTTTCTAGGATCAAACCACAGGGAAGCGAGGGGAGAGCAATTAAAAGAAGCGAGTACAAGAGGAGGCCTGCCCTTGCCCCATTTCAGCTTTGTTTCCTTGGGCTGCTTTCATGTCATTGTACAGAAGACATACAATGTCCTCCCCACACCTCCCTTCTTCCATTGTCCCCCATCTGCAATCCAGGACTGATTCTCCATTCATAAACTCTCTTGTAATGCGCAACATCCCACATCCCTTCAAGCAAACCGACTATAAAGGGCGAATTAACAGCTCTGCTTCACACGTTTCTTTCACTCACCCACACGCCTTGAATTTCTCTCTACCCCTTCTTGTCTGGCCTACTGAGTTTTGAAATCTTATCTCCTGGGGTCTCCTTTCCTTTCCCTCCTTTCCTCCCTGCCCCTTCCTCTTTCTCCCCTCCTAAACTATGCTCCTGATCGAAACACTCAAATCCCTTCCACAGGAAGCATAAACCATGCCCATTAGCCCAGGCTAGTGTGATCAGCAGAAACTCTAATCCTTCTACCATCATGTGGAAAGCCTTCCTCAGTTGTTCTGGGGCAGGGGAGTGATGTCAGTTCTTATCTATGGGCCCCCAAGCCGTTGGGTAGATTCTAGACAGAGCAAAATAAAGCTGGTTAGCCCAAATGCTGGGGAAAGGGGCGACAGAAACAGCGAGGTAGCGACTTGGGGTGGGGAGGGAAGGCCTGGTTATAAAGATTGTGGTGCACAGCTGTAGCCTCCTTGTCCTGGTCCCCCTCCCTTCCCCCTATTCTCAGCATACGGTGTGGAAGGTTAACTTACAGTGGCATTTACAGTATGCGGCCCAGATGTTGCTGCCACTCCTCGATTGGCCCACAGGCAATTAGTTCCGTTAGTGATAAAGGTTTTACGTGGAAATGCTGAGGAGGGCTACATAGGGAGTCAATATGAGGCCTGGGGTTACCCAAAGGCCAGCCATAACCCCAGATAGCTCATCTTACAGTTCTGCGTGTTTCTGTTTGAGAACAGGGAGAAAATTCATCCTCAGGGGTTGGAAATGTCATTTTTTGTTTGCCAGGTGCCCCTTAGCATTGCAATGTGAGGAGGGCCTGGAAATGATCCCTAGGCCCCCTGGGGTTGACGAGGAGGGGGAGAGGAAATGCCGTGTGGGGCCTATTAACTCTCAGGCAGGTGAAGAGGCAGCCAGCACTATTTGGGTGCAGACAGATGTAGGGGAGCAGCAGGCAAGCAGAAATAACAGAGACTGGATAAATTAATATTAGGCACTAAGGCATTTGTGTCCAATCACTAAAGCATGGCCATGTTACAGACAAACTCATCACCTATCATCTTTCCAACTAGGGCTGGAATGTGTGCTCCGATGGATGGAAATTGCCAGATATTTTCTATTATGTACATTTTCTATTATATTCCCAACATCTAAAGTCCCACACATTTTCTCCATTTTAGTTACATTTCTTCTGAAGGAGATATTTAAGGGCAAAGCCCTAGACTTGGAGTTAGGAAGCAAGGGCTGCTTGTGGGCCACATCATCTTATAAATCTGATCCTTAGTTTCCTTATCCGTAAAATGGTTTGTGCTACATACCTTATAGGGCTATTGTGCAGATAATGTATAATAATGTATTAAATGAGATAACGTATGTAAGGTGTCACAGGGAAGCTTTGCTATAGAAATCTAATATACCATAATGTTAGTGAAATCTGATTCCATTGAGAGGAAATAGTTATGGAAACTGTCACTCCCTGCCATCCATTCCTCTGCTCTTACCTTTTCAATAGATCTACTTAAGAATACCATTGGGAATGGTTTTGAATTCAAGTCCTGATCTGCAAGGGTCCCCACTGAGTGAGAATGAGTTTTATTACCTAAACAGGATGGCAGGAATAGGTTTGTCAACTTAGCATGACCGTCTCCATTTTAAGACTCCATTTTGTGATTGAGCTGTTTTAAATAAGTTGCTTTTCAATAATAAGAGAAACACTTTGTGGTATGATATAATAACAGTTATTCTCACTCCGCTCCACTGGTTGCAGCACTGGTAGGGCTGTGTTTATGTCTAGTACCCTTCACCCAACCTTTCAGTGTTCCTTCCATCCTCGTGTATTTACTGGATTGGCTATCTAGCCTCCTCCTTTCCCTACTCCCCACAGTTACCCCCTACCCACATAATGGGGACATATACCCCGTCAGTAAGTTAGGGGGATGTCTACCCCAAGTGTGTGAAGACTTCCCTCAGTGGGATGGGAGGATAGGAACTATTTGTCCCAATGACCATAAAGGTGGATGAAGCAGGTACCAAGGAGCTCTTAGAGCTTGGTCAGGCATTGAAGATGCTAAGGTCATCTACTGCACCCCAGATCCTCACCAGTTGTCCTGACTTTTGTCTTGTCACTGGATTTCAATGACTCTAGGAGAGAGTGTAAAGCTGATTATTTTTGCAGCTCTGCCTCACTTAAATCCAATTCATGCTTGAGTCAAGATATCACCCCAGGATGTTATTGGTTTAAAAACAATGGACAAACAACAACATGTTGGATATTTCCTCCTCACTCCCCTCATTTCAGACTATACCTGTCTTCTGTCCATTCCATCAGGCCCTTGCTAGCTAAGTAATCAATTCAGCTACCTCAAGTCACTGACTCACTAATACAGAAAATTTCAGAAATTAAGCAGGATGCTATCAGGACATTTTTTCAGAGAGGAGCAGAGAGGAGCTGATTTTTAGCTCCAATTCAATCCATCTCATAGTGGGGCAGTCTGCGACTTCTCTGCCTAGCCAACTGGTACCTGCACAGTACAGCATTTATAGGCATGCTACTTTTCTAACAAAAGCATTATGAAAAATCTGAAATCAGACAACACAAGCTACTGCCCACAAAACATTAAGCAAGAAGGGGCCATGTTGAACAGTGGAGAGAACCCCTATGATGGAAAAGTCAAGAGACTGGTTCTCTTCCTGGCTTTGCCACTTGGTTTCTGGGAAACCTTGGCACAAATCACTTTCTGACTCTGAGTCTTTTTCCTAATTTGTAAAATAAAGAGGTTGGACTAACTTATCTGTAGGGTCTAAAACTATTCAAGGGATGAAGAAAAATTTGGGTGGCATTTATGCACCCTTCACATCACGTAGACACCCTGGAATCCAACAGCTGCTGTGTGACCTCACTTAGCAATGCTAGCGAGCTTCTGGTGAAGTACAGGCTGCCTGTCGATGGTTCACCCAAACAATCAGCCAATTCAATGAAAGACCACCCAGCCCCTCCCTGGCCAATTCAGTGAAAAAGTGGCTCAAAAAGCAGCTCCCTTAAATCAACCATAGACTGGTTGACCTCTTGTTAGACCAGGAAAAGATCTTAGAGGTCTCACTTTATGCACAAAGAAATAGAGGCTCACAAAGACTAATGATAATAATAATAATAGCAAGAGCATTTCAGGGATCTTTGCTTTCCTTGGTGTAAATTATTCCTTCAACCTGTGCAGATTTCCACCTACCTACCACTTAGCTGGTCTTCAAGATTTTCTGAGGCTGAAAAAAATTTATCACCCTCAGACCAACCTGATGATAATTCTCTTGAAACTCAGCAAAGCTGGTCAACAGCAATCATCTATTAATTATCTATTATGTTCCAGGCACTGGGAATTTTTTTTTAAACCACTTATGATTTCATCAATGTATGAAGCTCTGAGTGAAGAACTCCCTGTATCAAGGCAGAGCAATGTCTTCTGGTCTCAGAGGAGTGCCTGAAGAACAAATGACTCACCCAAAGTCACACAGTCAGAATGTATCAGAAGTGGGGCTTTAACTCAGATCTTCCTAACCCTGAGGACAGCTCTCTAAACTATTAGCCTTATTGCTTCTAATTATTGGGAGTATAAAGACAAAAAACCAAATAAACAAATGAAAAACAATCCTTCCTCTAAAAGAGCTTAAACTCTAATTGAGATTCAATCAATCAATCAGAGAACATTTAGTAAGTGCCTACTATGACCTAGGCACTGATCCAAAAACTGAGGATACAAACACAAAGAATGAAATCATCTCTACCCTCGTGAAGCTTTTATTCTAATGGTGAAGCTAGAGCCTGCCATGGTTTGAGCCATTATCAATTGTCTGGTTCCCTGGCATGCCTCTTATGAGGAAGGTCAAAGTTTCCAAACAGACCTAGGGTCTGATCCTCTGCCCTATTCTCAAAGCTTTTCCAGAATGCTAAGAACTGCCTTAGCACACCCAGCCTTTGAGAAGCCAAGGCCACTTCCTTCACCATGGGAAGGAGTTTGAGGAGGACTTTGGTGGAGGCAAGATATAGTTCACATTTATCTAGTGGCTCAAAACATGTTTTCCTCATGTGCCCAGCTGGTTGAGGCAGGGCTGAGATTCAAACCCAAGCTTTATGACTCCAAAGCTGTAACCCTTTCAACCGAACCAAGGTACAACTTTTTGGTGGCAGAAATGGATGTATTGAAGTATTTGGGCAAAACAACTCACTGTTTTCCTTACTGCCCATTTTGACATCATTATAGGCAGTCAGAGGGTCATAGAATCATCTGCTGGTAGGGACCTTAGCCAGGCCAACCATCTCATCTTAAAAAAAAAAATCAACCAAATTTAGTGTCATCTCCTTCCCACCCCCAACACTGACAATAGAACAAAATAAAGACAAAGAAAACCCTTGCGATACATATGTGTATAGTTGAGCAAAACAAATTCCTGCATTAGTCAAACCTAAAAAATAAATATCTCATCCTACTACCTGCATCCATCAATTCTCTATCAGGAGGTGAGTAGTATGTTTCATTACTCATGCTCAGGAATCATGGTTGTTCTTTGTTTTGATCAGAGTTCCTACAGGTTTTAAAACCAACCCCTCATCTTACAGGTGTGGAAACTGAAGCCCAGAGAAGTTAGGTGACATGTCCGAGGTTGAACAGGTAGTAAGTTGGGATTTGAACTTATGTCCTGTGACTCCAAGTTTCCTACTATTTCCACTGTACCACACTTCTTCCAATTGGTTAAAAAGGGGAGAGGGTGACAAAATCAAAATCGAAGACTTGGAAAACAAATTACCTAGCACTGAGTTACTTTGTTTTAAAACAAAATTTGTCCAATGAATTGAACATTTGGGACTGCAGCCCTTCCTGCAGAGTTTTCTTCTGGAAGACTGTGCCTCTGTTTGGTCCTGCAGATGTCAGGGTAGAGCACAGGGGTGCCATCTACCACTCTCTTTCTTAGTATAAACGATGACAATCAAAGCTTTGTTCTCTTCCCTAGCACCTCCCCCAGCTCGCTCACTCCCCCAATGCTTCTCACAGCCTCTGCAGACATTGGGTGGTCAGAAGAGGTTTAAAATGTCAAACACATTTTACAGATCCTGTTTTTCAAATAAGATGGAGGCCCCTTAGCTCAATTTACAGTGATCACAGTTATGTCTTTGAAAGGCTTACTATGAAAGGCTACTGGGACAATAGCCTGGTGTTTATTTGTTTCCACCCATGCTGAAAATATTGAATATACTTGAATATAGAGTTAATGATCTTCTAAGAGAGGGGGCATTGGGATTTTTCAGAGCAATCATCTGAGGCACCTAAGCCAGGGAATATCAATATGTTTCTGAGGGCAGTGTCAAAGCAAAGATGACCAAGTGGGAGGTCAGGCAGTGATGCCCAGACTCCTGCTGTAAGCCATTGAGTCAGTGATGACCTTCTATGACCTTCTAAAACACTTGGAAAATTGTGCACTTATGTCAGTTCTCACAAGCACAGTGAAATGGATTAATTGGGGGCCAGAATATATCTGGCCCTAAAGTCATTTAAGGCTGTTTGTGCTATCTAGATAATTGTTATCCTTTCCTACTTCATGCATGTGGATAGATGTTGTACTAACACAGCCTTAAAAGTGTTGATTTCAACAGAGGGGAAATGACATGCTTTAAAAATGGTGTAATGGGGCTGTAGACACATGAAGTAAAATGGACCAGAGACAGAATACTTGCTTTTATCATGTCTACATGAAGAACAGGGCTGTATTGACTCAATTAACCAATCTCTTCTGCCAAGCAACCTTTTGATTTTCTGTCTGTCCATCTTTCTGTCTCTGTCCTGTCTCTTCAGCCAGGATAACCTGTTATTTTGGTCTTATGTGGGTCAGACAGTATTTTCCTGGAAATTCCCATTCATTTATTCATCATTCATTCAATGAACATTTATAAAGTACTTTTTAGGGGCAGCAAGGTGGCACAATGCTGGGCCTGGAGTCAGGAAGATACATCTTCCTGACTTCAAATCTGACCTCAGATACTTACTGTGTGAGCCTAGGCAAGTCATTTAACCCTGTTTGCCTCAGTTTCCTCATAAAATGAGCTGGAGAAGGAAAGGCCAAACACTCCAGGATATTTGCCAAGAAAATTCCAAATGGGGTCCCAAAGAGTTGAATGTGACTGAAAAGCAACAAAGCACTTTTTGGTCTGCATCTATTTTATGGGTTTGGGGAACTTCAATTGTGAAAATTTCCCCCACCAATGCAACTTCTCTGAAATTTATAGTCTTAGAGAATCACCTGAGACGTTAAACAGACTTGCCCAAAGCCCCCCAGCTACTTTGTACCATCAAGATTTTATATTCTGAGGCTGGCCTTTTATGCACTACTCTATTCTGTCCTCTCTAAGCACCTACTAGTCAATACAATAAACATTTATTAAATACCTACTGTTTACAGAGCACCATGTTAGGCACTTAGTAAGGCATAAACAGTAGTAAGTGTTGTACTTCTTGGTATTTGGGGAGAATGAAAGGTAAAGTGATATGGTCACTGCCCTCAAGGAGCTTACAAGGACTATATGGTATTTTTCAGAAATAACTTTCTCATTTCCCTCTTATACTCCTCTCTCGCTTTTCTTTATACTTTCCATTTCTATTCTCCCCTTTTTTTCTCCTCTCCCTCTTCTCCCCCTCTCTCTTCCTTGCATCACACTCAAAGCACACATCATCTTCATTCTCATCCTTTCTCAACCAAGTCCTACACAATTCATTTCATTTGGGACCTTTCCTACCCAAGCAGCCAAGATCTCATCAGGAAAGAGTTGTACTAAGAGCTCTGATACTGGGGTCCTCATATCTGAGAATAGCAAAGAAATGACTATCCATGGAATGCCCCCATTTTGGATTATTGGGGGCCCCAAGTACACCCGTGGAAATGCCATTCTCTCTCTCTCTCTCTCTCTCTCTCTCTCTCTCTCTCTCTCTCTCTTTCTCTTGCTTTTTGGAGAGGGGAAGGCAAGGTAATTGGGGTCAAGGGACTGGCCCAGGGTCACACAGTTAGTAAGTGTTAAGTGTCTGAGGCCAGATTTGAACTCAGGTACTCCTGACTCCAGGGCTGGTGCTCTATTCACTGCGCCACCTAGCTGCCCACATTCTCTCCTCTCTTACTGGAGCATCAGAGTCAGTATACTGAGCCTTTAGAAACTGGTTTTTAAATTCTCACGGTCACTTTGTTTCCTGTAGGTAAATCTAGACACAGGCTTACCTCCATTGATTTCTGTGGGTTTCCCCAATCCTCTCGCTTTTGTTTTATCTAGGTTATCCAAGCCCACCACTGGCATGACCTCCTATAACAGAGAGTTGATGCTCTTGAGCTAAGTAGATACATCTGATATTTAACTTCCTTTTTCTCCTAGGTGCCCCTAAATCCCCACTGCTGCATCTCTTTCAGGGGAGATTCTTAGGGCACTGTCATTTCTGAATTGCTGGCGAATAAATTTAAAATTCTTGATAGCGATGCTTTACTTTTAAATATAAAACCAGGGCTTTTCAAAAGCCCCCTGAAGTGCCAAGAACATGTTCCAACTGTAGAGATGGAAACATTTTATCCCAGCAATTCTTAAACAGAGAAACACCCAATTGATTCAGCAGCACAAGTGTGAAATCATTTACACATTGAACAGCCAAGCAAGGCCATAATGCCGCTGTTCCTGAAGTGTCCATGCCTGAAAACAAGCTCAGCTTGCTATTTATAATAATTTCCCACCCTCTCAATAGGCAAACACCGCATTTGTCAAAATCTTATGCTGATGCTTTCAGATTTAGTTCATTAGTTCTCATTGTGCTGGCGGGGAAGGGCACCAAACAGCCTCCCAGACTTTATATTAATTGTATGTCAGCAACCCTGTGGAAATGCACACTTCAACTGCCAGATTCTTACATCCAAAATGTCTTTGGGGATCCACAGTCAAGCCATTGAGTAGCAGGTTTGGTTCATACCCCTGATTTTTTTTTTTGCCATCCTATGGACTGACATCATAGAAACTTAGGCTAATGTTAGAAGTGGGAAGGAACTTACAGATCATATAGCTTTATACCTCCCATTTTGCAGAGAAGGAAACTGAGGACTAGATAGAGGAAATCACTTGCCCGATGTTACTCAGCTATGTTGATTAGCAAAAAAGGGGAAGAGAAAGGGTCAGTAAGAACTGGAGTATCATTTTAGCACTTGCTTGAAGGAAGTGGCCCATGGGCCATGGAACATTTTGGCTGAGCAAGAGGCTCTGTGAAATTTTTACATTGTACTCCTTCTTCCATGCCCCCCAAATCATAGAAGCATAGAATGCTGGAGCTAGACGGGGCTTAAAAAAATAATAGAATGCACAAAGAAGCTGAAGCCTAGAGTCTCATTTGCCCAATGTCACGGAGCTAATGAGTATCCTGTCTCACCTGACTTAGGTTGAAGCCAAGAGCAGGAGTTGGGCCAGAAGGGAGAGGAAGTCTTGTTGCTGTTTCCTTTCAATGAGTCCTGAGATTTAGGTCAAGAGGCCTTGTGGAAAAAAACAAAAAACAGTCCATAAGCATAGGAGAAGGAGGCTTGTTTACGAGGTGGAGCAGGGAGATAAAAACCAGATTACTATTTCTAAGCCAAGGCAGGGAAATCAGTGAGTTTAGTAAAAGGATAAGCCCATTAGAACGGGCAGCTAGAAGGGCGGCTAGGTGGCGCAGTGAGTAGAGTGCTGGCCCTGGAGTCAAGAGGACCTGAGTTCGGATCCGGCCTCAGACACTTAACACACACAAACAAAAAACCTAGCCTTGTGACCTTGGGCAAGTTACTTAAAACCCAATTGCCCTCCAAAAAAAAACCAAACTAAACAAAAATAGGCAGCTAGAAGGCTCAGTGAATAGAGTAATAGACCTAGAGTTCAGTAGACCAGAGTTCAAATCTGGCCTCAAACACTAGGTTTGTCACCTTGAGCAAGTCACTTAACCCCTATTTGCCTCATTTTCCTCATCTGTAAAATGAGCTAGAGAAGGAAATGGCAAACCACTCCAGTATCTTTGCCAAGAGTCATGAAGAGTTGGATATGATTGAATGACTGAACAACAAGAAGACAATTAAAACCGGGTTGCCTACCTACCATACCCAAACAGCCACTTGTTTTGTTTAGTGTCTAGAGTGCCCCTCTTAAGACTGGCCCATGAGATTGTCTCTGCTTCCCCATGGCTTCCATTCCTCTTCCAAATGGAAGGCAGCTCTATTTCTAGAGAAGGCATGGCAATGAATGGAGAGCTGGCACTGAGATGCCAGCTTTTCTGACACCTAATCTCATGGTTTTTTTTTCTGTTATATCTCACTGCATCTCAAACAAAGAACATTTAATGGAGTTTCTTACCTCGACAAAGAGACATTACTATGGCTACATATTTTCTCCTTCATTCACTAATCCATACATTCAATCACACAATCACCAATCATTCATTAAGTGCCACCTTTCTGGAGAATACTGTCTAGTTGCTTTTGGGAGTAGGATGTCAGAATCAGAGAAAGCATGAACCCTTTTCTCATGGCACTTATAGTTTAATAGGGAACTAAGGCACAAAGAAAGACAATTTCAGCCTATAGTATTATATGCTAAGTGCTTTGGAAATCTACAAAACATGAAAGGTCCATGTGAGGTACTGGGTTGCTTTCTCAATGAGATTAAAATGAGCAATGGAAAGACACTTTAATAGTTAAAAAAAGGTAACGCCATCTTTTGATTCTTTAATAGGAGCTTTAATTGATGCTTCTCAGTGTGGGCTAGAACACGGTCCATCTAAATGGTGGTTGGGGCCATAATAGCTCATATTTTTATAGCACTTTAAGGTTTTATAAAATATATGTAACATAAAAATAAAAGCAGTAACAACAACAACAACAATAGCTAGCATTAGTATGGAGCTTTAGTTTACACTGCTCTTCATCTAAGTTATCTCATTTGATATTCACAACTGTATGAGACAGATGATAGTATTACAGTCCCATTTTACACATTAGGAGACTGAGGTCAAGTGAGCACAAAGTTCAAGACAGTATTTGAGCTCATGTCTTCCTAACTCCAAGTCCATTACTAACCATTATACAATGGCCCAATACCTCTCTACAGAGAATACCTTTGTGTTTGCAATCTCAAAGCCCATTTTCCATCCTAATCAGACTCCCAAGCTACCTTTTTCATCACTCCCTGCCCACTTTGATGATCATTTTTATGATGGGCACACAGAGGAACAGACAGCTTCATGCTAATGAGCCCATGGCACTGGGCATAGAAATCAGAACACCATTTTAGAATACTAAAACAAGGCATGTTTCCAAATGTCTTAGAAATTTCCCCAACTCCCCACCAATTCCTGCCTGTGCAGCTGCTTTCCCCTTCCTTCGGCTGTAATGAGGACAGGTCCTTATCAGTTTGAGTGCAAGCTGCCTTAATTAGACCCAGATACTCTATCTTTAGTTCAGTCTCACATCAAGGCTAGAGTTATAATTGCAGGTGATGCATTTGTGAGTCTCATTGTCACGAAGAACAGGGCTGCCAGCAGGCTATCCTCCCGGTTCTGGGATTATTGAAAAGCAATTTATAGGGTAGGCCTATAGGGGAAAAGGAGTTCACCTTACTCTGCCTGGAAAAAAAACTGCAGTAGTGATAGCTTGAGGTCTTAGAAACTGAACGTGTTTAACAAGGGACGATGTTAAAAAAAAAAGTTAATCATATCAATTTAGCAACAGACGTCAACAGCTGCATATCGAATTCACATCTGGTAGAGACAACTTCTCACCCTTGTGACTGGTGGCTGTTACAAAGAGCTGTTTCGGTACTTGGGGTGGATGTTACTACTTATTCAGGGCTGTATTATAGCTCTGAGGATTGGTTTGTCAGGCTCAGGATGGGTTATCAGCCCAGCTCAGGCTGGTCGCCATGATCTCCCCAGGCATCTACTTGGAGTCTTCCATCCTGATTTTCTGTAGAGGGAAGTTTGAGGCTATTCAAATTGTTTTTTGCAAGGTCAAAGTCAAAAATTGTGTGGAATGGTCTCCCCTGTGTCAACATACACTGTTGTCTATTCCTCAGTTTCCCTAAACAAAACAGAATGTTTCTCATACACTTTAAAAAGTTGTCTGATGAAAAAGGGAGTACACTTGTTTGGTTTGGTCTCACAGAGTACAATTAGGACCAATTGGTGAAAGTTAGAGGGAGATAAATTTTGTCTGAATATAAGGAAAAAAATTCCTAATGATGAGAACTTTCCAAAAGTGGGTAGTTCTAATCGTTTAAGCTCCCACCATTGGGAGGTAGTGATTTCCTATCACTTAGAAGTATTCAAACAGATCTTTTGTCCAGATGTAGCAGAAGGGATTCATGCTTCAAGGAGATGTTATATTGGATAAACTCTGGGTCCCTCAGATTCTGTGATTATGTGATCATATTCTTCCATAGACTTTTGGGGAAAGTGAATAAAAACCAAAGTCTGAAAGACCAGAAGGGACCCATTTTGAGACTTACAAAAAGAGAACTTAAGTTCCAAATCACAAGGTCTAAAAAATTCTGAGCAGAATAACATTATTATGCACTATTAACAATGTCAATCTATCCTTTTCGAATAAGAATGTCTTCACATTTTTTTCTTCTGTTTCACCTCTCCTTTTTTCTCTTCTCTATTCCTTTCCTCCCTCATTCTATTTCTCTGCTTCTTTCTATTCTCTCTCTCTCTCTCTCTCTCTCTCTCTCTCTCAAAATACTTGTCTTAGAACAAAGTATTGTAATGAGTAAAAGATATGGTCAAAATGCATGATCAATGGGTGTTTCCCTGAGTTTTTGGTTAGCCATAAGTAGAACTAAACAAGATGATTGTGGTTTTTCCCCTGACCTGATTTGATACATTTTCTGCTAAATTAGGAACTATGAGTCAGATCTCCCAGAAAATGTTCAGAAATGCATAACAGGAAACAATGAAGGAGATAGATTTCTATAGCTTCCCTTCACCCCCCCCAATCTCTATATCATTACTTTTATGCATGCACAATGGTTCTAAAAAACAAGAGGTCCTCAAGGGGATAGCACCACCCACTTGAACAATTGGGTTCAGTAGAATTTAGTTCTATTTAGTTCAGTAGAAAAGAAAAAGCTGACAAACTGATCCAGCAACAATCGAGTTCAGATGGCTGCATTTTCTACTACCCCACTAATTGACTTTATACTAACACAGCATGTAGGCTCTGGAGAGCCCAGAGAAGTCCTTCGATTGAGATGAGTCCCTTGTTCAGTGAAATTGTCCCATTTTCAAAGACTTTAGGATTGGGGAGAGATAAGGCCATTTAGGCACCAAGGACATACAATCCACCCCCACTCCACTATGGCCAACCATATCCACTTTCTAATCAAATTAGTTCATATACTTTAAACTACTTTTCTGTTGTGTCCAAGGGCAGAAAGCCTTTGGGCAGAATGATGATGACCAGTGGAATTTCAATATTAAAAAATTAACCTTTTTAAAAATTTCTTGGAAATGCAGCTGGTTCCAGTGGGCTTAGACACTGGACCATACATTATGTGAACACTTTTGGGAAGAACAAACAGAAACAGATGCCCAAGGAAGCTTATGACTTGGGACTTGGGGAAAAAAATACCCTTTCCTGCTGCCTAGGAAGCCAAGTGTCTTTCTGAATGCTGCAAATATGCTTGGCTCCACCAGGGACTCTCTATGAACATCAGCTTTGGCAGCAGCTTCTGGCTTATTCTTTGGTCCAAAGTCCAAAAGGAAAGCTACACAAAGTGGGATGGAGTTGGGTGAGTAAGGGTCACCTGGAAACATCATTGAGAAGTCAATGGAATGGCTAGGCTCGTGTTTTCTGAACCAATTCAACCAGCACTTAATGACCAGTTACAATTGTTACAGGGTACTGTGGTATAGACGCTAGCACATTGGTGCTCAGAGTCAAGAAGACCTCAGTTCAAATCCCTTCTCATATGAATATTTATGTGGCCCCAGGGAAATTACTTAACTTCTCAATTCTTCCCAGTGACTCTAACACTTTAAGCTGCAAAATAGTTGCCAGTTGGCATCCACAGGCACTATTTTCTCACCTAGAATTCTCTATACCCATGAAACCACAGGAATGAGCCAAATAAAAAAGTGAAGACAGAGATAAAGACGAATAATCTCTGCCCTCAAGAAACTTAGGGGAAAGACACACCCCTAGACAAGGAAATACAAAATATATCCTAAGTAGTTTCAGAGAGTGGTACTAATGAGGAGGAAAATCAGTAAAGCCTTCCTGTAGGAGGTGACTTTTAAATGGGGCCTTGAAGAGCACTAGGGATTCCAAGGAGAAGGTGGTGAGAGAAAGCATTCTAGGCATGAAGCATGGTCTATGCAAAGGGATGGAGAGCAGAGATAGAACATCATGTAGAAGGACCAGAAAATAGGCCAGTTTGACTTTGGACATTTCCTGGTGGTTGTCCCTGCCACTACACTATAAGTGCACCCAGGCATTTGGGGATGATCAAGTCTGGGCAGAAAGATTTCTCATGACCCCTATGCGGTGTCCAGTGAGCCATGAAGAAGCCAATGAAGGCTTCAGAATGTTCACAGCAGCAAGAGGTACCTTACGTCATTAGAGTGCTGCCCAAGGTTTGTTATGTCGCCTTAGTGGAATGCCAAAGGAGGAGGAGGATCTATCCAATGTCCTTCAGTATAATAACCAATAAAAACCACTGCTGGCTGCCCTGATGACTGGACAACTTACACAGCCAGTGGTCTCCTCCCTACGTTTTTTAATGTGCCCCGTGGCTATTTCTGGGACTCTGCTAATCCAAAATTCCAGTAAGGTCTTGGCTTTTCTTCCCATGTCCATCTGTATCCCCCTGACTACAGCAGGCCTCCTCATTTCTGATGAGTGCTTCTAGCTTGGAAGATTTGGTCCTGTGGAAAAAATACTTTGGGTATCAAAGGACCTGTGTGACCTTGAGCAAATAATTAAATTTTTCTGGATTCAGTTTCTTCATCATCTCTGAAAAAGAAGGTTAGACCAGATGATCACTGAAGTCCCTGGGATAATGTTCAAATTCCTTAGCTTTACAGTAAAAATCCTCCATTATTTGACCACACCTTCCCATTCCAGCCTTAGCTCCGATCCCTCTCTATAAATAGCCAATAGGGCTACTATTTCCCTCTGAAGCTTTCCTATGTCTGTGCTTTGCTCATCATTGCCCCTTTCACACGAAATGTCATCCTTTCTTCTCTTATTTCCTTCCCAAATTCTATCCAACTTGAAGGTCCAGCTTATTTCCTTCTTCCCAGACCACAGCAGCCGAATACATGAGCATGGGAATGAGAGTGGACAAGGGCCAAATAGACAGAGGGTTATGATTTTACCATGTGGTTTTCCCATGGTAATGGGAATTTTGAATAGGCCAGTTTTTGGTCAATTCCTGACCTTCTACAGGCCCACTTTTAAGAAACTCCACTCTCATGGTAGTTCCCTGATGATCTCTAGTAATCCTTCTCTTTTTTCCCCCTTGGGTATATAGCCCTATGTCTTCTTCTCCCAGTACTTGAGATAAAGAGGAACAGCAGGAAGGGCAAGGACAGAAAGAGTAAAGCAAAGCAATGAGTTAAGTGCCAAGGTCAGGGTGGAGGCGAGTTCAAGGGCGTTTTTTTTTTTTTTTGAAAGAGAACTGTCCTTGATCTCAACGATCTGGTGTCTCCTGGGGCCCGATCCCCTGTTTCTCATGAATATTGTGCTGAAACCACTCTGCTGAAAATGCATGCTGTATAAAGGATTGGTTCCACATCAGCGCTTGACTGAGAGGCTGAACTCCCGTGAACCCCAGATGTTCAAGGACGGGTTTTGCCTCATGGGTGGGGGATAAGGGAAGGAGTATGTAATGTCCTGGCTAGTATGAACAACCCACAGGATCCAAGCCAATCCTTTAACTCATCCCATGTGCTGTAGGAAGAACACCTCCCCAAGTCGGTCAGTTCTATCGAGCTTGTGTGGTAGCAAGGGAAAGAGTGACCGGAGCCCCTCACCATCAGAAGTGGAGTTGGGTTTCCATGAACAAAAGGAAAGGTATCTGGTTTAAAAAAATAAAACAAAACACAAATACCTTGTGGTGTTCTTCCCCTCCCCCTCCAATGTATCAAGTGGGAGCAGCTATCTGTTCCAGGGAATGCCTGAAGCTGAACTGACCCTCACCTCAGGGATTATCTCAAAGTTTTTCCCAAAGACCAACCACAACCTGGAAGATTCACAGGACTCTGTCACTACTTTACCTTGGATAAGTTAGTATCTTAGACTTTCTGAGCCTTAATTTCCTCATCAAGCATGGGAGAGGAGTACCAGAGTGGTCATTTCCCATAATGGTTGTGAAAATAAGATGATATTTCCAATGTAAAAACACTTTGAAGATTTATAAGTACCACATACATTAAATATTTTTTTTTTTGCAAATCTGTGATTTCATCAATATAGATGATTTACTGGGAAGAACTTTCTCTCGCAAGGCAGATCAGTACCTTCTGTTACTTACAGTCTTTGAGAATGCCTAGGTGAATCTTAATGCCCTGACCCCTGGGAAGTTCAGTGACCAGCCCAGGATTGCATAGTCAGAATATACTACAGGTGGGACTTGAACCCAAGTATTCCTAAATCAGAGGCCAGCTTACTGCCTCTCTATTCAGTCATAAGTGATTATTCTGAGCCTTTGATTAAATAGAGTTTGGATATATAGTCCTTCCTTTGCTATTGGAGTTATTATTCCTTAATCTTTCTCTTTCTTTCTAACATTTTACCAAGACATTGTATATAAGTATTTGCACCATTTTCTCAATGGATCCCCCAGTCCTTTAGGTAGGGATTCCCCAGATTTTCTGGGATGAAGAGCTATTTTTCCTGAAACCACCCAGGGAAAGGAGGGTGAGAGGACATTGGCAATGAAGTCCATGAGGTTGTATGTATTGGGTGAGGGTATATTGACAAGGAAGGCCTTGAGCAGGACTGGGTAGTTCAGAACTCTGTCTCCTGTGTTTCTTTCACTATTGGGAATTATGGTGATCCTAACATCCTGGCCTGGAGAGCTGCTTAAAGAACCACTGGGTACAACTTTGAGATCTGCTTAGTCAGAAACCCCTTCTAGAGATGGGAAAAGGATTTCACAAAATTGCATACTTGGAACTAGCTCTATTAGTGTGGGGCTTCCTCTGAGGATCTTTTCCTTGCTCCTCCCTCCCAATTTGGAATGTCTCTCTCCCATGACCATGGCTAATGACCCAGTGCAAGAAACCCAGACCTCACTATGTCCAGATGTCATACTTTGTTTTAGCCTTCTTGAGGCTCTGAGGGCAAATGGTTCTGCCCCTGTTTTTGAGGAGCCTTGGAAGCAGATGGCCACATGGCTGTTAAATGCCAGCCCACAGGCCTAGGGGCAAGTGGTTGTGGTTATACTGACTCATTTATAGTTATGGATGTGTCTGTATGTGTGTGTGTGTGTGTGTGTGTGTGTGTGTGTGACTGAGACACAGAAAGACAGAGTCATAGAAAGAGAGAGAGGGAGGGAAGGATGGGGGAAAGAGAGAGAGAGACAGAGAGAGAGAGACAGAGAGAGAGAGAGAGAGAGAGAGAGAGAGAGAGAGAGAGACAGAGATAGAGAGAGAGAAAGAGAGAGAGAGGGAGGGAGGGAGAGAGTGGGAGAAAGATAGAAAGAGAGAGAGAGGGAGGGAGGGAGAGAGTGAGGAGAGAGTGGGAGAGAGAGAGAGACAGAGACAGAGAGAGACAGAGAGAGACAGAGAGAGAGAGAGAGAGAGAGAGACAGAGAGAAAATCAGTCTTTGAGAGTACAGCCAGGCAATGAGCTTTTGGCTGAGACTTTAAGAAGCATGCATTCTATAACCCTGAGAGACTCAACCTGTAACAAACAGCTGTAAATTCTTCCATTCTTGCTATTCCTTCCAAAGGTCAGGAGTTTTAACAGTTTGTTTAGTGGAGGAGGAGGGACCCAGTGCTTTTGTACTGTTCAATAGAAGGAGCAGCTCTCTTCAGCCTGGAAGCTGGCATTGACATGATGCCGTGCGGAAGGTGTTCCTTTGATGGGCAGGACCCCAAGACCCTGTGGAGGGCAGCAGGAGTGGATAGCAGGTTCCACTTAGCTCGCTTTGGCTGAAGAAGACCAAGCAGAGCCTGTCAGTCTGGGGGCCCTGTGGCCGACTTTTTCATGATGATTTCAGATTGAGACAGGGCTTTGTTCTAGAGTAATTGCCTATGGCGATGGCCTGCTGGAGTGAGGCTTGGCCAAGAGACAGAACACACACGTGTCTGGCCAGTAAACATGTGTGGGAACTAGGACTGTCTCCATATACTAGCAATGTTTGTGGGGGAAGGGGACTGTGGGTAGGCTTAACTTCAGAGCATATCAAGCAGCTCAGACCCCAATTCAATTCAACAATTATTCACTGAATACCTACTGGGACTCATTGGATCATAGATTTAGAGTCTTATGCAAGGCATTATAGGATACATAAGTATGAGCTATGGCTCCTGCTCTTCAACGAGTGAATAGAAAAACACTTATTAATCATATTTATTAAGGCCATATTTATAATAGCAAGTTATATGTGTATAGTACTTTATAGTTCACAAAGCACTTTTACAGAGAACCACAGAGTATTACAAACTAGAAGAAAACTTAGGAGATCGTGTAGTCAAATATCCTCATTTAACAGATTAGCAAAGATAAGGTTCAGAGATGAACAGATGCCTTCATTTTTTCATTTATAAGAAGTTACTAGGTTCCTGGAACTGCGCTAGGCACCAGGGATACAGAGGCAAAAACAAATAGTCCCTTCCCAGAAAAGGCTTATTGTAGTAGGACAAAGAAACATGTGACCAAGAAGTAAAAGCAAAATTTATTCAGTCATTTTGTGGGAGTAGGGAAGGGCACTAGCCACTGGGAAATCATGTTAGATCAGGTGTGGAGGAAGTGACCCGGATTGAGCATGGAAGGAAGCCAAGGTTTCTAAGAGGCAGAAATAAAGAGAAAATACATTCTAGTAATAAGGAAACAGCTTATGGAAAGGATCATAGGTTTAAAGGTGGAAGGGGTCTTAGAGGTCATTCATCCAACTCCCTCATTTTACAGAGGAGTTCCTTGACTCCCAGAGAGGTTGTGGGTTTCCTAAGATAGGTAGCAAAGGACATAGGCAAGATTTGAACCTTTGTCTTCTGGTTCCAAATCTAGTGTTCTTTCCACTTCACCACACTGCTCAGAAATAGAGTGAAATATACAGAGAATAGCAAGTAGTCCAGTTATGCTGGTACATGGAGTATGTGAAAAAGAATAACTTAGAAAGGTGGTCTGGAGGCAGAGGGTGAAGGTCTTTAAAGACCAAACATTTGATGGAGAACTATGACAGCATATGATGGTGTCCAAGTACCTCCAATGGGTGTTAAGGGTTAGAAGAACATAGAGGAGGAAGAAATAGATCACTGTGAACTGGAGTTGTTGTAGGAGGCTTTCTGCAACTGGGACTTGAAGAATGAGTAATATTGACATGAGTAGAGAGGAGAAGAGAGGGTATTCAAGACAGGGCTGAAAAAGTGAAGAAAAGCCCTCATGTAGGAAAGCACATGGCCCTTCTTGGGTGCAGTGGAAGGTCAGCCAAGACGGAATGGAGGGTTGTATTTCGGTTCATACTGTCACACTGAGCTTGAGGTTGTTAGAAAGGAGCACCATAAGGCAAGGCATCTTGCTGCTTCAGTATACAGCAAACTACACTGTTTCCTAAGTCTCTTTATCAGAGTCCTTCCATGCAGAAGATCGGGGTGGCCAACCATATGCTGATGGAGCACTGCTGGTATTCCTAGGGTCCTGCCATTTTTTTATCTGCTGAAGAACCCAACATGAGCCCCTAGGAAGTGTGCAATCAATGCCTTGGGTGCCTTGAGCGGAGCACTGCACAAGGGAGTGAGGAGACCTACGTTCAGTCTCCAGCTTTGTCATTTGCTAATTGTGATTTTTGGAAAACCATTTAACTTCTATTAACCTCAGTTTCCCCATCTGTAAAGTGGCAATAATAGTACTTCTGCTATGTGCCTCATGAGGTTATCTATTATCTATTGTGAGGATTAAATGTATTCATGAATATCCATAAATTATTAATCAGAAAATATAAGTATAAATGTAAAGTATAATATAAATCCTATCTCTGCCTTTAACTGGCTATTTAACCTTGGACATTTTCCTCTTAACTTCAGTATGTTCACATAAAAGCTAAGAAGACTGGTCTGCATTATCTCTAAGGTTCCTTCCATTTTAGTTATTCTAGAGTTGCATGTGTAGGATCATAGATTTGAAGGTGGAAGTAATTGTGGAGGCCATTAAATCAACCTCCTTCTCAGAGGAAGAAATTTAGACAAAGGCTCTAAATGACTTTCTGAGGATCTCACAGTTAGTAAGTATCAGAGGCAGGATTTGAACCTAGATCTTCCTGACTTCTATGTCCACTATTCCATGCTCCCCCTTCATAACTAATTATGGCAAAGTCTTAGTGGACTTAAAATGAAGGTTTGTGGACCAAGATTCTGGGTAAAAATGAATCCACTGTATCTTCAAACAGGACACATGTACCAGTCATGTAAAACTGCCTGAATTGAAGCTACTTCCTTTTCCCCACCAAGCACAACATTGCATCCCTGTACCATTAGGATGGGAATAAAGTAATAGAAATTGCCCCTCCAGGTGCCAGTCAAATGAAACTCCTTGAGGAAAGGGGCTGTTTTCATTTTTGTTTAATAAATACTTGTTGAATTAGATTGAATTATTGAAAATTAAAAAAGTAAAGGTAAGTGTTTAAGATCTGAGTGTTGTTTGAATTGAAATGAATCGTGAGCTCCTTGGGAGCAAATACTTTTTAAATTTTTAAAAAATATTCATTTATTTATTTACTTACTCTTTATTTATTTGTTTGTTTGTTTATTTATTATATCTCCCATGCTTAGTACAAAGCCCAGCACAGCAGTAGGAGCTGAATAATTTTTTTTTAATTTGATTTGACTTGAATTGAATAAGGTGGGGGGAAATAATACTGGAAGCAAAAGTCTTTGGGTGGGATGGGCATAGGTTCCAGTGTGAGATTTGTTTGAGAGACCTAACCAGTTCCAAGGGGAAAAATCCACTTAGAGCCCAATGAGAAAGCAGACTTTTTTTTTCCAGTTTGTCCAGGTTCCCCAGGAGATTAGCAGTTCTTGTTGGAATTACAGTTCAACAAAAAGCTAGTTATGCTACTAGAACATCCTAATCAGTCCCTATTTAATGTACAGCTGAGGGTCGCTCTCCTTTGTGCTTATTTTGAGTTCATAGTCAAGGGAAATTTATCTCTAACAAAAGTGGATAATGTGGGCAGAGTTACCATAACAGTCTAAGGTTCTAGAGTCTTACACTAAATCTGAATTATTTTATTACACCTTAATTGTTGTTCACATTTTAATAGCATTTTATTATTAGAAGGTACTTTATTTTGGTCATCTTATCCTCACAATAATATAT
>NW_027186296.1:88911188-88915713 GCF_028583685.1 Petaurus breviceps papuanus
GGAGAACACAGATGAACTAGGGGGAATCTGGAATGAACCAATCAGGAAAAATGAAGGAATTAAAAATCACATCATAAGAAGATTGGCGAAGGGACTCCAGATATTTAACTGGGAGAATAGAAGACTTAGTAGGGACATGAAAGTTGTCTTTAAATATTTGAAGAACTTTCCATGTTTAAACTTGTTCCATTTGGCCCAGAGATCAATAAAAGAAGCAGCAGTTAAATTGTAGGGAGATAGGTTTAGGCTAATAGAAGAAAATAGAAGACAGAAGAAAATGAATAGAAGGAAAACAAGGAATAGAAGAAAAACAGAAGAGAGTAAATGGAAGAAAAATAGAGAAGAAAATAATAGATAAAATAGAAGAAAAAATGTAAACACAATTAAAGTTGTTCAAGAGAGAAATGGGTGGCCTTGGGAGGTAGTAACTTGTACACTGAAGGTCTTCGGATGAAAACTATATGATTATTTTTGGGGGGAGGGGTATGGGTATTTTATAAAAACTATTCCTTGTCAACTGCAGGTCAAATGAGAACCTCTGAGGTCTCTTCTATGCAACCATGCTTTCATGATTCTATAATTTTATAGCTGAAAAAATAAAAATTTCAAAGAGTTAAATAACTTGCTCAAAGTCATACAGCTAGTCAATGGCAGAGCCAACAACTGAATCCAGCTTTCCTAATTCCCGCATCTAATATGACTTCCATTACATTTCCCAGCCTTTTCAACCAACAATCAATAGAGGCTGAACTGATACCTCACCTCCAGGCTTTCACATGATGTTGAAACTGCCAGATTCTGTGACATTCACTTCACTTTAAGATAAACAGAGATATTTTTAGTGAGGAAAGAAAAAAAAAAGAAATCCCAAATCTAGGAATGCAAACATTGGAAGTTTTTCTGTGGGGAATAAAACCCTTCAATTTACTAAGAAGTTTTTCAAAATATTAATATCATGCTGTTCTAATTCTAAGCTACTCCTGAATATGTTGTGTATACAAAATGAAATCTCTTGGAAAAGAGTGAGGGGCAATGTATAGTTAGTTTAATGTGGTAGTGGATAGAAAATTGGCTTCTGAGTCCGAAAGACCCAGGCTCATATGCTGGTTTTATCCTGGTTATACTGTTCAGTGCCCCTAGGCAACAAAGGTTATAAATTGAAAAGCAGCTGTTAGATGTTCATTGATAGAGGGAATTTTCTCACTGGGAGTTCCCTATGCCAATGAAATAACAGGCATCATTACACACACACACACACACAGTATGTGTGTGTGTGTGTGTGTGTGTGTGTGTGTGTGAGAGAGAGAGAGAGAGAGAGAGAGAGAACACCAATCATAGGCTGCTATCAAGTTTTATATAAGGCAGATGTGAAGAACAAAAAAAACATGGTCCACATTTGACCAATGTGGTAATTCACTTGAATAAAACCTTATTGGAAGTGTTAACGATTGGTGCTGCCCATATTATGGATGAAGGCTCTTTCAGTCCGGTAATCCTCCCTCTGCTCCATGGACCCAGGGATAGAAAGTAAGTTAAGTGCTGAGGTAGAAATGATCAATTAAACAGGAAAGACAGAGTTAGCTTGAAATTAAATCCTTGCAATTCTAGCAACTCGCTCATTTCAAACTTAAAAGTGTTAAGAATTTGTGACCGTCTATCCATCCATATATCTATTTCCTCTTATGTGGATAGAGGTACTATTCAGCTAATGGAAAAAGTAGTACTTCTGAGTTCAAATTCTGTTTCCAGGGCTTACTTCCTATGTGAACAAGGATAAGTCATGGGACTCAGTTTCCTGAAGGATAATAATACTTAAGCAACTCACCTCACAGGATTATTTTATAAGTTCTCTGAGGGTAGGGAATGTTTTTCATATTGTCTTCATGTCCCCAGCCCCTAGAATGTACCCAGGAGATGCATCATTTTTTTTTTTTGCTTTTTGGAGGGCAGTTGGGGTTAAGTAACTTGCCCAAGGTCACACAGCTAGTTTTGTGTGTGTGTGTGTGTGTGTGTGTGTGTGTTAAGTGTCTGAGGCCAAATCCAAACTCAGGTCCTCCTGACTCCAGGGCCGGCACTCTACTCACTGCACCACAGGAGATGCATAATTAATGCTTATAGAATTGAATTGAAAATGTTATGTAAATCCAAAAATAGTATATAATTGTGAAATTTTATCACTAACTAGCTATATTGTCTGTCAGTCTATTCAGTTCCATCTCTACCTATCTACCATTCCTTCATTCCACCCCTGTCTATACATTACTCCCTATCAATCAGCATTTATTAATTTGCTAACTATGTGTCAAGCCCTATGCTAGAGATGCTGGGGTTACAAACAGAAAAGTGAGATAATTTCTACTTTTCTAGTAGGGGGATACAATGCATTTGTATGATGAAATGGTGACCAGGGAAGGAGGCTTTGATCTTGACATTAACAAAGATTTTGAGGGGAGTCACAGAGCAATAGTTGTCATGCCCCTTCTGATAACAAAGGTAGTATTGATTTTCATTACAGTTCCTAGGGTAAGAGCAGGAAGTAGAGGAAGAGTGGGGTGCATACATGGAGGCAGGGAAGATGTCCAGGGCTTGGCTGGTATGCCCAGGTGCCCTGGTAGATGGCTGCATGGGAAGTAAAACATGGACTATATCTGCCAGTCCATCCATCCATTTCTCTGTCTCTCTGTGCATAGACCATAAGGGAGGCAAAAATGGTAGTGTTGGACTAAGAATCAGAAAATCTGACCCTGCCACTTGTTACCTGTCTGACAAGGTAACACTCGTTACCTTGGCAACCTAACCTCTCTGGGCCTCAGTTTCCTCATCTGTAAAATGAAGGGGTTGGATTAGGTGCCCTTTAAGGCCTCTTCCAGCTCTAGAACTATGATCCTGTGATCTGGAGAAATAGACTAGAATTGCAGCAAGCATCTACCTGTCCGTCCACCCATCTCCCTCTACTCCCCTTCATCTACAACATGAAGGCTGAGTGAAACAAACCTCAGACAAACTCTTCGGTAACCCTTAGGAGTGGTTACTTTGATAAGATAAAAGCTTTCTTTCCCTTTCACGCAGGAGGATGGAGGTGAAAAGAAAGGTCTATTATAAAAAAAAAAAAAGATAGAAAGAAAATACTGGCCACTGTCTTCTACACATCTCTGCTCTGCCACCTTTTTAATTTTTGAAGCATTTGGGCCAAGGTTCCAACAACCTGGGGCTCCAAGGGCCAGGACCTGACTGATGTCACAAGGGATGATCCAGATGAAGTGTTTGCTCTGGCCTGGAGCTCCTCTCTCCACAGGTGCGGGGGAAAGGCTCGCCAATGAGAGCGCCTTCTTGGAACAGAAGTGATTATTTACTGCTGGAGCCAGCTAAGGGCTCTGTGCTCTACACAGCTCCCAGCTCTGGGTCTCCAACAGGAAATGTATTCCATTTTCAAATCCCATCCCCAGCGAAAAAAGGATTCCAACATAACAGCAATAAACATTCAGAGAGACTTGTCTTCGGTAGGAAAACATTGGGTTGGCTTTAAAATGAAATATCCTGTGACTAATCTAGTGTAATACTGGGAAAGGGTCGAGCAGCGTGGTTTGGTGGTCAGTGAAGGGACTCCAGGAAGGGGCCTCTCCTCTCACTGGCTCCACTTGTAGAAAAGTAATAAATCACCCTCCGAAGCTGTTTTCAAACAAGGATTGTGAAGGGCTTGCTTTTTGATCCTCCAGGCCTCCTCTCCTCAATTTGTCATTGATTTCTCCATCAAGAGAGTTTGTGCAACTGAATCCCCATGCAATTCGGGTGCCTTTAAACTAGTAAATACAATCCAAATGTTAATTCTTATGAGTCCCAAATTCCCTGCCAAGAAATGAATAATCTCTGCATGGCTGAAGGAACTGCATCATCTCTAGATTGGGGATTGGAAAGGGTGAGGGGGATGGGGGGGGGAGGAGAAAGAAGGGAGGATGGGTAGAAAGAAAAAGAGGAAGAAAAGAGAGATGCAAGGGGGCTATCTGTTTTCTTTTTATACCCTTCAGACTCAGCTATAGTAGACACTCATAGACATTCAATAAACAAAGCAATCTCTCTCCCCCCAAGAGAGTATAGCCAAAGCCTCCCCAACAGGACTGATAAGACCCTGAACTGCCAGACTCTAGGAAGAGATTATAGTCATGGGGAATAGTAGGCCCCAGCAAAGGGGGGCTATAGCAATGGGATACTGGAAGTCTCTTGTCCCTGCTCTGGAGCCTCAGTTTCCTTCCGTGTAAAAGAGAAGCTTGGACAGAATGATTTCTATGGTTCTGCCAACATATCTCTCTATGATTTATATGTACACCCAACCAAATATCCTAGAGTTGAATGTACTAAAAACAATGAGCCTTCTATAAATTCAGGGAGCTTCAGCACCAGGGAGATCCTAGTACCAAGTAACATTTTTCTTATTCATCCACAAGTAACAGATCCAAGATTCAAATCCATGTCTTCTGACTTTTAATCTAGTGTTCTCTCTCTCTCTCTCTCTCTCTCTCTCTCTCTC
>NW_027186296.1:88920813-88926708 GCF_028583685.1 Petaurus breviceps papuanus
CCCCACTCGTTCCGTTCTGTACTTTGACCCTGTCCCTTTTCAAAAGTATGTGCTTCTAACTTTCCTTCCCCCCCCAACCTGCCCTCCCCTCCATCATCCCCCCTCTCATCCCCTTCCCCCCTACTCTCCTGTAGGCCAAGATACCCTATTTACTGTGTATGTCATTCCCTCCCTAAGCCAAATTCAATGAGAGTAAGTTTGATCCATTCCCTTTTGCCTTCCTTTTCTTCCCCTCCTTTGTAACAGTTTTCCCTTGCCTCTTCTCTATGAGATAATTTACCGCATTCTGTCTCTCCCCATCTCTTCTCATTATATTCCTCTCTCACCTCTCAATTTCACCTTTTTAAGTATCATCCCTTTCTATTCAATTGGTCCTGTGCCCTCTGTCTGTGTATACCTGTACACATATATACAGACACTCACATATGTATTCATACACCCATATACCCTCCTATATAGACATATATATGTATGTATGTATACACACACATATATTATATATACATATACACAGTTATATTCCCTTCAACTATTCTCATACTAAGAAAAGTTTCATCAGTTACAATTATAATTTTTCCATGTAGGAATGTTAATAGTTCAACTTTTATAAGTTCTTTATGATTTCTTTTCCCTGTTTACCTTCTCATGCTTCTCTTGCTTCTTTTATCTGAATGTCAAATTTTCTATTCAACTCTGGTTTTTTCATCAAGAATGCTTGAAAGTCCTCTATTTCATTGAATTACCATATTTTTCCCCTGGAACCTTATACTCTGTTTGCTGTGTAGGTGATTCTTGGTTTCAATCCTACCTTCTTTGACCTCCGGAATATCATATTCTAAGCCCTCCGATCCCTCAGCATAGAAGCTGCCAGGTCCTGTGTTATCCTGATTGTGTTTCCACAGTATTCAAATTGTTTCTTCTTGGCTGCTTGTAATATTTTCTCCTTGGTCTGGGAACTCTGGGACCTGGCTATGATATTCCTAGGAGTTTTCTTTTTGGGATCTTTTTCAGGAGGTGATCAGTGGATTATTTCTTTTTTTTTTTTATTTTAAAAACAAATTTTATTTTTTCATAAGAACAATTTTACTGCCAAAGTGAGTCAATGATATCAAATGAGCACTGTCATTTTCATTAAGAAAATTCTATTTCTTGGAAGAGCTGTTAGCAGGTGATCTCAGAGTATGTATCAGCACCTTGTCTGGAAACAACTTATCAAACCAGAAGTCATGGGTTTCCTCTTTTTAGCTGTTGTATTCTTGGAGCGCCTGAGCCATGAAGAGTTTGCCCAAGTTCTGTGCAGTGAACTCTTTGATGTTCTGGCAGTAAGTGTTAATTTGGCCTGCAATCAGGAGTGAATCCATCCTAGCAGGAGGCTGAGGAGGTTTGAAGAGCTTGGACATGTCCTCTTCAGGTAAAGAAGGCTCTCCTCTGCTCTGGCGCTGCAGATTCTCCTGCTGACGGCATTGCTGATACTGATGTTTCTGTTGCTTCTGCTTACTGGTGTTTCTCATATAGGTGTTATATTTAATGATGTCCTGGCTCATTTCATCCACTCTGTCCATCAACAACTGCAGGCTCTTCCCCAGATGATTACTACTGGCTAGACTGAGCAATTCATGTTTATTTGCCACAGCTGATTTCTTTTCTAGTTCCCACATTAGTATGTTGATCAGATGTGAATTTTTAATTATAATCGGCACTTCTTCAAACATGTGCTCAAAGGTGATATTTGCCTTTTTCAATGCTTCAGGAGAAAAACTTTCTCTTTACAAACTTCCATCAGCTTAGGAGTCAGACTATATGCCTTCAATGATAGAGACCCTTGAGCAGTTTTTATGGGATCATAAATGAGAACTACAGACTCTTCAATTGCATGTTGGTAACTGAATTGAGAATCCAGGAGAGCACGGGTGACAAAAGAGCCATAGTATGTAGACTGGTACCAACCAACATGAAGATGATCAATATTTACATGACGAAGACTGCGCATCATTTCCATCTGATATTGGACTTCATCAAAATCAGCATCATCCTCTGTGTGTTGGGGAAAGAGAAAACAATTGGTGATTGGCCTGTCTTCCACCACCAGACCCAAAAGTACTCCCTGAACAACTTCATTCCCCTGTCCTTCTTCTTGGTAATGTTTAATTATTTTCAAAACAACCAGTCCGTCGATCTGCACTTGCTTCACGCCCGAGTCTCCCGAGCTACCTTTGCCTTTTCCTTTGCCCAAGGCCGCGCCGGTTGTAGAAGTCGAACTGGTGGAGCCAGAGCCGGTACCTTCCTTACGGGACGCCATCTTAATGGAAGGACCGGAGGAAAGATGATCAGTGGATTATTTCAACCTCTATTTTGCCCTCTGGTTCTAAAACATCAGGGCAATTTTCCTTGAGAATGTCTTGAAGGATGATTTCTAGGTTCTTTTTTTGATCATAGCTTTTAGGGAGTCCAATAATTTTTAAATTATCTCTCCTGGATCTGTTTTCCAGGTCAGTGGTTTTTCCGTTGAGATATTTCACATTCTATTTTTTCATTTGTTTGAATCTGTTTAATAGTATCTTGATTTCTCATAAAGTCACTAGCTTCCATTTGATCCAATCTAATTCTGAAGGAATTATTCTCTTCAGTGAGCTTTTGAGATTCTTTTTCCATCGGGCGAATTCAGCTTTTTAAGGCATTCTTCTTCTCATTGGCTTTTTGAGCCTTTTTGCCATTTGAGTTAGTCTATTTTTTAAGGTGTTATTTTCTTCAGTCAGGTTGTTGACTATTTTTTCATGATTTTCTTGCATCATTCTCATTAATTTTTCCAATTTTTTCTCCACTTTTCTTATTTGGTTTTCAAAATCCTTTTTAAGCTCCTCTATGGCCTATAACCAATTAATATTTTTCTTGGAATCTTTTGGTGCATGCATTCTGACTTCATTGTCTTCCTGCTGTTCCATGCTTTGATCTTTTTGGCCCCAAAAAAAGGAATCCAAAGTCAGATTGCTGTTCTTCCTTTGCTTGCTCATGTTGCCACTCAATTATTTGACTTTTGAGCTTTTTGCCACAGAAGAACTCTGCTTCCAGAGAGGATAGCTTTGTCCCAAATCGCTGGGGTTTTCACAGCTGCTGGAGCTATTAGTTGGCTGCCCTCTCTGAAGCCTCCACAAGCTCTGGCTCACTTTTCACACACCCCAGGACCTCCACCCTAGACAGCAATCCAGATCCAAGCAGGTTAAAGCAAGAGCAATTACCCCTCAGAATGCTTGCTTGGTCCCCCTACAATCTGCAGGCCAGGCACTTTGAAGCAGCCACCTGGCTGCGGACGCCTCAGTCGCTTCTCCCACCAGGGGCAGAGGCTAGGCTGCACTCCCGGACTCTCTGTACCCAAAGTCTACACTGACCTCTCATTTTGTCTTTGGCATTTATGGGTTGATAATTCTGGGAGTTAACCACAGCTACTGCTGATCTACTCTCCCGAGGTTCCCTCTAGCTGTGGCTGGTGGGGCTGCCCTGAGGCTAAAACCATGGGCTCAGGCAGGGCTGGGCTCTGCTCCCAGCAGGCTGCGATGAACCCTTCCTGCCGACCTGCTGGGCTTCCTTCAGTGGGAGGTTTGTTTCTCTCTGTCACTTTGTGGGTTCTGTAGCCCTAAAGTTTGTTTAGAGTCAGTTTTATAGGTATTTGAGGTGGTTATGGGGGGAGCACAGGGGGTTTTCCTGCTTCTATGCCACCATCTTGGCTCTGCCCCCTCATAAAAATTAATTGTTTTAAAAAAAGGAGAAAACCCTCCTAAAAAACAGAGTTTAGAAAAATAAACTCCTGCATTGTCCAAGCTAGGAAGAAAGTATTTCATTCTGCTTTTTGACTCTATCACCTCCTTGCAGGAAGCCCTTCCCCCAACTTCTTCCTTTAAAAAAAAAAACTACTGGGTCTCCCTGTCTTGCCCAGGCTGCAAGTACCAGGTTAACTGATGGTCCTGGTCCCACTCTGATGAACACAGAACCTTGGTTTTCCACCTTGGCCACTCCTTAGGTAGTCTGGAGGTCTTCCAATTAGCAATGCTCACCGTAGGAATACTAATCTTAGTGTGGACACTTGATTGGCTTACCTGCAACTGAGAATCCCTGACCTCAAGAGTTTGACCAGGGGCAGACGGTATACAGTGCTATAAAGCACTCACCCTGGAGTCAGGAGGATCTGAGTTCAAATCTGGCCTCAGACACTTGACACTTACTAGTTGTGTGACCCTGGGCAAGTCGCTTCACCCCAATTGCCTCAGCAAAAAAAAAAAAAGAGTTCCACCAGCCTCAACCTCCTTTGTAACAAGAATTACAACTGGTGCCATTGTCTAGGAAGTCATGTAAGAAGGAATGGAATTTAAGGACACCTTGAATGACTAAGTTGCATCGATTGGCACAGTACAATTTTTTAATCCATAAGGCAAAGAAAATAAAGAAAGGATGGAAATTTTTATTTCAAAGTAAAATTGTAACAAAATTTTTGCATCAATTGATGTTCCTGGTCCTTCTAATGTTTATACATGTATATTTATAGGTGTATGTACACATACACATTTATATATGAACATATATCCATATGTGTATGTATGTATATGTGTATGTACACACATATGCAGTAGGCAGTTGGGACTTCTTTAGAGATTCTGAAGGAAATGTCTGGGATTTTTCAAGGGTTTTATAGGCTGACAACATTGGTCCTTTCTGATTTGAGAATTTTAAATTTTGAAATTTAACTTCAAAATGTACATGCCTCCTTTTCCTTTAACACAGTTATACAACTAACATTACTCTTACTTCACTGTCATGATTAAGGCTGTTGGGTTTTTTCTTTTACTCACAAATAAATAGAACAAAGGAAGAGAGAAAGGAAGAAAGGGAGAATGATTTTCCTGAGGTAACTGGGAAAGATTTTGAAGGGTGGGGTTAAAGAGGATGTGTGTGAGACAAGGATTTCCTGAGGTTTATTTTATTTGTGAGCAGTGCAAGACAGAGAAAAAGAAGGAAGCATGGTATATACCCACGTCCCCTGAGAGTAAAGAAAGGAGGTGGTGGGGAGGAGATTCAGAGCTCACATACTTTCCTGTGTGAGCCACCAAGCGGTGCTGTTGGCTGGGAACAGTTTTTTTGTTTTTTGTTTTGTTTTGTTTTTTGTTTTTTCCTATCTGGAGTGACCTCAAAAGTGTAGGAAAGAAGAAAAACTGGGCAACCTATTGATCATGTACTCAGGGCATTCATAGGATTCCATCCATAATATAAGGGAAGTCTATATGGACACATTATTCTCTGATTGCTTCATGTTTGAATATATCTTCTCTCCCCTGAAAGTTTATATAGTCTTTGAGGACTGAGACCATGGCTTCTACTTTGTATTTTCCATAATACCTAAGATAATACTGGAACACCAAGTAGGTACTCAATAAACACTGAATCAATCAACTGTTTGAATGTCTGGATTTCAGAGCTTTAGGAGAACAGTCTTTCCTCATATTTCTAGTTTGTAGACCAAATCAATATTTCTTCTCTTCTAGTACCTTTCTGCCTAACATTGTCTGACATTTTAGGTGACTCATAAAATGTTTCCTAAATCTTCCCCCAGATCTGAAGCCAGCATTCTCTAACAAAAGTTGAATCACCCTCTGAACAAGATAGAAATGGAAAGGCATTGAGCTGCCCGACCTGAATTGGAAGCACTTGAGGTGATACTGTTTCAGGAGACTGTAGCTCAGTCATCAGTCTTGCATCTAATCTTTTACATTTTAGTATTTGAAATTCTGATCTCTGCTATTCAGTCACTCCAAGAACACAGCAGATGCTTAATAATATCCTTCCTTCCTTCCTTCCTTCCTTCCTTCCTTCCTTCCTTCCTTCCTTCCTTCCTTCCTTCCTTCCTTC